>NC_041218.1:68995561-69000965 GCF_002837175.3 Physeter macrocephalus
CGGACGCGCAGGCTCAATGGCCATGGCTCACGGGCCCAGCCGCTCCGCGACATGTGGGATCTTCCCGGACCGGGGCACGAACCCGTGTCCCCTGCATCGGCAGGCGGACTCTCAACCACTGCGCCACCAGGGAAGCCCGTGACTATCTTTTATTCCTAGCTTGCTGAAATTCTTTTCCTGAATTGGTGTTGGATTTTGTTAAATTCTTCTTCTGGGCCAATTGATATGATCCATATGATTTCCTTTTCAAACTATTGATATTAATCTCGGGTGGCCTAGGCCTGCAGCGGCTTGAAGCATGGTTTGTTCCCAGCCAGAAACTGAGGTTGGGTCGCAGCGGTGAGAGCACTGAATCTTAGCCACTAGACCAGTGGTCAGTGACAAGGCCCCGGCCCTTCGGCTTTGCATAAAATAATTCCCACAAAGACGGAAAGTAGTGAAATAGTAAAGTATTTATTAGGGAAAAAAGAAGTACACTACATGTGGATAGACACATGGGCAAGCTCAAAAAGAGAGTCGCACCCTCATGGCAGTTTAAATCACTTATATGGGGCATTTCTTCTGGGTTTCCTTTGGCCAATCATTTTGATTTGCCTGGTTCAAGGTCCGTTTTTGGTATAGCTCAGGATTTTCCCATGTATGCATGCACATCTCTTAGCCAAGATGGATTCTAAGGAAGAGGATTATGGGTAGGTTTATTCACTTGGCATCACTCCCCTTTTGACCTCCAAGGAGCCTTTCTGCACCATGTGTAGTCAGGGAGGTCTCCTGACTTCGAGAACGAGGAATATGTGGTCTCTTATCTTCTATCTGGGCAGGGCCCAGCCTCCTCTCTCAATTGTCCTGTTATTCCCATCTCGGAGTACTGGTCCACAGGGAACGAACTCAAACCGTTTGCCCCGGGGCCCGTCTGTCTCCTGCCTCAGTATGATGGATTATACTGATTGATAGTCAAATATTTAACTAGCCTTGTATATTCAGAATAGTTACCACTTGGTCATGGAAAATGTTCTTTTAATACTTCGTTGGGTAAGTTTCACTAACGTTGGTATTGAGGATTTTTATGGAGAAAGTCTTGAGAGACACTGGTCTGTCATTTTTTAGTACTGTCTGACTTTGGTATCAGAATAATTCTCTCATTCACAAAATAGGTTGGGAAGTGTCCCTTCCTCTTCTATTTCTGACACAGATAGTGTAAAATTTGTAAAATTGGTGTTAATTTTTCTTGAAGTGTTGGTAGAATTTTCCAGTGAAACCAGATGGTGCTGGTGATTTCCACTTTCCACTTTGGGAGATTTTAAAATATGGATTCAATTTCTTTAATAGTTTTGGGACTATTCAGATGATCTATTTCACCTCAGTTCAGTTTAGGTAGTTCGCAGTTTTCCAGGAATTGGTATATTTCTTCTAAGTTGTCAAATTCATGAGCATAAAGTTGTTTGTCCAATTTCCTTAATATTCTTTTAATGGCTATAGGATCTAAGGTGACGTTCCCTATTTCATTCTAGACATTAGTGATTTGTGTCCTTTTGTTTTTATTGTTGTCAGTCTTGCTAGAGGTTGTCAATTTTATAGACTTCTTTTGAAGGCCAACTTTTGTTTAATTGATTTTCTCTACTGTTCCCTTGTTTTTAATTTATTGATTTCTGCTCTTTTCTTTATTTCCCTCCTTCTACTTTCTTTGGGTTCCTTTTGCGCTTTCCTTTTTTCTAGATTCTCCATGTGGGAACCTAGAAAATTGATCTGAGACCTTTCCTAATTTCTAAAGTAAGCATTTAGCGCTATATATTTTTTTCTCACATGGTTGGTGCTGCATCCCACATATTTTGCTATATTTTAATTTTCCTTCAGTTCTATGTATTTAAAAAAACTTTCCCTCATGAATTTTTTTTTTTTTTTGCGGTGCGCAGGCCTCTCGCTGCTATGACCTGTCCCGTTGCGGAGCGCAGGCTCCGGACGCGCAGGCTCAGCGGCCAGGGCTCACGGGCCCAGCCGCTCCGCGGCATGTGGGATCCTCCCAGACCGGGGCACGAACCCGTGTCTCCTGCGTCGGCAGGCGGACTCTCAACCACTGCACCACCATGGAAGCCCCTTCATGAATTTTTTAAAGTTTGTTGTTTAATTTCCACATGCTTAGAGATTTTCCTGTTGTCTTTCTGCTATTGATTTCTAGCTAAACTTATAGTCAGGCAACATACTCTGTATGATATCAACTCTTTTAAATTTGTTAAGGTTTTTTTTTTTTATGGCCCATCTTGATGAATTTCCCATGGGTATTTGAAAAAAATGTGCATTGTGCTCGTTTGGAATGTTCTACATGCATGAATTGAATCTTCTTCGTTGACTGCGCTGTTCAGTTCTTCTATATCCTTGCTGATTTTCTGCCTAGTAGTACTATTAGTTGCTAAGAGGAGGGTGCTCAAGTCCCCAGCTATAATTATGGGTCTATGTCTCCTTTCAGCTTAATTAGCTATTTGCCTCATGTATTCTGAGACTCGGTTTTTTGGTGCATATACATTTAGGATCATACATCATCCTGGTAGAATGATTTTTAAAAAAATCATTAGATCTCATCCTTCTTTGACTCTAGTAATTTTCTTTTTTCTGATGTCCATATTACTGGATATTTACATATCCACTTCTTTTTGTTTGTTTGGTAAATGTTTGCACAGTATATCTTCCTCCATGCTTTTAGTTTCAACCTAGCTATGTCACTGAACTTGAGATGAGATTCTGTAAATAATAAACAGGCTATTTTTTTTGAATTTTATTTTATTTTTTTTATACAGCAGGTTCTTATTAGTTATCTATTTTATACATATTAGTGTATACATGTCAATCCCAATCTCCCAGTTCATCCCCCAACCGCCCCCCCTGCCGCTTTCCCCCCTTGGTGTCCATACATTTGTTCTCTACATCTGTGCCTCTATTTCTGTGCCCTGCAAACCGGTTCATCTGTACCCCCGCCGCTTTCCCCCCTTGGTGTCCATACATTTGTTCTCTACATCTGTGCCTCTATTTCTGCCCTGCAAACCGGTTCATCTGTACCATTTTTCTAGATTCCACTTGTACGGGTTAATATGATATTTATTTTTCTCTTTCTGACTTACTTCACTCTGTATGACAGTCTCTAGATCCAACCACGTCTCTACAAATGACCCAATTTCGTTTCTTTTTATGGCTGAGTAGTATTCCATTGTATATATGTGCCACATCTTCTTTATCCAATTGTCTGTCAATGGACATTTAGCTTGCTTCCATGACCTAGCTATTGTAAATAGTGCTGCAATGGACATTGGGGTGCATGTGTCCTTTTGAATTATGGTTTTCTCTAGCTACATGCCCTGTAGTGGGATTGCTGGGTCATATGGTAATTCTAATTTTAGTTTTTTAAGGAACCTCCATACTGTTCTCTATAGTTGCTCTATCAATTTACATTCCCACCAACAGCGCAAGAGGGTTCCCTTTTCTCCACACCCTCTCCAGCATTTGTTTTTGTAGATTTTCTGATGATGCCTGTTCTAACCGGTGTAAGGTGATAGCTCATTGCAGTTTTCATTTGCATTTCTCTAATAATTAGTGATGCTGAGCAGCTTTTTTTTAATGTTCAGATAATTTTATTCGGTTTTGACATTTGTAATAAACAGGATTTTAAAAAACATTAGTAAAATACACATAGAAGTGCACGTCTTTTTTTTCTTTTGTTTATAATAGATTTTACTTTTTAGAACAGTTTTATGTTCACAGCAATACTGAGCAGAAAGTACAGAGATTTCCTATATTCTCCCTGTCCCACATATTCATAGCCACTGCCACTCCCCTGCCCCAATGAACATCCTCCAGAGTGGTATGTTTGTTACAATTGGTGAACCTACGTTTACACATCATTATCACCCAAAGTCCACAGCTTACCTTAGGGTTCACTCTTGGCATTGTACATTCCATAGATTTGAAGCAATGTTTAATAACATGTATCCATCGTTATAGGAACATACAACATATTTTCATTGCCCTAAAGATTCTCTCTACTCCACCTATTCATCCTTCCCTCCCCTATAACCGCTGGCAACTACTGATATACTTACTGTCCCCAAAGTTTTGCCTTTTCCAGAATGTCAGAGTTAGACTCATACAATATGTAGCCTTTGCAGATTGGCTTTTTTCACTTAGTAATACGCATTTAAGTTTCCTCCATGTCTTTTCATGGCTTCATAGCTCTTTTTTTTTTAGCATTGCATAATATTCCATTTTCTGGATGTGCCACAGTTTATTTATTCATTCGCCTACTGAAGAATATCCTGTTTGCTTCCAAGTTTTGACTATTATGAATAAAGCTGCTATAAATAACCATGTACAGGTTTTTGTGCAGACATAAGTTTTCAACTCCTTTGGGTAAATACTGAGGGCTAGTCCTGAAATGTATTTAGTTTTGTCAGAGATTGGCAAACTGTCTTCCAAACAGGCTGTACCATTTGCATTCCCACCAGCAATGAATAAGAGTTTCCACTGCTCCACTTCCACGCCAGCTTTTGGTGCTGTCAGTGTTCTGGATTTTGGCCATTCAGATAGATGTGAAGTGGTATCTCATTGCTGTTTCAATTTTCACTTTCCTGATGACATATGATGTACAGTTCTTTGCTACAACCCTAAATGGATGAAGCAAATGAGAATTGCTCAAACAACTGAAAAATCCAAGGGTAAATCTGACTTTAGGCACAGCTGGACCCAAGGGCTCAAACAAGCCATCCAAATCTAGCTCCTCTCTCTGCATCTTTGCATAGATATTAATCTCATAAAGGCTCTCCCACAGTGGTCTCAAGATAGCTCCATGGAGGTCCCAGGACTGCAACTTTCCTCATTCACGTCCAGTAGCAAAGAGTGAGAATTCTTGTCTCAGCATTCCCCCCTAATCAAGAATTCATTGTGTCTCATCTTCTCCAATCCGATCTCATGACTCTCTGAACAAATCACTGTAACCAGGAAATGTGATATACTAATTGGCTCAGACCCAAGTACCTGCTTAATCCGAGATGGACATTGAAACAATACTACCTCGTGGGCTACTAGTGTTGGAGGGTCTCCTGCAGAGGCAGGGGGTAGATGTGTCTCACCGTGAGGACAAGGACCTGAGCAGCTTTTCATGTGTCTCTTGGTCATCTGTATGTCTTCTTTGGAGAAATGCCTATTTAGGTCTTCTGCCCATTTTTGGATTGGGTTGTTTGTTTTTTAATATTGAGCTGCATGAGCTGTTTATATATTTTGGAGATTAATCCTTTGTCCATTGATTCATTTGCAAATATTTTCTCCCATTCTGAGTGTTGTCTTTTCGTCTTGTTTATAGTTTCCTTTGCTGTGCAAAAGCTTTTAAGTTTCATTAGGCCCCATTTGTTTATTTTTGTTTTTA
>NC_041218.1:69001128-69001465 GCF_002837175.3 Physeter macrocephalus
AAAAAAGATCTTGCTGTGATTTATGTCAGAGAGTGTTCTTCCTATGTTTTCCTCTAAGAGTTTTATAGTGTCCCATCTTACATTTAGGTCTTTAATCCATTTTGACTTTATTTTTGTGTATGGTGTTAGGGACTGTTCTAATTTCATTCTTTTACTTGTAGCTCTCCAGTTTTCCCAACACCATTTATTGAAGAGGCTGTCTTTTCTCCATTGTATATCCTTACCTCTCTTGTCATAGATTAGCTGACCATAGGTGTGTGGGTTAATCTCTGGGCTTTCTATCCTCTTCCATTGATCTATATTTCTGTTTTTGTGCCAGTACCATATTGTCTTGATT
>NC_041218.1:69001880-69023248 GCF_002837175.3 Physeter macrocephalus
TAGTTTTCTGGTGGCATCTTTAGGATTTTCTATGTATAGTATCATGTCATCTGCAAACTGACAGTTTTACTTCTTCTTTTCTGATTTGTATTCGTTTTATTTCTTTTTCTTCTCTGATTGCTGTGGCTAAAACTTCCAAAACTATGTTGAATAAAAGTGGAGAGAGTGGGCAACCTTGTCTTATTCCTGATCTTAGTGGAAATGGTTTCAGTTTTTCACCACTTAGAATGATGTTGGCTATGGGTTTGTCATATATGGCCTTTATTATGCTGAGGTAAGTTCCCTCTATGCCTACTTTCTGGACAGCTTTTATCATAAATCGGTGTTGAATTTTGTCAAAAGCTTTTTCTGCATCTATTGAGATGATCATATGGTTTTTATTCTTTGGTTTGTTAATATGGTGTATCATTTTGATTGATTTGTGAATACTGAAGAATCTTTGCATCCCTGGGATAAATCCCACTTGGTCATGGTGTATGATCCTTTTAATGTGTTGCTGGATTCTGTTTGCTAGTATTTTATTGAGGATTTCTGCATCTATATTCATCAGTGATATTGGTCTGTAATTTTCTTTTTGTGTAGTATCCTTGTCTGGTTTTGGTATCAGGGTGATGGTGGCCTCATAGAATGAGTTTGGGAGTGCTCCTTCCTCTGCAATTTTTTGGAAGAATTTGAGAAGGATCCGCATTAGCTCTTCTCTAAATGTTTGATAGAATTCACCTGTGAAGCCATCTGGTCCTGCACTTTTGTTTGTTGGGATAGTTTTGTTTTTTCTTTTAAACATCTTTACTGGAGCACAACTGCTCTACAATGGTGCGTTAGCCTCCGCTTTACAACAAAGTGAATCAGCCATACATACACATACATCCCCACATCTCCTCCCTCACGTACCACTCCATCCCCCCCCCATCCCATCCCTCCAGGCGGTTACAAAGCACTGAGCTGATCTTTTTGGGAGATTTTTAATCACAGTTTCAATTTCAGTGCTGTGATTGGTCTGTTCATATTTTCTATTTCTTCCTGGTTCAGTCTTGGAAGGTTATACCTTTCTGAGAATTTGTCCATTTCTTCCAGGTTGTCCATTTTATTGGCATAGAATTGCTTGTAGTAGTCTCTTATGATGCTTTGTATTTCTGTGGTGTACGTTATAACTTCTATTTTCTAATTTTATTGATTTGGGTACCCTCCCTCATTTTCTTGATGAGTCTGGCTAAAAGTTTATCAATTTTGTTTATCTTCTCAAAGAACTGGCTTTTAGTTTTATTGATCTTTGCTATTGTTTTTTTTTGTTTCTATTTGGTTTGTATTTGCTATAAACTTCCCTCTTAGAACTGCTTTTGCTGCATCCCATATGTTTTGGATCGTCGTGTTTTCATTGTTATTTGTCTCTAGGTATTTTTTGATTCTTCTTTGATTTCTTCAGGGATCTCTTGGTTATTTAGTAACGTATTGTTTAGCCTCCATGTGTTTGTGTTTTCTACATTTTTTCCCCTGTAATTTATTTCTAATCTCATAGCATTGTGGTCAGAAAAGATGCTTGATATGATTTCAATTTTCTTAAATTTACCGAGGCTTGATCTGTGACCCAAGATGTGATCTATCCTGGAGAATGTTCTGTGTGCACTTGAGAAGAAAGTCTAATCTGGTTAAACAGGCTATTTAAAAAATATTTTCTGGACTTCCTTAGTGATGCAGTGGTTAAGAATCTGCCTGCCAATGCAGGGGACATGGGTTCAATCCCTGGTCCAGGAAGATCCCATATGCCACGGAGCAACTAAACGCGTGTGCCACAACTACTGAACCTGCGCTCTAGAGCTCATGAGTCACAACTACTGAGCCCGTGTGCCACAACTACTGAAGTCCATGCTCCACAACAAGAGAACCCACCACAATGAGAAGCCCGCACACAAAAAGCAGCCCCTGCTCGCTACAGCTGGAGAAAACCTGCGCATAGCAATGAAGACCCAGTGCAGCCAAATAAATTAATTAAATAAATTTAATTAAATAAAATTATTAAATAAATAAAAAAATAAAAATAAAAATCTTTTCTACGAAACTATCATTTGATTGACATTTAGGATAATTATATATTAGGGCTTAGGTCTATCCTTTTATTGTTTGTTTTCTCATTCTCATTCCTCTATTTCTCTTTTTCTTCCTTTCTGTGGATTACTTGAACAATTTTTAGTGTTTCACCTTATTTATACATTTTAAAAATTGTTCTTTTGGTATAGCTTTCATGCTGGTTGTTCTGGGTCTTATAATATATAAATGTTATTTAACACAGTCTACTAGTATAAATATATTACCACTTACAGTGAAGTGTGGGATCTTCACTTCCACTTAGGTCTCTTTACTTTCCTTACTTTAAATATCACTGCCTAGAGTACTGAATGGTATCACAATTTTTGCTTCAATAATCAAATATAATTTATAAAATTCATGAGGAAAGGATAATCTATTTTATGTACCCATATTTTTGGTCTTTCTATTGTTCTTTCTTCAATCCTAACCCTTCAAGATGTTCTCTTTTATCACTTCATTTCTGTTTGAAGGACTTTCTTTAGACAACCTTAAGGTAGATAGGCTGGTGAAAAATTTCTTTAGTTTTCTTTCTCCTGAGAAAATCTTTATTTCCCTTTCCTTCCTGAAGGATAATTTTGCTAGATATATAATTCATAGTTGACAGTTATTTTATCTCAGCCCCTGAAAAATATTGTGTCACTTACTTCTGGCCTTCAGGGATATAGATCAGAAACCATTTGAACTGATGTTGCCTTGAATGTAACATGTTGTCTCTCTCTGGCTGTTTTCAAAAATAAATTATAATGTACCTTGGTGTGGATTTCTTTCAGTTTATCCTGTTTGAGATTCATTTGATTTCTTAGATCTGTCGGTTTGTGTCTTTTACCAAGTTTGGAAAGTTTTCAGTCATTATTTCACTGAATACTCTTTGGAGTCCAAGAACGAGAAGAGATAGACTAAATGACATTAATCTTGGATATTTGTTATTGTCACACAGGTCCCTGAAGATCTGATCAATTTTTTTCAGTCTATTTTTCTGCCTGTTATTAAGATTGGGTATATTCTATTAATTGTCCTTATGTTCGCTGATTTTACCCTGTCACCTCCAGTCTAGTATTGAACTGATCCAGCAAGATTTTTATTTCTGTTACTGAAATTTTCAGTTCTATATTTTCCATTTTCTTCTGCTGGTTCTTTTTTTTTTATAACTTCCTTTCTTTCCTGAGTTTTCTCTTTTCGTTTTTTTCAAGAGAATTTATAATTGATCTTGAAGTATTTTTATGAACTGCTTTAAACTGAATGCTGGCAATTCCAACATCTGATTTATCTCAGTGATGATGTAAGTTGTCTTTTTTCCATTCTAGTTTTTATTTTCCTAGTTCTTACTATGATAAGTGATTTTTGCTTATACCGTATAAGTTTTGCTTTTACCCTATAAGTTTTTCCATTGTGTTAGGAGGCTCTGGTTCCAATCAGATCTTTAAATCTTCTATTTTAGCATCATTCACTCTGTTTAGCATGCAGATTTCAGCTTAGTTTTGTTCCATTAACAGTTTAATTTTGTGGTGTTTTGTTTTGTTTTGTTTTGTTTGCCTTCATGGTTTTATTTTGGTCTTCTTGGTTCATCTTATGCTATTGGGGCTTCACTGCTTCTTGCTGGTATTGCCCAGGGGAATGGATGGGATAGGGATTTAACCAAAGCAGTCTCCTTTGTGTCGCTCAGTACGAAAATCTCAGGCCCACAGGTTCCTGCTTCCATTCCACCACTATGGAAATGAAATCCCTAATGGATGCTTGTCCCCCACCCAACTATAATTATACTGTAATAAAGGGACTCCTACTAGGAAAGCACTAAAGTGACTTTTGCTGTGAGAACTGTAGGAAAATGTAAAAGCAGCCATCACAGATCTTGTTTCCCAGCTTCCTCATAAGGGGCTTTAACATAATAAAAGGAGACAGCTATTCAGGGCATAATTACATGGGAGTCCCGAGATGTTTAATTATAAATGGTATGTAAAAGGAGAAAATTGACAGTGTGTTCACTGAAAACTTGGTGGAATTTTATAGGAAATTTAGGAACTTACAACTCTCTAACCTCGAACTTTCTAGGATATAAAAACCTCAAGGCATATATGCTCAGTCTGAGTTTAGACCAATAACTAAGAAAAGTTCTGATGCGGCTCCAGTATTGGTTGTCAAAATGTCCTCTTTTAACATTAAGTTTGTAATATAAGAAGAAAATTGACATGAACGTCAGGGTCCCTTGACCCAGTCTTCAATAAGTTACCCCAGTATTGGGTGCAATGGTTTGAAGGCTGAATAGAAATGTTTAAGCCTATTAGATAAAGGAGTACAGTGTATAGTACTGCCTAGACCTGCTAGTAAGCCTGTTCCAGGTGTAGAATTAATGTATGGGGATATGGAGATGCTACAGTAGTTGTGAAAAATAAATGTATGTCTGGTTAAATTTTGGAATGTATGATAAAAAAATGTATGTCCTGGTGGCATCTGCATTACTTGAGTGGATAATTGGTATAGACATAATATCTGAATGAAAATTCCTCCTAACCAGGTACACATGAAAAGATATCTGCCCTTTGTCAAATGCTAATTAGACAAGCAAAATTGAATCAGAATTACCCAAGCCAACTCAAATCAGAAAACATCAGATTCAGGTGTATTAGTGCTCAAAAACTCATTGTATAATAGCCTGGTGTGGACAATGAGGCAAGCCAATGGAATTAAGACAACAACAATAAATTATAAGAGACTTAATAACTCAGTATTCTCAATATCCTCACTTTGTGAGATGATATACACTATTCATCTGATGAATATTTGAACTCTCCCTTATATTGTCACAATCTAATGAGGTGGGACCAAGTCTAATGCAACTGGCAAAATTATAATATACTATACTGATGATATTATAATTATTTCTGAAATTGAGGATCAAACTCAAAGCAACCTTACTATGGTCATAAATCACATGATAATCAGAGATTACTGATTAACCCCACAAAAATCCAGAACCCCACATAGGCTCTGAGGCTCTTAAGGATTACTTGGGTGGGAGCAACCTATGGCTTATCACAGATCACTAAAAATAAATCGTTTTCACTGCCTGTCTCTCAGTATGAACCATGCCTATTGGAATTTCTTGACTTTTGGAGAATTCATACTCCTTCCTTTGGGATACTGTTGGCTAGAATCCTTAAAACCATTGAAAGAAAGTCCATATTTAACTGGGAGCTTGAGCAAAAACAAGTGTTCATAGAACAGCAGAAGGTTGTAAATCAAGCTATTTCTTTATGACTACATAGCCCTAATGTTGAAATGACATTAACAAGTGTTGGCCACCTACACTCATGCCAACTGGAACCTCTCACAAAAGTCTATACCTACTACTACTACTTAACGGCAACCTATCTAGTCTTTTGGACTAGAAAATTATCAGATGCAGTTCTCTGGCGTACTCCCTTTGAAAGACAGTTACTGACTTGTTATCGAGCACCTTTGCAGACAGCCAAAATAAGTAAATGCTTAAGATTGTATTAAGACCTGAAATATCTATAACCATAGGTGATAGCAGGAAGGCATTCCAACAGAGGGCAACACCTAAAGAAGCTCCCTCATAAGATGGAATGCAAATGGTATGTACAATAACATGCTTTTTTTTTTTCTGCAAGAAAGGGTCACTGCATTCATAAACAAGTAGTCTCATTTCTCCTATAACCTACTGTAGAGCTGCCTGAGGACTTACTGATAGCTATTGCTTAATGGGCATGCTTTTGACCGGGTGCCTAAAGATGCCAGGCAATTGGTCTGGTTTAGAGAGTGCAATTCCAGAAGCATGACTGGGCCATGACTCAGTGTAAATATGAGCTACCCTGCAAACAGCAAATAGTAAAATCCTCATCTAAGAGCTGAATTACAGGCTCTGTTCCTTGCAATGATAAAAGAACTGGAAAAAAAATAAAAGCCCTACTATTTGGGTATACTGACTCTTGGGCTTGTAATTTGTTCTGCAAAATGGACAAAATCGGTCATGAAAAAGACCTTTATAAGGGATACTACTCTTTGAAAATCTCTATGGAATTCTGAGATAAAATCAAAGTAAGGTACGCTGAGACTTAACCAAAACAACCCTATGCCAGGATCTGAAGATGATCACAGTCAAGAAGTTGACACTCTAGTTTGATCTCTTGAAGTGGCAGCTTAGGTCCATGACAGGAACAGACATAAGGGAACTCAAGTCATGCAACCATGTGCCAAATTGTCATATGTACTGGTAGCCCCCACCAAAGTCAAACATTTAACAACCAGAAAAGGCAAAGTCTAAAGTTTACCCTTGCCGGCACATAGTGGGCTAGTAGATTACTTTCGCTTTTTACTTATGGCTGGGGGTAGGGAAGTGTACTTAAATGGACACTGACAGGACTTGATTCATGTTCCGGGTTTGGATTTCCATACCCAGTAAACTGAAGCCAATGCTGTTAATACTATAAAAAGACTAGGACAAAAAATATTGTACCAGTTTGGTCTTCCCAGTTACATTTCATCAGATCGAGGCATTCACTTCTCTATCCACCTAATGCAACAGTGGGTATAGAAACATCACTCTCAATAAACATTTCATATTCTTTATATAATAACTGACACGGTCAATTAAAATATCTGTTTAAAATGATTGATGGTGACAAAAGATTAAAGGGCTAGTCTACAAACTTCTGGCCTTATATTTTGCAATTTAATATCAAGAGGTCTAATTATGGGTCTTCATTAGCTCAATTGTTATGCATTTTTGGTGAAATTGGGGAAAAGGGAATGAGGGAGGATACAGGAGCTTATATTCAAGACTTATATTTAAGCACAATTTTTTCAATGCCAGTCTTAGTAGTTCCTAGACTAGAGCTACTGTCCCAGAGCGTGAAATGCCCAAAATGAGAAATTATATCTATTAATCTGAACCTATCTAAAAAAATTCCAAAGGGATGGGTGGGATGGATTATTTCTTCTCCATACCTTGCCAAGTTGGGGCTGATGGCTATAAATGTTTTGTTGCCTAGTGAATGTGATAGTCCCATTCCGAGTATTTGTTCAATCTGACCCTCCGTAGGCAGAAATGGAATAAAGGGTATGTTTTGTCTAGCTACCAGCAATATGAAGGGTCAGTGCCTGAACCTATCTCAGCAGGAAAGGTTTAGATGAAAATTAATGATAAATGAAAGAAAAAAGAGATTGTAAACTGAGGGAGGAGTCAGTGAATGCATATAACAAAAGGGAAATGCTAATATAATTTTGGTGCCTTGAGAGAAACTTGGAGAAAAATAATAGCTACCTTAGATTTGACTCATATGCACTTGGAGGGAAACACTCTGTTGAAACTTCCTCCTCATGTAAAGAACTAAGTAGTGAGCTGGATGACAGCCATTCTAACCAACACACATTCAGGAGTTGTCTGTGTACTCAAAATGGATAAAATGATAGGAGCTCTGACTATGATCATATGAAACAATATTAATATGGTTATGTATTTTGATTCTCATTTTCTGGGATGTGTCTATTACCAAAGAGACATGAAAGGAAGAAACTTTCAGGGAATATTTACTCAGTACAATCTGGAGAACACAAATTCATAATAATCTGAATAAACACTGTGTGGCCATTAATTCTGAGGGTAAAAGTTTAAAAACGTGCTGAGATTTGCTCATGTAAGATTATCTGCTGCATGTCCCAACTGTCATAGTATTATATATAAAAATAGATAATTGCCCTGTTTTTGTGGGTAGAAATTAATATTGTAAAATTTAATAAAACTTCAGATAAAATTGATATTAATGCAACTACACAACAACAAAAACCTGTAACCCAATTTTAAGATTAACAAAGGACCAGAACAGATACTTCTCCAAAGAAGATATACAAATGGCCATCAAGTATATGCAAAGACACTAAAATCTAATCATTAGAGAAATGCAAATCAAATCCACAGTGAGATATCACTTCACACCCATTAGGATGATCACTATAAAACAACAGCAAGTGTTCATGAAGATGTGGAGAAATTGGAATGGTGATGCACAGTTGGTGGGAATGCAAAATGTTGCAGCTGTTATGAAAAATAGTATGGAGGTGCCTCAAAGCATTAAAGATAAAACTACCACATGATCCTGCAATTCCGCTTCTAGGTATACACATTTATACAGAAGAGTTGAAAGCAGAATATCAAAGAGATATCTGTACACTCATGTTCATTGCAGCATTATTCATGATAGCCAAGAACTGGACGAAGCCCAAATATCCATGGACAGATGAATGAATAAAGAAAATGTGGTATATACATACAATGCAATATTGTTCAGCCTTGAAAAAGAAAGAAATACTGTCACATGCTACAATATCATTAAAATTTGAAGACGTTATTCTGAGTTAAATGAGCCAGTAGCAAAAGGACTATTACCATATGATTCCACTATATGAGATACCTAGAGTAGTCAAAATCATGAAAACAGAAATTGGAACGGTGGTTTCTGGGGGCTGGGCAATGAGGGGAAAATGGGTTTAGAGTTTTAGTTTTGCCAGATGAAAGAGTTCTAGAGATCTATAACAATTAAATACATTTAACACTACTGAACTGTACACTTAAAAATGGTTAAGAGGGTGAATTTTGTATTTTTCTTTTTGCTACAATTAAACATTTTTAAAAACCACTGATATTGATGTCAAATGCATGGGTAGATTCAATGAAAACCTCCCCAGGTCTTTACAACTATGGAGGAGAATTGCCCTGAATAAGATTCAGATTTGACTACTGGTATATTTTTTTAGACTTATTATAGTTGTTAATCACTCAGTAAATGTGTACCATAAAGTACAGATAGCTGAAGATCAGAGATGCAAAAGAATTGTAAAGTTAGTACAAAAATACAAGAAAGTTTGTGCTAATGTTATGGGATGATTCAGCTGTCTGTTT
Organism: Physeter macrocephalus; assembly: GCF_002837175.3. Classification (NCBI taxonomy): domain Eukaryota; kingdom Metazoa; phylum Chordata; class Mammalia; order Artiodactyla; family Physeteridae; genus Physeter; species Physeter macrocephalus. The sequence continues at coordinate 69,010,882 of NC_041218.1, forward strand.
AAATCCATACCAACTATTACGAAAGTACAAAATGTAATCTGTAGGACATCTTAATTGTGTATTTAATTATGCAGTGTTGTCAGACAAGGGAACAGTTAATGACTAATGGAATCACTATCACTCCTGAATCTATTATTTCACCATAATACATGCACATTTGACCCAAATTGTATATTTGTTTCCAGCTACTAGTAGGTTTTGTAAAATGACATATATACAGGAATAATTGTCACTTGTGGCCTGTCTTCCTATACCAAAGAGATTTCTACTTTTTAGTTCTATTCTTCCCCTAAAGAACAGTACATGCTGATAGATTTTTTAAAAATTTGTTAGATTTTAAGGAATATAGGGGAAAGGTCAATTCCTTTATTCATACTAAATGATTAAAACTGGTATGATAGTTATTTTAAAATCTGATACTTCTTCCATCTATTATATAATTTTTATGACGTCAACTGTAGAGTTACAGTATTCAATTATTATTGCCTTTTCTACAGTTACACTGAAGGACTTGTCTGTTAAGTTTATCTTAATGGATTTGAGACCTTTATCCCAAGTTGGAATAGTTAGTAATATATTGGATAATAAATATTAACTATAACATATTTTTTTAAATGTTTTTTGATAAGATGCTTATTGAGCACATTGGGGATTTTCAGGACAGTTTTGAGGAAAAAAAGAACTGTTGAGTAAAAAGTGATGTAAATATTTCTACCAGCTATCTTACCACATATATAATTATTTGGCTACTTTTAAGGAAATAACACACACGTACAGATTTCCAGAAGTGAAGCTATAGATAGTTGTCTATAATCATTAACAACTCTTTTCCTCAAAAATGGAACATTTTCTAAATGTCTCTGAAAATTCTTTATTAATTTAAATGATGTTATAAATTTGGTGCTTTCCTGTATATCTTTCTATTTTTGTGTACTTTCTTCAGTTCTCTAGTTGGTCCATTTGAATAACCATTAAACTTAAATTAGGAGAAACTGTCAAAATTCTCTCATGGGTTAGCTGTGAATTAGCCTCTGGGAAAGCCCTTCATCTCTAGGTTTCCTTTTTGTTTGTTTGTTTGTTTTTAGACTCCAGAGTGAGACATTTATAATGTCAATGACTTCATTTTTTTTTTTTAAGGTCCTGGAAAGTTCTTTCAAATCAAATCTTACAAAGAAACAATATGCAAAAACAGATGAAAGTCAAGCTTCTCTGATCATGATGGGAAGGCCTAGAGGAACACTGCTTACTTCTATTATCCACATTCCCCCACCCGGTTTCCATTAAATCCCCACCCAAAGGGACTCTTTGAAATTACCAGAAATCCACTTACATCAATTTGAAAAACCTACAGATTCAACTATTTTCAATTTCAGTTATTGACTTAAAATCCCAAGTACAAAACCTAATTTACATGTAAATGATTCACCTAAAATCAGTCTAATATTTTAGCAAATTTCTAATTACTTAAAGGAATTAAATAAGATGTCATTTCTAATTTGTCCCTGCAAGGTTTCAGGACAAAGTAACATAAAAATACAGCAATGTGATATTTTATATTTCTGTAGTCAGGGGGTCAGAGTTTGAGATACAGTAGCCTAGAGCCTCATAAATTAAGGTAGATTCCATTTTTTTGTGAGACAGCCAAGAGAAAGTATGAGATTCCTAAATCTCATACTCAAATCGTATTTAGTTCAAGTCAAAACAAGACTAGATACACAAAAGAAATATGTTGTCTTATTAAAATTCAGAACTCAGGTTAAGAACCCCAGTTTTATCAAAGCATTTAAATTTTAAATAATTGTTGAAAGGACATTGTTACTTATTTTGTGTCAATGGCAATTCAGCAATATAGAGGGAAAAAGCACTTAGCCCAAGAAAGGTAAAATAAACGCAAAGGTAAAATAAGGTACAGGGATGCTTTGGGCAACCATGCCATGAGTATTCTGATGCTCAGTTTTAATTTCCTTCATTAGACCCAGATGGTGCAGTTTCTCAACATACCTAGTAAAAAGGCAACAACAAGATGTTTACAAACTATCAGGCTTCCAGCGATGAAAATGTGACTGTTAATTGCAAAGTTCGATTTCCAGATGTTCAGATAGCTGAGTGCTTTTCAAACAGCACAAAAAGATTCACAGAATAACTCCAAGAAAGTAAAGTAAGGCAAGAGATTAAAAAAAAAAAAAAAACACTACTGAAGTTTGAGAAATATGAACCCAACATAAAAGAGTGGATATTCAAAAAATCTTGGTGATGGGAACATCTGGAAGATATGTAGAAGATGCACTAGGAAACAGAACAACCAGTTTAGGCTCACTTTATGAAAGATAAAGCTCATCATAATTCATTTAACTTGAATAGTAAGAAACATAATATACTTCTTTTACTAGGCCATCAGTTGTGAACACCAAGAATTCAACAAGAAGAAAACTAGTATGTTGGTTACTTGTTTTAATAAGTAAAATGATTCTCAGCAAAAGGAATATGATTCTTACCTTCTTTTTTTAAAGTGCTCCTATAGTTCATCATTCTTTCAAGAAAAACATTCTTCCAATGCAGAACATTGCTATATCTTTATTTAAGGACAGCTGCAAATTTCTGTGGATATATATGTCCTATAAAATCAAATTCTACAAATGTATCAAAATTTTTCAGCAAAGACCATTGAAAAGCTTAATTTCTTCTGGAGTAGATTTGTGAACATGCTAAGAAATCAAATACAGGTGGTTTTTGGAGCAGTGTAACAGGATAATTTTCATAAACTTATCTCTAAACACTGCTGATCATATATCAATATTAGTGAAACATTTTAAAGTATGTACACCCTGTGTATGTGTATTAATTTTGGTAATAAAGAATAAACCTGTACTTTTATTCTAGCATTCAAACTATATTATAAAATATATGTAAAATATATATTATATATAATTTATATCTATATTTTAAAGGATTAAGTGGCTTCTGTGTTGGATGTAATACATCGTGGTAGGTATAACAACTAAACTTCAAAAGGATATCAAGACTGGATTAGCCAAGACTAAGTGAAATAAAATTCCAGAAATGAAAGGGCTCTCTGGGAGAGCTCCAGACCTCTAGCTGTTTCCTTTCCTGGGAGAATTTGCCAAATATTGGTATGAGCTGAGGTTAGCTTGGTTTAGGGAGAGGGTCCCTACTGGGGGGAAAGGGAAACCAGCAGAGCTTTAAACAACTGTACATTTTTAAATTATGGATTGATATTTGAGGAATCTCAAATGCCTGACTGACTTTCATCCTGGGATATTTGCTGACTTCTATGGTGGTGTGGGAAGTTGGGGACTGAGAAATATTTTAAAGGCAGAGTGAAATATTTTGTAGCTTTGTGGTGCTTAAGAGAAAGTTCTCCTAGAGGGACTGCTTCAAATTCACAGTCATCTCTGTCTCTAGATGTATGTCATATTTTGAACTTCCACAGGGTAGAAGTTTAAAAAGCTTTCTCAAAACCTAATAATGGTGGAAATTAATCCCTCCCAGTGTTTCAGGACCAAGGAAGCAGAGATCTGCCAGGTTCTCAATCAAAAACCCAGATGAAGGTCTGACTGAAGGTCAAACTCATCCAGACCCAACCTTTCTTTTTCTTTCAACACTAAATAATTTACTCCACTCATTTCTTGCTTGCATGGTTTCTGAAGAGATATATGATGTAATTCTTAACCTCTGCCTGCATAGGTCAAGATTTTCTGTTTGTCTTTGGTTTCTGCAGCTTGAACATGATGTCCCTAGGTGTAGATTTTTTGGTGTTTATCCTGTTTGATATTCTTTAAGCTTATTAGATCTGTGGTTTGGTGTCTGTGATTGAGTTTGAAAAATTTTTAGCCCATATTACTTCAAATATTTTTTCTGATTTTTTTTCTCTCTTTTCCTTCTGTTATTCTCATTATGTGTGTATTACACCTTTGTAACTGTCCCAGTTTTTGGATCTTCTATTTTTGTTGTTGTTGTTCTTTTTGCCTCTCTGCTTTTTCAGTTAGACAAGTTTTATTGACATATCTTCAAGCACACTCATTCACTCCTCTGCTGTGTTCAGTCTACTAAACAGGCCATCAAATGCACTCTTCATTTCTGTTACAGTGATTTTGATTTCTAGCATTCCATTTTGATTCTTCTTTACAGTGTCTATTTCTCTGCTTATATTACCCATCTGTTTTTGCATATTGTCAATTATTTTTTCCATTAGAGTATTTAACGTGTTAATCCTGTTTTAAATTCCCAGCCTGATAATTCCAAAATCTCTGCCATGTCTGCATCTGGTTCTAATGCTTGCTTTGTTCCTCTAGACTGTTTTCTCTAGCTTTAAGCATGCCTTGCAATTTTTTTGTTTAAAGCCAGACAAGATGTATCAGGTAACAGGAACTGAGATAAATAGGCCTTTACTATGAGGTTTTATGTTTATCTTCTAGCGTTTTTGTTATTACCTTTGGGTTTCCATAGAAACTCCGTCTTAAAGTCGGTGTCTTTCACCTATCTTAGTTGTAATCTACTGTTATTGTCTTAGGGTCTGTTGATGTGTTGGTAGGCATTGGGGAGATGAAGTATTCTATAATATTTTGCTTAAATCCCGGGTTTTTTAAAGAGGCCTTAATTTCTGGTATATGATTTTCAGAAGAGCTTCTTAGCCTTTTTTTTCCTTCCCTTATGCAGACAGGAAGGCTAGCATGGCTGGAGTTGTCTAATAGCTCTCGCTCTAGGCTAGATAAGGCTTTGCCAAGGTAGTTTGCCTTGAGGATCCACCTTCGATATGGAGACCTGAAGGCTCTAGTCATATTTTGAAATGGTTACTTTCCTCCTTTTGCCATTCTGGAGCACAAGGGGACTTTTCGCTGATCTTTACCATGAGAATCTGGTGAGGATCCTGAAGGTAAAACTCATAAAAATGTCGGCAATCCCCCTAAGACTGTGCCCTTTTAAAATACATTAATTTTTTCATATTTAATAATGATTATACAGTGAAATTATCCATTATAGAACTGAAACCAACACGTTTAGAATAAAATATAAAAATCCTCTCTTGGTCCCCACCAATTTCCGTTTTCTCCTCAAAATTAACCATGTATCAGAGTTTGATGTGCCTTAGATTTCAAAGAAGGCAATCATATGTTTTGCAAACAGTTTTATCTCTTACTTTCTAACATTTATACCCCTTGTATTACACACATCTTACATGAGGCTTTAGTTCCTCTTTCACTCACCTATCTCTAGTCTTGCCAAGGCTCCCACTGTTCACCCCAGCCAGAGACTTCAGTGCTTCCTTCTTAATAATGAAGGTAATCAAGTATTTAAAAACAAAAAGTTTGGGTGTGTTAGCTCCCTATGGGAGACCAAAGGGTCATAGAAGTCATTGGCTAAATCTTTAGCTTAATTTTCCTCCCAGACGAGACTTTTTAAAGATAATTCTATGAGACAGAGCAAGTAATTGTGCTTGACACCAAGTGATGGCCAGCTCAGGAATGCAACCTTGTATTGGTTGTTTTTTCTTTCCTAACTCACTCCTGCTTCCCTATGATTGTACTCCTTAAAAAAGTAGCAGCACAAGAACTTTTGCCTTAAGGTCTGCTTCTTAACCTAGGGTAAAACACCATGTTTTTCCTTTTCTTACTCTATTACATTGGCCAGGACCTCCAAAAACATGTTAAAGAAAGATGACGATTATATAGATAGCATGTAGGTGAATTTTTCTTTTTTCATTTTCACTTGACTTCCTGCTTGTGATGAGAAGCCTGATGTTGATTTCTTATTTTCCTTTTTTCTTCTTTTTTGAAGGAATCATATACTATTAATTTTTTAAAGATTTTAGAACTCCTCTTTTTTACACATGATTGGTTTGGTCTAGGACCTGGGAGCTTCTTAAGTGGCCTTAGATCTTTGTATCACCTCCTACAGAGGGCTACCAGTGCCTTCCCAGGACCTGTTGTGTGGCTACGATAAATAGTTAAGATCTCTGTTCCCTTCCATGAAATGGGATGGTTATAGTAATTAAGTGATTTGAATAAGGAACTACATCAGAGGTGCTTTATCTTTACCTGGAACTGATCTAGATGAGATTCTGGATTCTGGAGCTTAAATACTTTTTTAGGATGAGAATTTGGGGGATCTTGGGAGGGGATGAGAATATTTTGCCTGTGGAAGTGTTGTGAATTTTGGATGTCAGAGGGTGAACTGTAATAAATAGCCTCTAAGATATTCTATGCTTTTTATTCTGAACTTCCGTGTAGTATGTATCTATATATGCTTTTTTCCTTATATTTCAATTTTGTCTTTGATACTTCCTTTCCATTTTAAGACTTGAGTGTTTTCTTCATCTTGGGAAAATGGTTTTTTAGCTGTTCTCTCTCTCATTTTCTTTCCTTCTTTTCAAATTTCTTCCTTTGCATTCTTTCCTTCTAACCCTCTGGGGATGAGATGCTGTATTTTCTGAAAACATTATGTCTTTCGACTTGATAACCTACACTTTTTTTGGTTTCACTCTGTAATCCACAAATTTGATTTTATCTTGTATTTACTTATTTATATTTATTAATATTTATCTATTTATTCTTCATCTACTTATGATTTTACTCTAGTAAATTTTTACTTTGGCAATGACATTTTAACTGTTTCTTGTTCATACATTGGATCTTTCCTATAATTCCATTTTCTCTTTCTTATTTTTCTAGGTACAGTAACTTCCAAACACTCTGAAAATATTATAATTCTTACATTCTTTTACTTCTTGTATTATATTCCTTTCTGTGGGCTTAGCTGTTCTATTCATTCACCTTGGTCTTTCTCTTTTCTGTTGTCAATTTTCCATGACAGATAAATCTTAATCATCTACTTTTGCTTAAGAAATAAATGGAATATATTGACTTTCATAAATTAAATGTCTAGGAATGAGGAAGATCTCTCTCTTCCATTTCTGATCTCCATTTCTTATAAGTTCTTTTTTATTTTCAGGCAACAGTATCCCAGTAGAGAGATGGCTACAACAACTCCAGGTTAATAATACCACCTTCAGTCCCAAAACACTAGCTTTACTTTTGAAAACATCAGCAAATGCCCCAGAAAATAATTTGTTTAGCCTGATTCAGATCATATATCTTAAGTCCATTTTTGAAGAATTACCAAGGAAATACATGTTAGATAAAACACATTTCAATCTTACACATAACATTCTTTTAAAAAATAGACCTCTTGCTCCTATTTCAAACTATAATATATATATATATTTTCAAAGCTTTGGGTTATATGAAGTCAATTACTTTTTCCAATGACATTTGAAAGGCAAATTCTTCACTTTAAAATTGCTCTTTCCCATGTAACTAAAGGCTTCAAAATTCTGCCTTCTGATACACAATATTATGAAATCATAAGGAAGATTTTCATTCTATTAGAATAAATACCAATAGATTGGACAGCTGTCTTGGTAGAACACAAAAGAAAGGGTGAGGCCCTGTGAAAATGTAAAATGTTACTTTTTTTTTTACATCTTCTAAATTTGGGAGTTCATTTCTGAACATATATGGAATATTAGCACAAATATAGAATGTAAAGTCTAAGAAGCAATTATTTTTACTGTGATTGTTTCATAAGTTCAAATTTATTATAGTGTTCAGTTTGAGTCCTGTAAATTTTAAAAGATTGCATATAAGCTCAAATTTATTATAGTGTTTTGTTTGAGTCCTGTAAATTTTAAAAGACTGCATATAACTTATGTCCTCAAGGAAAGGTTATTCTGCACAATCTCTTCCATGTACTACCAAATCTATAAATTATCCAAAACACCAATAGCAATAGATTAAATTGTATTGACATGAAGAGGAGGACTTGCCTGTTGGAAAGAGGAATATCTTAAGTACAAAGAGATCACTACCGACCAGTAAGAAGTAGAATAAAGAACTGTAAAGATCAGCAGGATCCTGGGACAACTGCATTGAAGACATGTAATCTAGAGATAAAAAAGCCTATTTCAGAAAAGGATCAAAGCCCTAAGAACAGAGAAAAAAACTGCAAAAGGAAAATTTGGGGAGGTGATCATGGAAATAAGCTCTCTCCTGGGTTTTGGCACCAAATGCTCAGAAATTAAAGTTTTACAAAAAGTGGAAAAAAAAAAAAAATAAGCTCTCTCCTATTGGAATTAACTTGCTGAATTTTGTTGCCTTATTCCAAAAATACTTTGAATACATCATAGAAGCGTTTCTTCAGAGACTCAATCTATCTAACAGCTAAAAGTTCTTTAGTTGAAAGGGGGAGAAGAAAGGATTTTGTTATGTAATGTGCCATGCTTGATTTGAAAAACTTTACAGGTCTTGAAATATCTACTGTGTATATATATAGGTTAAGAAAGGGGGAGACCTTCAAGATGGCGGAGGAGTAAGACATGGAGAGCACCTTCCTCCCCACAAATACATCAGAAATACATCTACATGGGGAACAACTCCTACAGAAAACCTATTGAACGCTGACAGAAAACCTCAGACTTCCCAAAAGGCAAGAAAATCCCCACGTCCCTGGGTAGGGCAAAAGAACAAACAGAGACAAAAGAATAGGGACAGGACCTGCACCAGTGGGAGGGAGCTGTGAAGGAGGAAAGGTTTCCACACATGAGGAAGCCCCTTCGCGGGCGGAGACTGCAGGTGGCAGAGGGGGGAAGCTTCGGAGCCACGGAGGAGAGTGCAGCAACAGGGGTGCAGAGGGCAAAGCGGAGAGATTTCCACAGAGGATTGGTGCTGACCAGCACTCACCAGCCTGAGAGGCTTGTCTGCTCACCCGCCGGGACAGGCGGGGGCTGGGAGCTGAGGCTCGGGCTTCGGAGGTCGGATCCCAGGGACAGCACTGGGGTTGGCTGTGTGAATAGGCCTGAAGGGGGCTACTGCGCCACAGCTAGTGGGGCGAGAGTCTGGGGAAAAGTCTGGACCTGCCTAAGAGGCAAGAGACCATTGTTTTGGGGTGCGCAAGGAGAGGGGATTAAGAGCGCCGCTTAAAGGAGCTCCAGAGATGGGCGCGAGCCACGGCTATCAGCGCAGACCCCAGAAATGGGCATGAGACGCTAAAGGTGCTGCTGCCGCCACCAAGAAGCCTGTGTGCAAGCACAGGTCACTATCCACACCTCCCCTCCCGGGAGCCAATGCAGCCCGTCACTGCCAGGGTCCCATGATCCAGGGACAACTTCCCTGGGAGAACACACGGCATGCCTCAGGCTGGTGCAACGTCATGCTGGCCTCTGCCGCCGCAGGCTCGCCCCGCATCCGTACCCCTCCCTCCCCCCAGCCTGAGTGAGCCAGAGCCTACGAATCAGCTGCTACTTTAAACCCATCCTGTCTGGGTGGGGAAGAGACGCTCTCAGGTGACCTACATGCAGAGGTGGGGCCAAATCAAAAGCTGAAACCCAGGAGCTCTGCGGACAAAGAAGAGAAAGGGAAATCTCTCCCAGCAGCCTCAGGAGCAGCAGATTAAATCTCCACAGTCAACTTGATGTACCCTGAATCTGTGAAATACCTGAATAGACAATGAATCATACCAAAATTGAGGCAGTGGACTTTGGGAGCAACTGTAGACTTGGGGTTTGCTGTATGCGACTGACTGGTTTCTGGTTTTACGTTTATCTTAGTTTAGTATTTAGAGTTTATTAGCATTGGCAGATTTGTTTACTGATTTGGTTGCTCTCGTCCTTTTCTTTTTTAGCTATAGATATATATATATATATATATTTTTTTTCCTTTTCTCTTTTTGTGAATGTGTATGTGTATGCTTCTTTGTGTGATTTTGTCTGTATAGCTTTGCTTTTACCATTTTTCCTAGGGTTCTGTCTTTCTTTTTTTTTTTTTTAATATAGTTTTTAGTACTTGTTATCATTGGTGGATTTGTTTTTGGTTTGGTTGTTCCCTTCTTTCTTTCTTTCTTTCTTTCTTTCTTTCTTTTTTTCTCTCTTTTCTTCTGAGCCATGTGGCTGACAGGGTCTTGGTGCTCCAGCCAGGTGTCAGGCCTGTGCCTCTGAGGTGGGAGAGACGAGTTCAGGACATTGGTGCACCAGAGACCTCCCAGCTCCAAATAATAACAAATGGCAAAAGATCTCCCAGAGATTTCCATCTCAACGCTAAGATGCAGCTCCACTCAACAACCAGCAAGCTACAGTGCTGGATACCCATGCTAAACAATTAGGAAGACAGGAACACAACCCCACCCATTAGCAGAGAGGCTGCCTAAAATCATAATAAGGTCACAGACACCCCAAAACACACTACCAGACGTGGTCCTTCCCAACAGAAAGACAAGATCCAGCCTCATCCACCAGAACACGGGCACTAGTCCCCTCCACCAGGAAGCCTACACAACCCACTGAACCAACCTTAGCCACTGGGGACAGACACCAAAAACAACGAACTTGCCACCTGCGAAAAGAAGACCCCAAACACAGTAAGTTAAACAAAATGAGAAGACAGAGAAACACACAGCAGATGAAGGAGCAAGATAGAAACCCACCAGACAAAACAAATGAAGAGGAAATAGGCAGTCTACCTAAAAAAGAATTCAGAGTAATGATAGTAAAGATGATCCAAAATCTTGGAAATAGAATGGAGAAAATACAAGAAACGTTTAACAAGGACCTAGAAGAACGAAAGAACAAACAATGATGAACAACACAATAAATGAAATTAAAAATTCTCTAGAAGGAATCAACAGCAGAATAACTGAGGCAGAAGAACGGATAAGTGACCTGGAAGATAAAATAGTGGAAATAACTACCACAGAGCAGAATAAAGAAAAAAGAACAAAAAGAATTGAGGAAAGTCTTAGAGACCTCTGGGACAACATTAAATGCACCATCATTCAAATTATAGGGGTCCCAGAAGAAGAGAAAAAGAAAGGGACTGAGACAATATTTGAAGAGATTATAGTTGAAAACTTCCCTAACATGGGAAAGGAAACAGTGAGTCAAGTCCAGGAAGTGCAGAGAGTCCCATACAGGATAAATCCGTACAAGGGAATCCCCATAAGGTTAACAGCTGATCTTTCAGCAGAAACTCTGCAAGCCAGAAGGGAGTGGCAGCACATATTTAAAGTGATGAAAGGGAAAAACCTACAACCAAGATTATTCTACCCAACAAGGATCTCATTCAGATTGGACGGAGAAATTAAAAGCTTTACAGACAAGCAAAAGCTAAGAGAATTCAGCACCACCAAACCAGCTTTACAACAAATGCTAGAGGAACTTCCCTAGGCAGGAAACACAAGAGAAGGAAAAGACCTACAAAAAAAAAACACACCCAAAATTAAGAAAATGGTAACAGGAACATACATATCGATAATTACCTTAAATGTAAATGGATTAAATGCTCCAACCAAAAGTCATAGACTGGCTGAATGGATACAAAAAAAAGAACCATATACATGCTGTCCACAAGAGACCCACTTCAGACCTAGGGACACATAAAGACTGAAAGTGAGGGGATGGAAAAAGATATTCCATGCAAATGGAAATCAAAAGAAAGCTAGAGTAGCAATTCTCATATAAGAAAAAAATAGACTTTAAAATGAAGAATGTTACAAGAGACAAGGAAGGACACTAGATAATGATCAAGGGATCCATCCAAAAAGAAGATATAACAATTGTAAATACTTATGCACCCAACATAGGAACACCTCAATACACAAGTCAAATGCTAACAGCCATAAAAGAGGAAATCGACAGTAACACAACCATAGTAAGGGACTTTAACACCCCACTTTCACCAATGGACAGATCATCCAAAATGAAAATAAATAAGGAAACACAAGCTTTAAATGATACAATAGAAAAGATGGACTTAATTGTTATTTATAGGACATTCCATCCAAAAAAAACAGAATAAACTTTCTTCTCAAGTGCTCATGGAAAATTCTCCAGGATAGACCATATCTTGGGTCACAAATCAAGCCTTGGTAAATTAAAGAGAACTGAAATAGTACCAAGTATCATTTCCAACCACAATGCTAGGAGACTAGATATCAATTACAGGAAGAAATCTGTAAAAAATACAAACACATGGAGGCTAAACAATACACTACTTAATAACCAAGAGATCACTGAGGAAATCAAAAAATACCTAGGATCCAATGAGAATGAAAACATGACAACCCAAAACCTATGGAATGCAGCAAAAGCAGCTCTAAGATTGAAGTTCATAGCAATACAATCCTACCTCATAAAACAACAAACATCTCAAATAAACAACATAACCTTAACCTAAAGCAATTAGAGAAAAAGAACAAAAAACCCCCAAAGTTACCAGAAGGAAAGAAATCATAAAGATCAGATCACAAATAAATGAAAAAGAAATGAAGGAAATGATAACAAAGATCAATAAAACTAAAA
>NC_041218.1:69023379-69054890 GCF_002837175.3 Physeter macrocephalus
AAATGGACAACCTGGAAGAAATGGACAAATTTTTAGAAAAGCACAACTTTCCAAGACTGAACCAGGAAGAAATAGAAAATATAAACAGACCAATCACAAGCACTGAAATTGAGACTGTGATTAAAAATCTTCCAACAAACAGAAGCCAAGGACTAGAGGGCTTCACAGGCGAATTCTATGAAACTTTTAGAGAAGAGCTAACACCTAACCTTCTCAAACTCTTTCAAAATAAAGCAGAGGGAGGAACACTCCCAAACTCATTCTACAAGGTCACCATAACCCTGATACCAAAACCAGACAAAGATGTCACAAAGAAAGAAAACTACAGGCCAATATCACTGATGAATACAGATGCAAAAATCCTCAACAAAATAGTAGCAAATAGAATCCAACAGCACATTAAAAGGATCATACACCATGATCAAGTGTGGTTTACCCCATGAATGCAAGGATTCTTCAATATATACAAATCAATCAATGAGATAAACCATATTAACAACTGAAGGAGAAAAACCATATGATAATCTCAATAGATGCAGAAAAAGCTTTTGACCAAATTCAATACCCATTTATGATAAAAACCCTCCAGAAAGTAAGCATAGAGGGAACTTACCTAAGCATAATAAATGCCATATAGGACAAACCCACAGACAACGTCATTGTCAATGGTGAAAAACTGAAACCATTTCCTCTAAGATGAGGAACAAGACAAGGTTGTCCACTCTCACCACTATTATTCAACATAGTTTTGGAAGTTTTAGCCACAGCAATCAGAGAAGAAAAATAAATAAAAGGAATCTGAATCAGAAAAGAAGAAGTAAAGCTATCACTGTTTGCAGATGACATGATAGTATACATAATCCTAAAGATGCTACCAGAAAACTACAAGAGCTAATCATTGAATTTAGTAAAGTAACAGGATACAAAATTAATGCACAGAAATCTCTTGCATTCCTATACACTAATGATGAAAAATCTGAAAGAGAAATTAAGGAAACACTCCCATTTACCATTGCAACAAAAAAGAATAACATACCTAGGAATAAATTTACCTAAGGAGACAAAAGACCTGTAAGCAGAAACTATAAGACACTGATGAAAGAAATTAAAGATGATACAAACAGATGGAGAGATATACCATGTTCTTGGATTGGAAGAATCAACATTGTGAAAATGACTCTACTACCCAAATCAATCTACAGAGTCAATATAATCCCTATCTAACTACCAATGGCCTTTTTCACAGAACTAGAACAAAAAATTTCACAATTTGTATGGAAACACAAAAGATCCAGATAGCCAAAGCAATCTTGAGAAAGAAAACCAGAGCTGGAGGAATCAGGCTCCTAGACTTCAGACTATACTACAAAGCTACAGTAATCAAGACGGTATGGTACTGGCACAAAAACAGAAATATAGATCAAAGGAACAGGATAGAAAGTCCAGAGATAAACCCACACACAAATGGTCACCTTATTTTTGATAAAGGAAGCAAAAATATACAATGGATAATAGACAGTCTCTTCAATAAGTGGTGCTGGGAAAACTGGACAGCTACATGTAAAAGAATGAAATTAGAACACTCCCTAACACCATACACAAAAATAAACTCAAAATGGATTAAAGACCTAAATGTAAGGCCGATACTATAAAACTTAGAGGAAAACATAGGCAGAACACTCTATGACATAAAACACAAGATCCTTTTCGACCCACTTAAACACTTTTGCACAGCAAAGGAAACCATAAACAAGACGGAAAGCCAACCATCAGAATGGGAGAAAATATTTGTAAATGAAGCAACTGACAAGGGATTAATCTCCAAAATTTACAAGCAGCTCATGCAGCTCAATATGAAAATAACAAACAACCCAATCCAAAAATGGGCAGAAGACCTAAACAGACATTTCTCCAAAGAAGATATACAGATTGCCAACAAGCACATGAAAGGATGCTCAATATCACTAATCATTAGAGAAATGTAAATCAAAACTACAATGAGGTATCATCTCACACCCGTCAGAATGGCCATCATCAAAAAATCTACAAACAATAAATGCTGGAAAGGGTGTGGATGAAAGGGAACCCTCCTGCACTGTTGGTGGGAATGTAAATTGGTACAGTCACTATTGAGAACCATAGTGAGGTTCCTTAAGAAACTAAAAATAGAGCTACGGTATGATCCAGCAATCCCACTCCTGGAAGGGGAGAGGCCACAACAGTGCGAGGCCCGCGTACCGCAAAAAAAAAAAAAATATATATATATATATATCTACAAACCATGGAAGCAACCTAAGTGTCCATCGACAGATGAATGGATAAAGAAGATGGGGTACATATATACAATGTAATATTACTCAGCCATAAAAAGAAATAAAATTGACTTATTTTTGTGCAGTGGATGGACTTAGAGTCTGTCATAGAGAGTGAAGTAAGTCAGAAAGAAAAATAAATACCGTATGCTAACACATGTATATGGAATTTAAAAGAAAAAAATGGTTTTGTAGAACTTAGGGGCAGGACAGGAATAAAGATGCAGATGTAGAGAATGGACTTGAGGACACGGGGAGGGGGAAGGGTAAGCTGGGATGAAGTGAGAGAGTGGCATGGACTTATATACACTACCAAACGTAAAATAGATAGCTAGTGGGAAGCAGCCGCATAGCACAGGGAGATCAGCTCAGTTCTTTGTGACCACCTACAGGGGTGGGATGGGGGGGTGGGAGGGACACCCAAGAGGGAGGAGCTCTGGTCATATATGTATATGTATAGCTGATTCACTTTGTTGTAAAGCAGAAAGTAATACACCACTGTAAATCAATTTTACTCCAGAAAAGATGTTTAAAAAAAAAAAAAGAAAGCTACACAGGGACACACTTTATGTGATCAAACTTAATGCTAATTCAGTTTCCACTTGTGAAATGCGGAAAACACTGCACTCTGAGGTACAGGATAGAAGATGGACATAATAAGAGTGAAAGGTATCTTGACATGATACATTTAACACACTGCTTTAGATTACTGAGTCATTGTGCACATCTGTGTTATATAGCAATATTTACTTTTGCTAATTGTGAGAGTGACTTACAGCCCAAGGCTGATGGATAGAAAGAACTTCAGCTAGTGAGTGAGATGACCACTGAGCACCCACATTCATTGTAGATTTGAATTCTTGTCTAACATTTATAGTTTATAAAATCCTAACAAAGTGTTATAAAACTGTGTTTTATTGTGAAAAATGACTCTGGAAAGAAATCCAGCTGCTAGTGGTAGATATTCGTTAAAAGTATTAATGTTTTTATCCATAAACTAACATTTTGGATAAATTCAAAGTGGACTGTCACCTTATGTGTTGGCTTGGAAACCTGAAGTTTTCAAGCCCACCATAAGTTCTACATGAAAACAAGAATAAGTGATTTGTGAATCTAATTCAGCAAATGTTCTAAATAGTCCAAAATTTGTTCTTATTGTGAAAGATAAAACTTCAGTAAAATCTGAAAAAGCAATTAACTCCTGGTAAGAAACACGTAACTTCAGAAGGAAATGTGTTTTGGAGACACGTATTTTAATAGCTGTATAAACAAACAGTAGTCCCATATAACACATGCATGAAAAGTCCAAAGATATCAGTGGCATTTTTCAGTTATATGCTATTGCATTTGAAAGAATATATGCTTAGAGCTGTGTTCTCAAATTTGAGACAGTCTCAGAAAGCACTTTACCAGAATATGAAAGCTCTACTGTATTTCACTCATAATTACCAGGAAGAATTCATGGTGTAGAGGAAATAAAACATGATCCACGAAATCTGGATTCTAGCTTTGATATTGGTACCAGATAGATGTGCCATTTTGTTCAGGGCACTTGTTCTTTCCTGGGTTTGGATCCTTTCTCTTTTAACCGTAGGGGTGAAGGTTGGAGTAGTAAACTCAAGTGGGTCCCTTCTAACTCCAGGCTGCCATGCTTCCTCTGATGTTCTTTGTCTAAAAACTAAATACCAAGGTCCCAAAGTATCTGCAGATGATTATAAGCCATTTCAGCTGCGCCTCACTTTACATGCTGGCAGCACTACAACTAAAAAAAGCCTTTCTGTCACGAGATGAGTAAGCAATTGGGATCCATCTACTGTGCGAGCAGCCTGGCTCCTCTTCCCTGCCACACGCCCTCAGAGTGAGTGGGATGTGCCTGCCAAGCCAAACACGATGAAACTGTGGATTTGAACATTAGCCTAAAAGACAGAAAAAGTTAAATGCTATGACAACTGTCTATGATTCCATCTACGCTTTAACTATGTATTCAATGATAGTATTCTGTCCTTTAAATTCATCTTTTTTTAATTTTTAATTTTTTTAAATCCATTTTTATATTCAAATATTTCTATAGTGTTCCCCCTGCCGCCTCAGCATTTTATCCTTGAGAATAATATTTGTGGCATTTTTATCTGTGAAGAAATATAAGGAGGGGGAAATAATGAGTTTCATCATACAAATCACTGATGCCCTGTACCCATCTGTGACTTTTGTGACAGAGAATTAAAGAGGAACAAGGCATCTAGAGCTGGTGTGAACCCCATGCCTTCACCTAAAGTTGCAAGAGAGATGCTAAGGTCAAGTTCCATTACACATTTAATTTTAAAGGGCAGAGATTTTTACCATGTTCCTTGATAGCTAAGATGTTTAATTACTGAAATAGGCTGGGGTTTGTAGTCAGGCTTCAGGTTCTGTTCACATGGGACCCCCTCTGAACCTTGCTTGCCTCCCCTGAGCAGACTCTACCACCCTCTACTCCCAGTCCACATGGTGAACATGCACCTTAGCACCCATCACTTCTTGATGCAATAATCTGTCTCCTTAGATGTTTGCAAATATGATGGAGCAGTCCTAGAGCAAAGATTTGTCCATTTTTTCTACTTTAGCAACTAAGAGCCACCTGTCACCTAGTAGGCTATTACTAAATGCTTGTTGGATTGACCTATGAGTAATGTTCCCCAGATACTAGTTACATCCTCTGGAATTTCTTTGCTACAAGTTCTGCAACAGATGATGGCAGAACTTTGCCCAAGAAATTAATTGCCTAAATTTAAGAGGAAGTGAAGTTGCTTTTTTGAAAATGATAGAGAAAAATTTTATTCTAGCTAATACCTATTGTAGCTAATATCCAGGTAGAGTTTAATTCATGCCAAGCTATGTCCTAAATTCTTTACATATATTGACTAATTTAGTCCTTACTCAACCATATGTGAAAGATGTCATTATTATTCCCATTTACAGATGAAGAAACTGAGGCACAGAGAGGCTAAGTAACTTCAGCCAAGTCATACAGACATTGGCAGAGCCGGGAATCAAAGCCACACACACACAGACCTTTTACAATGTTCCTGTTCTTAAACATTTATGCTATGGTTCTCTGGAACTATATTCCATTGTCAGTCAGGTGGAACCATAATTTTTTTATATAAGTTATTTATTTATTTATTTATTTATTTATTTATTTTTGGCTGCTTTGGGTCTTCATTGCTGAACACGGGCTTTCTCTAGTTGCAGCAAGCGGGGGCTACTCTTTGTTGCGGTGCACAGGCTTCTCATTGCGGTGGCTTCTCTTGTTGCAGAACACGGGCTCTAGGCACACAGACTTCAGTAGTTGTGACTCGCAGGCTCAGTAGTTGTGGCGCACGGGCTTAGTTGCTCCGTGGCATGTGGGATCTTCCCTGGTCAGGGATCGAACCCGTGTCCCCTGCATTGGCAGGCAGATTCTTAATCACTGAGCCACTAGGGAAGTCCCAGAACTGTAATTTTTGAATTAATAAAGCTGATTTAGTTCATTAGAATTGGAATATATCATTCAGAAGAATTCTTAATCAGCTATACTGGTTAAAAATATTCCCTTTGGTGTTGTCTTTATTATTTAAAAAGAAATAACTCTATAGGATAAATGTAAAGGATTGCCCCATTTAGAAAGAGGATTGATTTTGCAAAAAATCTTTTGCCATCGACTTCGGTTTGCAAATCTGAGAAAGTGTAATTACTTAGCTCTCCCACATAGTTCTAATGTAGCTAAGTTTGTTAAACCAATGAGCTAACTCAAGAAAGCTTTACATATTCTCATATGGCTGGCCACTTGTGATTTTTTATTTTTTGCATTGCCTTACTGACCTTCCAAAACCATATTGGCTGCCTGATGATCCTTGTCAAAATGAGAATAGAGGTATGATAATGTAGACTTCTGTGGTCCAAAAATTGAAAATAATCTAGACAGTCTTAAAAAGCTAGTATCTGGGACTCCCTGCAACCCACACAAGCAGATTGCTGCCTTGCGTTTCAGCAGTGAAATAAATATATTATGAATCTAAGGCTGCCTTAAGAAATAGAAAAGAAGGGGGGGAAAAAGGTTAAAAAGTAGACACATACTTGGCATCAAGCCCTGTATTGTAAAAACAAATTTTGAATCTGCTGGGTCCATAAGTCATTATAGTACTGAGCAAATAATAAATATGCATTTGTAGGGGGAAAAAAAGTAGTGTTAATAAAGCTGTCAGACTTGAGAGAGGTATTTCCTAAGTTGTCAAAGCATTTCCTGCTGCTTCAAATTCAGCTTCTCTTTGGTAAACTGATTATTGCAAAAGAGTATCTGAGGATCTGACAGGATCTATAGCAGTTTTAAGTTAAATTCCTTTTCCCACGTAAGTTATATTTTCATGAATTTCTGTGGGTTTTGGTTTTTCTTTGCCTTTGAAAAAATAGTCACTTAAGGTATATGTACTATATGTATAATAATTTATTAGGAAATGGAAATTTGAATTACTAATCCAGAAAGTTTCGTACAAAATTCCCATAGATATTTTATTTCATGCAGAAACTGTGCTGCATAATGATCATGTGTGATGGATTATTTTACTTTACAAATTATTTCTCCACTATGGATGAGTATTTGGAGTTTACTCTAAAAAATTGAACTAGTACCTGTACTGAAAGTGGCATTTGCAGAGGGTGATGTATTTTTAAACTGCTATACTTAAACATATTATCTGATAATAGTGTTATTTAAATTACTATATCTGATACCATCTTTTAAAAATAGATTAGGCATACATTGATGAAATTAAGATATATTTGAGTATAGTAGAATGATTTTCAGAAAACCTGAAAATCCAGTAGAGTCTCATTCCAGAAAATTTTGGGCAACTACAGAAGTAGGAACTGTATGTGTCTCATGTCACACAAATCAATGAACACTTTTGAACCTTCCTGCTTATTTACCTGTTGGCATTTTTTTACCTTATTGATTTATCTCTCCCTCTTGTTGTATGACTCTTATAATACAGGTTCCTACTTGTTTTTCTCTTACTTCTCTGGCTGTTTCTTCTGAGTCTTCTTTGCTTTCCCCTTCTACTCAACCTGTAAATGTTGATGTTCTTCTATATCCACAGCACAGACACCTCTCCTGAACTTTTTTGCAGATATTTAATGAAACATCTCCATCTCCATTTGAATAATTAATTTGTCCTTTTCCTCTTTCAAAAACAAAAACAGACCATGATACCTATGCTCCTGGGGCAATGTTTCCTATATGGGATGATTACACCAATAGTCATTCCATTGTTTAAACCAGAAATGAGGGAGTCATCCTTTTTTATTTCTTTATTTTTTTATTTTTTTTGCGGTACTTGGGTCTCTCACTGCTGTGGCCTCTCCCGTTGCGGAGCACAGGCTCCGGACGCGCAGGCTCAGCGGCCATGGCTCACGGGCCCAGCCGCTCCGCGGCATGTGAGATCTTCCCGGACCGGGGCGCGAACCCGTGTCCCCTGCATTGGCAGGCGGACTCTCAACCACTGCGCCACCAGGGAAGCCCCTTTTTTATTTCTTTTATCTCTTCTACTTAATCACCAATAACTCTGTATTTTACCCTTCCAATATTCTCACATTTGTCTTATTTCTTTTCTCTGCATTCTCCCCTCATGCCAGGAGCAGCTTCCTTAAAGAAGAATCCAGAATAATACTAAGACTATCGCTTATAATACTTACAGTCCTATAATTGCATCATACATTCTATCTCTGCTCATCCTGGTCATGACCAGATGTGGGAGCTTTCCAGGTATTACCATTCTACTTTCCTCTCCATGCTTGGTATACATTCATCGGACCCAAGCACCCACACAGTCTTCTTCACAAAAACCCCACAACTACCAGTTCACCCACTGTGATTACAAAGCTCCCTAGTACCTTTAACCGCCTCTTGGAATTTTCTTCTCTTCTCCTTGCCTCATGTAAACTCCAGATATCTACTGGAGTAACTTCTTCCTATTCTTAACTTGAGGTTGTTTCCTTTCTCCTCTTTCCAATATTCCTTGCAATCCATTACTTCAACTTCATTTTTTTCAGATTTATTCCTCTGGATAAATTACATCATCCTTCTCATTCACACTGTCATCTAACAGTCTTCCTTTCACCCAGCTCATTCATTGAACGCTAAAACTTAGCTAATAATTTTTCTCCCTACTCATGTCACTTCTCTTTCCAACTTCAATATGTACAAATCCTCTCCCCTCGTCTTTCAGTTTTCTGCCGTTCTCTTTTTCAATGACCTTTTCATCCATTTTAGTGCTGCCATTACCTCTTATGATAATATGAATAAACCTTGTTATCACTAGAAACTTTTAAGGTAGACTTAAAGTAATCCACTGTGAGATCAACAACTTCATTTTTATAGCTTTTCTATCAAATATTTCTATGGCTACAAATATCTGACCTCATTGACACCTCAGATATGTTAACTCCATCACTTTTTCAGTATCCATCTGCTTCCTAGATCAGCCTGGTTGCTATGGTCCATAAATAACATCTCGCTTTTGCATATATTCTCAATCGGTTGTGTGGCTTTCCCTCTATTTTTCTCAACTAGTAGGTCTGGATGAGCCCTAACAGCTCTCTTTTCTGTATGTGAACTGAACTGCAGAATAGCTATTGAGGAAATCACCCACCTGAGCCAAGGAGATTTTGCTGCACACTCCTGACATTCACATTTACAAATTTAACATGGTTAATTTAAGATTTTTTGATTTGCACTCAGTGTGGCCCAATAATCATATTACATCTCAAATAGACTTATTGCCCCACTACCTGAAATTATTTTATACCGCTATCTTGGGGCAAAAATTGGTTAACTCCTCCCCAAATCATTTTGTTTTTCTCCTGGACTCACAAGCTCCCCTTGCCTCCTTTGCAGCTGGAAGTAGTCATGTTCCTGAGTTCTGGGCAATGGAATGTAGGCAGAAGATATATCCATCACTTCCGGACCTGGCCCATAAATATTTCTACATACAATCCTTCTCTTTCTGCGGGCTGAATGGAAGAGCACAGTGAGAACCTAGAAGATGGTGAAGTCACAAGTTGGAAAGAACCTGGGTCATGAGTGACTACGAAAAAGGTAACTTGTCTATCAGGAATATTCACATTGGTTTTGTGTACACAATAAATAGGTGGGGTTTTTTTGTTGTTTTCAGCTGCTGAGAAGTTGGGATTTGTTTTGTTATAATCACTAGTATTTATATTCTAATAGAATATGATTTCCTCCTAGTGTATGGTCAGGTAATATACAATTCATTGAGAAAACTGAAACCACCAGCAGCAAATTCTCTCCATTTTCCATCCCTAAACAACCTGCTTACACTAGTACCCATTTTTTCCTTCTCTTTTGTTACAGTGGAATTATTAGCCCTCCTTGTTTCCAAGGACAGTAACTCTGCTAACGTTCTGGGTTCTATCCTTTATAACCTCTTCAAGGAACTATGGCCCCTCACTTAATTATCTCCATCTCACCCACAGCATCAATTTCTAGCTACATAGGATCTTTCACATCAGCATAGAAACATGCTCTAATCCTCTAATAAAAACCCTGCCTTAAGTCCACATTTCCTTTCAATTATAGCATTTTCTCTGACTTAACCAAACCTTTTCAAATACTTTCTTACATTTACTCATTTTACCACTTTCCTTACATGCATGTTTTATAATATTTTGACAGTAAAGTGGGGTGAGGGGATTCAGAACACAGCAGAAAAAAAAACACAAAGAAGAAAACAATCATTCAGATGTCTACCACCCTTAACGCTAAAAACATTATGAAATTTATTATTTTACTTTTTAAAATAACTTTGTTTTTCAAAGTGATAAATACAAGTTATAAAGTTTTCAAGTTTTGCAGAGAAATTATAAAGATGAAAGATTTGGAAAAAATCTCCAAATACATCTCCAAATACACCTGAAATTACCTTCATTTATACAAAGCAAATGCATATATCATTCAATACATGTAAAAATGAATGATATTTTTTATAGAAATAGAATCATATTGTACATATTATCTTAAATAAGATACTTCATTTGAATTTTGCTATTAATATTTTATATTCTGCAAACCTATGACGTACCTTTTTTTTTTTTTTTTTTTTTTTTTTTTTTTTTTTGCGGTACATGGGCCTCTCACTGTTGTGGCCTCTCCTGTTGCGGAGCACAGGCTCTGGATGCACAGGCTCAGCGGCCATGGCTCACGGGCCCAGCCGCTCCGCGGCATGTGGGATCTTACCGGACCGGGGCACGAACCCGTGTCCCCTGCATCGGCAGGCGGACTCTCAACCACTGCGCCACCAGGGAAGCCCCTTACTTCTTTTATAAAAATAATTATTCTCAATGTTGTTTACAATTGGATTTCTGTGGTTTCTGTTTTTTTTTGGTTTAATGTTTACCACTAATTATTTTATGCTTTTGTCTTCATTTTCATCCTTCTCTTAATTTTCTGAATTTCTTTGTCAAACATTGTTTCCCTCCAAGAAGGTTGTTTAGGTTGTGTATTCCCTGATATTTTTCACAGCTGAGAATATATCCCTGTTGCCTTTATACTTGACTGATACTTTGGGCATAATATTGTTGGGTCACCCTTTTCTAAGACTGTTGTGGAAACTACTTCATTGTCTTCTGGCTTTGCAGTTTGCTGAGGAGAATTTTGATGTAAGCCTGATTTTCTCCTGTTGTAGGTGAGTTGATTTTTAAGTCTAGATGCTCTAAAAAGGCTTCTTTAAAATACCACTTAAATAGCGACTTAGAATATACGTTGGTCTTGAGATTTCTATATCAAATCCTTGAAGAGGGTTCTCTTTCAATTTTCAGATTTAATTATTGCTTTATCTCAGGGAACTCCTCTTGTATTAAATTTAGAAATAATCTTCTGTTCTAATGCTGAGTTTTTCAACATTAAGAGAAAAATTATACTTAATGTCAGCTTATCTTGCTCTATCATCCATGTCCTATTGCTTCATTCTGTTTAAGCTTTTTTTAAAATCTGTGATTATTTCAAACACTTCCTCTATGTCAGCAATTTTATTTTTAGTTTTGTCATTTTTGTTCTTTGTTTCTAATTAATTTATTAATTCTATTATGATGCCTTAATCTTCATTCCCTCTTACATCTGCAATTCTTTTCAAACTATTTTTTATCTTATCATTTCCTCTTGGAGTTTTATAGAAACCACATTTCTTAATTTGTGCTACAACATGAAGCAGTTGGGAAGAATTTTGTTTTGTTCTTCAAGTAATGATTTCCTATTGGATGAGCTCTTTTTCTTCTTCCCATGCTTTCTTTCTTAAGTTGTTTGCCATAGTGTATTTGCTTAGATGCCATGACAGTTAATTTTTTCTTTCTTATTCCTGGTTGTGCCTATCTAGACACTGCATTTTCTTGCTTAATCGTGAAAGTAACTTAGCTATTTTCCTGCAGTATCGAGGCCAGCACTGCTTTATTTTCTCCCTGAGATATGGTGTGAAGGCTGAATAATTGTCTCTATCCAATTTCTGTGGGACAGGGAACAGTCAAGAGGGTAGAGGTGGTGGTATTACTTCTAACAGAATCTCTGCTTTTTCCTTTATGAATTTTTTATGTACACTACCAAGGTTTCCTCTCGTTAATTATAGGCAAGGGTAAACTGACGTTTAGTGAGCTTATACAAATTTTAGGTCCCTTGTTAAGGAACATAAAGCAAAATTATGAAAATAAAATTAGGTTCAAGGCCTTAAAAGGGACTCACGTAAGTGAGGGAAACCTGAAGCTTAAGCTTTATTACCCTATAGTATATCTGCCTTAACTAGGTGCTGCCTTAATTCTGTACCCATGTGATTCAAGATTATTTTTCTTATGCAATGTATAGTCCTGATACCTTTCTCTCTATCAGAGTCATCTTCTGTTTTCTTTCCCCACTTTACATAACTCTACAGCACTTTCCAGATGCTGTTTCCTTTGTTTCATGATCAGAAGAAGAAAAAGAGAGTGTACCACCTTTGGTGGCTTCACTCAAATTTTGCTATATTGCTCGGGATTGTCTGTGCAAATGTCAGCATGTCTGAGTCGGGGTTCTCCAGAGAAACAGAACCAGTAAGATATATATATTGATAATATACATATGAGGAGATATATTTTAGGAATTGGCTCACGTCATCATGGAAAATGAGAAGTCCTAAGATCTGCTGTCTGTAAGCTGGAGAAAAAGGAAAGCCAGTGGTATAATTCAGTCTGAGTACAGAGGCCTGAGAAATGGGGAGGCCACTGGTATACCCAGAGTCTGGAGGCCCAAGAACCAGGAGCTCCCATGTCTAAGGACAGGAGAAGATGGACTTCCCAGCTGGAGAAGAGAAAGGCAATTTGCCCCTCCTTTGACTTTTTGCTCTATTTGGCCCTCAGTGGATTGGATGAGGTCCACCCACATTGGTGAAAGCTGTCTTCTCTACTCAATCTACTGATTCAAATACTAACCTGTTCCAGAACCACCCTCACAGACACACCCAGAAATAATGTTTTACCAGTCCCCTGGGTGCCCCTTAGCCCAGTCAAGTTGAAACATAAAATTAACCATCACAGGGAGGGACAGGATCCATACCATGCTCTCTCTTTCTACTCTGGCATATAGTCCTGTACTTTTTCCTTTTCCCAGTTTACTAATTTAGGTTATTATTGCTTGTTTGACTACTATTTATACATTTTATCATGGGTTTTACTCTAGGAGACAAGAGAGAGATTTTGTGAGGAATTTCTTAGGGTAAAATTCTCTATTCACTCCTAATCCTTCCAAACTGTTCCCATCACTCCTCTGCTCGCCTTGGGGGTAGAGTAATCTTCTGGTGGAAAAATCAAGCAATTCTTTGAATTGGTCTTTCTTGATCTCCCAACATAATTTACTAAGACTGTCCACTGGTTTTTAAAAAAAATATTTTCCCCTCTGGCCTTCCCTGAAACAAATGGCTCTTAATTCACTGGCAGGGATTTTGCTGTCTTTTGGCTGGATTCTTCTCCTTGTCTTCTGAAGGGAAGTTGCCTTCAGGCTACAGTCTTGAGCCATCTTCATTTCCTCTGCACTCGTTCATTCCTGGCTTATGTACCTATTACGGGGGCTAAGATTTCCAAACTGTTATCTGCAGCATGAACTTCTACTCTGAGCTCCAGAAAATGAATGTCTGTCTGTGCTTAGATATTTCACAACTACCTGCAACTTAAGTAAACAAAACAGAATTTTACTTTTGTCTCAGATCTCTACCTTGCATTCCATGTGATTGTGCATTTTAGCAAACATGAAAAACAAATCATAATCTTGCTCATCTATTTACTGTTGAAAAATAAAACAGATGTACAAAAGATATATAGGTACATAATATATGTACAATTTAAGGACTATTAAATGACTATTAACAAAGTAAGTACATACGTACATGCTACTGACCCTAAGAAATAGATTAATATTAGGAACTTTGATGTCCTTTGCATGACCCTCTCAGATCTACCTCCTACCCAACTCCCCCACGTAATCACAATCCTGACTGCTCTCGATTTTTCTTATGGTTATTGCATGTATGTAGGTGTCTGAATATAACTATATATGTATATGTTTATATACATATACTCATATATATATACCTTATTTTAGAAAAATTAACCAATGAAAATTCAATAGTGAGTTCTGAAGCTAACACCTATACGAAAATATGATATATAACAAAGATGGTATTAAGAGATCATTGGGGCAAAACTATGGAATAAATGGCACTGGGACAATTATGCATATGGAAAAAGCTAAATTGGATTTCTGTACCACTCTGCTCATACAAAAATCACTATTTAAAACAAACACATAAATACAACAAGGCTTGGGAAACAGGGGTGGCACCCATTAGAACAGGAAGATCAAAAAAACATGCCATCCTCTTACACATGATGGCCATTCTCTCCACTGTTCAGCTATGATCAAGATAAGTCATAGAAATATAAATAAGTAATGGGTAACTTTAAGAAGGAAATATGGTTATTAAAAGGAAGGGGGTCTTCCCTGGTGGCGCAGTGGTTGAGAGTCCGCCTGCCGATGCAGGGGACACGGGTTCGTGCCCTGGTCCGGGAAGATCCCACATGCCGCTGAGAGGCTGGGCCCGTGAGCCATGGCCGCTGAGCCTGCGCGTCCGGAGCCTGTGCTCCGCAACGGGAGAGGCCACAGCAGTGAGAGACCCAAGTACCACAAAAAAAAAAAAAAAAAAAAAAAAAAAAGGAAGGGAAAACGTTCAACCGGTATTAAAGCAAAATTTTAAACCTAACAATTGATTTAAATGAGAAAGAGATAACCAAAAATTAAGACCAGAGACTAAAATTTGGAAAACTATAAGACGAAGAATTTGTAAGTTAGAATAAAATAATACTCAAAATGAGGAAAATTTTAAAGTGAGGGAGATTTTTTTTAAGTGGTAAAGTTGAGATACATCTGATAGCCAAAAGATAAAAGATAAAATTGACAAATTCTTAACAATCTGAAGAAACAGAGTTGAGAGTTAACAGAAGAGAAGAAAAAAAAGTAAAAAAGCATTAGAAGGAGACAGGCATTGTGTCTTATGGAAAGATTTTTTAAAATATTTATTTATTTAATTAATTTATTTGGCTCTGCCAGGTCTTAGTTGCGGCAATCAGGATCTTTGTTGTGGCCCGTGGGATCTTTTAGTTGCGGCATGCGAACTCTTAGTTGCGGCATGCATGTGGAATCTAGTTCCCTGACCAGGGATCAAACCCTGGCCCCCTGCACTGGGAGCGTGGAGTCTTAACCACTGTGCCACCAGGGAAGTCCATTATGGAAAGATTTTTGAGGGCTCTCCAATTTCTTTGGGAATATCGTATTCTACTATGTATTTCATTTTCTCCACATTCTTTTTGGAGATGTGAGAAATAGAATCATTGATTGTCACTCCTTTTTATTTTATTTTTCATTCTACAGCACATCATAGAAATTTTTTATTTCTGGTATACTCTCATGCTTATATTGCCATTTTACTCTTTTTTTTCCCCTTTCCTTTAGAAGGGAAACCTCAGTTTGTCCATTTCAAGTCACCAAAGTTTTACCATGGTTTTTTGTACAAATAAACCCATGTACAAATAAAACTAAGACAGCAAACTTTTTACAGGTACTGAGCATAATTTGTGTATTTAATAGGTATTTGCTCAACACTCAAGAGATCTAAAAGCAAATTGAGATTCCCAATATGAGAAGTTTGGATCTCTCTGTCACTCTACAGCAGAATCTTTGAGGTTTACAGAGTGCTTGAAACACTGGAGGATTTGCTCCTTAAATCACGGTAAATCCCATTATTGCTGTTTCTACTTCCAATCACAACTAATGAACACCTTCTCTTCCTATTTCTGTCAAGCAATGATGCCTCTGAGAGGCTCAAAGATGAATCTCACTCCTAGCAGATTTAGCCATAAAGAAACTTGCTGCTGCTCTGCAGGGCTCATGTCTGGGATCCAGGCTTCCCAAGCATCCTGCCCTCCACCCCGCCTCCTGCCTGCTGAGAACCAACAGGGGCCCTACATCATCACTGAGAAAAGTACACGAACTTCACCGAAACCTCGTCCCTTCCTAGTCAAAGGAGATGAAAAGTGCCGCCTTTCAGGTCCACCACCTATGCTCAATAGCATCTGCTCACTTCCATTCCCTTCCTAAACACACACACACACACACACACACACACACACACACACACACACGTATAAACTATATATTTAAATCCAGATGATGGTATAATATTGTTTTAGAGGTGGAAGATCTCTGCTCTGGACCCCTAAAACAATTGAACCCTAAGGAAAGAGAGTAAAACATACATACACACACACACACACACACACACACACACACACACACACACACACACACACCCCTTTCATTTTTTCAATCCCTTACTGTGGTGAAATCAACATCTTAAGGAAGAATTTCTGTGTA
Source organism: Physeter macrocephalus (assembly GCF_002837175.3). Taxonomy (NCBI): domain Eukaryota; kingdom Metazoa; phylum Chordata; class Mammalia; order Artiodactyla; family Physeteridae; genus Physeter; species Physeter macrocephalus. Next base: position 69,039,670 of record NC_041218.1, read on the forward strand.
AACATGGTAGTCTTATCTGAATCCCTTTTTCATTGTGTCCCCTTCTTTTGCACTATTGGTCCCACATCTGTGGCTCTCAGTGCCAATGTTCCACAACCGTTTGTTTCTGCAATTTCTCAGACTTTGTCACCTATATTTCTATGGTTCTAGCTGCTCTGGATTCTACTGGTATTAGTGACGCCATCTGCGCCTGCATTGTCTACTCTGCTAAAAATTCTCCTGACTTTGACCCTTGGAAAGTATAAGGTCCTTTCTCTTTGTCTGACTGTATCTTTACTTTGAATATTTTCTTTGCTCTCTTCTATACTCTTCTCCTACTCAGAAAAACTGGGAGGAATAGTATGGTCCAGGCTGTCTTTTAGATGAAAGAAAGAAGCTTTCAGATCGCCTTTGACCCTCAGCCTTCTTTGATACATCTTGAATTGAAGCTTCAAACAGCATCTCCATTCTCCACTCCACCTGAAATGGCACAAAATTTTACAGCCTAACTCTTTCCTGCCCACCACCCTGTAGGCTACGTCAAGAGATTCTAGTGTGCTTCCATATTCAGCCAAATCATGAAAAGATTTTAATTAGAACTTAGGCTCATCAAGGAAAGCTTCCGTTTTATCAGCTGACTTTCTTCTCTTTATGAAAAAAGAAATGGTGGCAATGTCTCCTATTAGCAACAAACTCTGCTGTTACCTAGTCTGATAAAATTCAGATAGGGCTTCTCTTGCCTTTCATAAATCACCTATTCTTAGGTTTTTCTTTCTTCCATGTTAGAAAAAAGATTGAGCAGAAGAAAAAAACAATGGTAATTAGCTCCTTGGGATTCACGAATTACCTAAGATTTTGAAATTTTTGTTTTTATTCTAGAATAATATTCTGGGTGACTAAATTATGTAATTTAGGTAGGCTTTTCTCTCAGAATTTTGCACTATCTAAAATGCATCTTCTGGCAAATGTTTACATTTAAACTCAGTGATATATTCCTACAATAGTCTGCTCTAGCCCTTTGCTCAAAAATGCTACTATTCTTTTATTGTTTAGAAACATTTGAATGAAAATTTTCAATTTCTCCACAACTGTCTTAAAATTTAGAGCCCTAAAAGAGAGGATGAGTCTAAAAATCCATTAACAGTTGTTAATTTCTTTTCCTTAAGTCTCAAAGCTCTCTATGATATTAAACTATCTTGTATTAGAAGGCACTCTGCTATAATATAGGTTAGCACTGCTTTCATGTTCACAGGTCATTCCTATTCTTGTAAATTGCATAGAATAAACACTGACAATCATGTTGCTTTTCAACAACTGGGATTGAAGTTCTTTATCATCAGAAACCACTGAAAAATTCTTCGAATGCAAGTTGGGATGAGGATATCTACTTTATAACATAACTATGGGAAAATTACTCGCTGTCTGGATGTACACTAAATGCAGACATTCTTGGATAGCACCTTTCTGTTATTTCTTATTCTATTAGTTCTATTTTTGACGTTTCTGACCTTTAGGGTCAGAGAAAGTTCTCGTGATGCCAGTATTTGATCCATGTGCGCTGAAATTCAGATGGAAATACAACATAAACCTAGCTTGAGAGAAGCAAAGATATTTATAGGTTTGAAAAGTTTTGCTGGTCTTGGCTAAACATTTTAGCTTTCAAAACCTAATTTAGTAGAAATTAAATATGAAATATGTTAATACACATAGTAGTTATATAAGTATTTTATACTGCTTTAATATGGCTCACCTATGATATTCTACGAAACTCCGAAGAGATATTCAGAGAATGGCTCTCTCAACCCCCGCCTCTGCTCACTGTATAAACTTTACCCCCATCTCAAACAAGACATGACATGACATCATCTCTTTGCCTAAGACAACAATGTATCCTTTTGTTATAGAGAGGTTCAAAAAGTTAGCCACACTAAATATGATTCTGGTTTTTATTATGTAACAAATGCCACAACCTGTATTGAAGACAGAGTAACATCTCTCTACTGCAGATAGAAAATGAGGGGATTGGAACTGGCTGTGCTAAACTGCTGAGATCACCATCATGCATTATTAATTGAAATAAATAAGAAATAAAAGAAAAAATGACTTTTGCTCCTGCTATTTGAAAGGTCTGTAGTGCATTATCTAGTCATCAGTTCAGTTTCTTTTTACCACATCATGCATCCAGACTTAAATGATGTGGGTGACAAAAATTCTTTCTGACCTTGTCACTTTAAGTTTTTTCCCCCACCCCAGTATCTGTCTCATAGTCATTAGAAACTCACTTCCTTGAATCTTGTATTCACAATCACAGAGCCTTGGGAAAAAAGTAAAACTGCTGTCATTGATAGGTTATTTCAAAATAACTAAAAATAATATGAGTGAATCTGTCACTTGGAAAACTTAGAGTGACTTCCACATTCTGCTGGGTGACCTTGGAAAGAACACGTAAGTTATACCTACTAGATTTCCAAACGGACAACTGAGGTGGCCAGTTGAGCAAAATAGCGTACTTTAGAAAAGAGAGGAGGAGCTGAGGAGAAAGAAAGAAAGAAGGAAAGAAAGAAAGAAGGAAGGAAGGAAGGAAGGAAGGAAAGAAAGAAAGAAAGGAAGAAAAAGAAAGATCAATTTATTGAAAAAGGCAATTATGTTTTAGTAAATTTACTAGCTTTTAGACTAAAGTAATCAGTCTTTTAAGTAAAAAAATGAGGAAATTTTAATCTCCCAAATAATCTTTGGTGATTTAAAAATATTTCTGCAAATTCACTGACGTTCCTTTTTTCAAAAGGAGTCTAATTTCCCTACCCTAGAATGTGGGCTGGACTTGTGAAACATTTTTAATAAACAGAATGTGGTGAAAACCAAGGCTAGGCCTCAAAAAGGACAAACTTTTTGGTATCACTTCTAGAGGAAACCAGTTGCTATATTATGAGGATACTCAAGCAGCCCTGAGGAAGGTTTATGCAGAGAGCTGAGGCCTCTCAACGACAGCCAGCACCAACTTGCCAATGATATAAGTGAGCCACCTTGGAAATGGATATTTCTGACAGAGTCAAAGACACCAGATAACTTATCACTTGACCAATATCTAACTACAATATCATGAGAAACATCAAGCCAGAACTGCCCATCCAAGCTGCTCCTGAATTCATGACCCATATAAGCCATGAGAGTTTAAAAGTGTGTTGCTTTTTTGAGACTAAAGTTTTGGGGAACCAGATAAGGACATTACAAGGAAAGAAAACTACAGGCCAATATCTTTGATGAACATAGATGCAAAAATCCTCAACAAAATATTGGTAAATTGAATTCAACAGTACATTAAAGGTATCACACACCACAATCAACTGGGATTTACCCAAGGGATGCAAGGATGGTTCAACATCTGCAAATCAATTGATGTGATACAACACATTAACAAAATAAAGGATAAAAAGCATATGATCATCTCAATAGATGCAGAGGAAACATTTCACAAAATTCAACATCCTTTCATGATAAAAATCCTCAACAAAATTGGTAGAGGGAACATATCTCAACATGATAAAGACCATATATGACAAGCCCATAGCTAATCTCATACTCAATGGTGAAAATTTGAAAACTTTTCCTCTAAGATCAGGAACAAGACAAGGCCCATTCTCACCATGTTTACTCAACTTAGTATTGGAAGTCCTAGTAACAGCAATAGATAATACTTAGCCATGATATATTTTCATTCTTTAGCATCTACCCTTTGAGTTAATGATGGAGATAAATGTCTATTATATATATGTATATATATATATACATTCTACTATGAACTTGGTTCTTATATTTCACTGCTTAAATTACAAAAGAAAAATAATGTAATAGAAACAAATATGAATTCCTATTAAAGATGGCTTTAATATGATGGAATAAATAGTCTCAAGGGTAGTGCTCATTTCTCTCTTCTTCTTTTTTGCAGCTAATTCATTCAACAGACATTTATTGAAGTCCAGCTCTGTGCCTGGTAGTGGGAATGTAGCAGTAAATACTATAGACACTAAGGACTTTACAGAGAAGTTAATCTATATTGTATATAATTAATTTATGCTATAATATGAAGAATTGGAGTGATTCAGCATATTCACATTGTAGCTAGCAGAAAGGCCCTCCACATTGAATCTCTTTGCCTGTGCTACTCAAAATTCTTGTCTATAAGGAGGTACATGAGTGTGCCTGAATGGACATCAACACACTGTTGCCTTCATTGCAAAAGTCTTACTAAGAAAAAAATAGCAACTGAAGTTAAGAGTGTGCCTCATGATATAGGTAACTTATATTCTGGTACAAGCTCCTTATCTCATCACGCACATTCTACCAAGGTCCTTATCTTGCTGCAGACTAGCAAGAAACAGTTTGCAGATGGGCAGCCGGTCTTCTGACCTCGCGTTGGATTGCACTGCTCTAGACTATATTCCAGCCTTATTAAGAGTTATCACCTGTAGCTCAGTTCACAAAAGCTGTAATTTGACTGCATGCATAAGGAAAGACTAAATCTTAGTATAAAAGGTCCCTAAAAAATCCCATTGAAGAGTATACTCTGGGGGCATAGTGCTTGTTTCTTTCATACCTGTCGCGTGTGGTAGATGAAGGGTAAAATTTTACAACTATAATTTTTAGAGAAATGGTTTCTTTTTTAAGTTTAATGTTTACCATTTTTCCCTTTCATCTGTATCATCCACTATTCCTTTTATCATTCTTTTCTAAGATTTATATTGGTTACATATATAGTAGGAAATTAGTTATAATGCTGTTCATTAAATATCATGGAAATGGTTAGGAGAGAGAAATATCTAGGAAAATGCTTTCCTTTGCCTGGGGTTAGGGAAAGATAATAAATTTTACTTTTTGTTCTGTATTGGCATTTATGTCCCTTTTTCACTTGATTTCTATAACAAAAACAATGCTTATTTAATATTATTTATTGAGAGTTCCAATTTTAAAAACTATATAAACAATTTTCAAATAGTTTAAAGCAGAGTAGTATAAAGGAAAGTTATTACAGTGAAACATTTTAAAATTATTTTCCTTGTCAGTAGGTTAAGACACTAAAATTTTAGAGCCAGGATCTTAGGATTTACCTGGTCTGACCCTCTCAGTTTATACTGTATATAGTTTTCCTATCGAAAAATCAAAGCCCAACGAGATTGGGCAAAAAGTGGGGGAAATGATGCTAGAACTCATCTAGTAGAGGTTTTTTCCACTTCTTTATCATCTTGCTGCTTGTTTTAGACATACTTTTATCAGCGTGCCAAATTTACATTTGATATCATAGTTGCTATTTTATTCTCAAAATCTTAGACGATTTTCTTACTTTCCATCTGACTACCCAAAGGAACATGCTTTTCTCTATCATAAAAACACTATGAAACTAGAGAACTAGAAATGGTTCAGAAAGACCAGAGGCTGTTCTGACTCTGCACCCTCGAATCCATCACCTGGGTCACTAGTGCATAGTTGCCGGTGAATAATTAATGCAATTGAACTGTGCTCTGGTTCAGTAGTACCTGCATGTGTACACGTTATTTCTCCCCTACACCTATTTTCTTGAATGTATAATCAAGTTACTAAAGAATGGACTATGAAAACTTTTTAACTGCTTGTTCCACCGACAATAGGTCATCAGCGAAATCCCTCACATTCTTGACTTTTTCACAGAAGTTGAAATCTGCCTACCTTGGAATCGTTTCAAGTGGCATAGGTTTGCTTCTTCACAGACTGCATGTTCCTCTCCCAGAGGTGCAATCAGCCACTTTCCTGCTCCTTATTCTTTAAAAAATCCAGTTTTTACACCCATGATTCCATGTCATGAGTCTATTCTATCAAGTATCCTTTCTTGCCGCAGTTGGTGTTTGGCTCTCTCATCACTTTCTTTCATTCCTGGAAAATTTTAGTTCCTGGTTCATGGTCACTCTCTCCACCACTACTTCTGCCACACTTCTAAAGAATTTCAGTATCCACTTAGATGGTCCTTTCAATATCTTTGCCTAGAGTTCTTTAACATCCTTCCCTCCAATGACTGTGTCTCCAGCTATTCACTTTCAAGGTCCACACCCTAAAGCTTGTCATCGCCAGGAACTACAGTCCCTCCACATTCTATTCACAAGCATTCTTTTTTTCCCCCAGCAACCACATCCTATCTTTCCAGTTCACTTAGTCTAAAATTCCAACTCCAACAATCCCTTTAACTCATGGGTCTATAACCCATTGACTGCACCACCTTTGATTATCCCTCACCCATCCTCATGTTTCTACTTCTCTCCTTATTCTGCTTAAATTCCATGTTCAGTCACTATAACCACTCCCTGACCTCCACCCTTAACTACCTTGCCTTTCACTCATTTTCTCTGCTCTCTTGGAAAAGCCTGTATGCATCTGTTTACATCCAACTTGTCTCATTTTCCAGTCCTGCCCAGACACGTACAGCTGAACACACTGGAGAAAAACATACCACATGTCTTTAAATATGACTACCAATGAGTTTTCCATGATGCCTGGAATTAACATCGTATTTCCCCAATCTAGTGTCTCTTCCATTTTCCTAGATAACTATTTCAAATTGTCTTCTCTCTCCTCAAATCTCCAACACCTACTCTTTTATGCACATTCTTAGTCCATGACGTAGCATGTTGTTTTTCTGAGACTAATGAAGCAACAGAAGAGAATTTCAAAAAGCCCCAACAAATGCATATGCCTACTATCTGTGCCTGTGCCCATGAACTGTGTCTATCACTATAAACTGTACTCCAAGCAGTGATCAACCTTTGCACTTACGTGCTGGTTTCTACTCACCCACTCCAGCACATTGCTTCGGCCAATCTTCTCCCCCTGCTCCATCACTGTTTCTTCCCTGAGATTCTTCTCATAAATACAAAATATTCTCTATTAACTCTCACCTTAAAACAATTTTCCTTGGAGCTCTCTTCTTTCTTTAGATACTACATCAGATTTTTTCCATTACTTTAAAGAAAAACTTCTCAGAATAGTCATCCTCAGTAGTACTCTCTAAATTCTCTTCCTTTCTTCTACCTTGCACTCACCTCATTCAGGTTCTCATGCTTCCAATTCCACTGAAATGAATCTTGTCAGTGTCACCAATAACCTCTGCATTGCTTCTATTCTTAGTCCCCATTTACTGGACTATCGACAGCATTTGACAGAGTTAATGGGTCTCTCATCCTTAAAACACTGTCTTAACTTGGCTTCCAGGTGTCATGGATTTTCTCCTGTACACAGGTTGCCCTTCTCGTAAGCTTTTTTATGCTGGGCTCTCCTCTCCTTGCCTATCTGTAAACTTAGAGTGTTCCAGGGCTCAATCTTTGGACCACTTCACTTTTTAACCAACATATTTTTTTTCTCATAAATCTCAACCTTAAGATCATTTAAATCTTGACGAATTCTAAGTGAACATCTTCAGCCCATACCTCATCCCTGAACTCCCAACTTGAACACCAAACAGCCTACTTGACTTTTTCACCTGAACGTCTAATGGGAGTCGTCAAGTTAACATATTATAAAATTAACTCCTTAGGTTCTAACCTTCCACATCGCATTTCCCTGTGATCTTTATCATCACTTAAACCCATTCTTCCAGTTGGTCATGCCAAATATCTTTGGAATCATCCTCTGACATCCTCATTCTATCTGTCAGTAACTTCTTTTGGCTTTACCTTCAAAACATACACAGAATTTCACCACCTCTCACCACCACTTTTTTTTTTAAACCTCTCTCGTCCAAGTCTCCATTATTATTCACTCAAATTAATGCTCAAACCTTCTTACCGATTACCCAGCATCTGCCACGGGCCTTCTCACTCTGTGCTTATCCCAACTGTTAGAATGCTTCTTATAAGATATAAATCAGATCAGGTCAACCTTCTTCTCATGATTCTTCAGAGGCTTCCCATCTCATTCCATATGTACAAGCCAAGTCATTGGAAAAGATCTGGCCTTCTGTTAAAACCTCTGGCCTCGCCTGTTACAATATCTCACTTTCTCACTTTATTTAAGCCGTATTAACCTCCTTTCTCTCCCTGAGACAAATGAGACATGCTTCCACATGAGGGCCTTTCTTCTTGCTGTTTCCTCTGATGGCAACGTTCTTCTTAGGGACCCATATGTCACCTTTTACCTCCACCAGATCTTGGCTCATATGTCACATTCCCCAGGAAGAGTTTTTGCAACTCTATTTAAAATCGTACCTTCCATGCACTCCCTACAATTCTTTCATTTTTTCCAATAGCATCATCTAATATACTATGTATTTCATATAGTTTACTTATGATCTGCATTCACTCACTAATAAACTAAAAGCCCTGTGAAAGTATGGATTCTGCTTTGTTCACAGCTATAGTTCTAGCATCTAGAATAGAGCCTGATGCAGAATATAAATATTAGTGGTATCTATGTTAATTATATTACACAAAGTAATGTTACAAAATGAATGAATTAATGTTACAAAATGAATGAATTTATGTTGCAAAATGTTTTTTGCTTTTTTTTTTTACATTCATGATGGTATGAGCAACATATACTAAAAGTGTGTCCCTTTTTTTCCTTTAGAGGTGTTTACCATTGGGTGGTTCAATACAGAAGTGATTAAGAATGGAGATACAGGGTCTTCTAAGACTGGATAGATATGGCAGGTCAGGATGCAAATGGTTAGAAGGGGAAACATGAGGACAATTAGGACAGGAAAGGAATATTTTCTGTGGCTTCAGAGTTAAAGCAGAGAGTGAATAAATTCAGGCACTCACGTGGTGCGAAGATCAAGGTATGGAAGATAATTTTATGAGCTACCCATGTATCCAGTAATTCAGACCAAGAAAAATGCACAGTTTTATCTTATAAACTAGCAGGAGCCAGCATTCACCTTTTAAATAAGGTGCTAAGGACTACCAGTCACTGATGGGGGCAGAGCTCTTTACTATTTTCAAACATATTTTCACGTGTTCCCTTATTTGACTTGGAAAAAGGCAAAGAGTCATTTCAACTACAGAAATGAAGTGTAGAAGTTATGTGCCATAGGGGCAGGACAGGAATAAAGACGCAGATGTAGAGAATGGACTTGAGGACACGGGGAGGGGGAAGGGTAACCTGGGATGAAGTGAGAGAGTGGCATGGACATATATACACTACCAAATGTAAAACAGCTAGCTAGTGGGAAGCAGCCGCATAGCACAGGGAGATCAGCTCGGTGCTCTGTGACCACCTAGAGGGGTGGGATAGGGAGGGTGGGAGGGAGATGCAAGAGGGAGGGGATATGGGGATACGGTATACATACAGCTGATTCACTTTGTTATACAGCAGAAACTAACACAACATTGTAATGTAAAGCAATTATACTCCAATAAAGATGTTAAAAACAAAAAAAGCTATGTGCCATAGCTAATGTCATATGGCTTTAAATGAGTAGAATTGGTATCTTAGCCAGTCTCTCAGTTCAAAACACTTCCCTTTGCATCACTCCCAGCAATAAGTCAGGCATCCTGATTGGGCTAAATCTACCCAGAGAGGAGGAGGCTTTCATCTCTAGGGCACAAAGTTGCTGTAAGGCCATTGGCATGGGACATTCCTTTCCAAGGTGCCAAAGGCTCTTTAGTGTGGCTCGATCCTTTCAGTGAGGCAGGGCTCCATAACTGTTCAACACAGGGTATTGCTGCTATATTAGCCATCTACTGTACATAACAATTTATCTCCACACATAATGGCTTAGAACAATAAACATTTATCATCTTTCAGTTTCTGTATTTCATGGATTTGGGAGCATCATAACTGGGTGGTTCTGGCTTTAAGTGTCTCATGAGGTTACAGTCAAGATATCTGCCGTCATCTGAAGGCATAACTGTGGCTGAAGGATCTCCTAAGGTTGTTCTCTCACGTAGCTGCCAAGTTGTTCTTGACTCTCGGCAAGAGGCCTCCTTTCCTGGTGACGCTTCTTCTCCACAAGGCTACTTGAGTATCCTTCTCTAACAATACCTGGCTTCTCTGTAATCGAGTGATCCAAGAGAGCAAGGTGGAAGTCGCAATGTCTTTTATTACCTAGCTTTAGACACCACATTCCATCATTTTTGCAGTAGCCTGTTGATTGCATATGTCAGCCCCACTTAATATGGGAGGGCCCAATAAAAATGTGTGTTTATCAGGAGATGAGGACCATCAGGGACCATTTTGGAGGCTGGCTCCCACAGCTGCCCATGGGAAAACCAGGACTCTTATGTCTAGCAAGAGCATTCTATTTTTGAGAGGATGGGTCTAAATGCTGAGGCCTGGATAAATGGAATTTCTAATGTTAGAAAAATATTTAACTTAACTGTTTATGTTTAAAAAATAGTTTTCAATTCATACTTCCCTGCCTGCATTCAAAATATATCTCAGCATTCAAATCTTCAGGAAGCTTGGCCACATCAATCAGAATAAGAGCAAAACAGTGACAAGACGGAATCTCTCTGCTCACATCATAATAAAACATCTACTACTGGCACTCTAAGAGTAGTCATGGGTGCGTAATTCTCATTAATTTCACATTAAATGTCCAGCAAGCATTACCTCATCATATAGATCCTGTTGCTATAGCACTATCACTTCAACTGTTTTCTAATCAATTTAAATGTATTTTTGAGCAGAAATAGTGGTGTAACCCAAGTAATCTGTAGATTTATAACGTAATTTCTAGGTTGGAGGAAAAAACACACACAATCCAATTGAACTGGATTGATTAAACTGAGAATTTCATAACTCTCAGGGAGTTAGTGTTGTTTTTTACTTATTAACAGATAAGAACATGATTATCCACATTAGTAAAACAATTTGCTCAAGATCTAACAAGAAAAATACAGAATAATCACAATTTTAAGGCATCATGTGAAGTTCAAAATAACCTAGTCCGACATAAGTGACAGGTAGTCATCTAGACTAGCACTCAGCCAGCTATTTCTGTAAAGGGTCTGATACTAAGTATTTTAGATCTGAGGACAAGATATTCTTCCACAAGAACTCAAAGAGCCATGGGCAATACATAAATTAATGAGCATGGCTGTGTTCCAGTACAACTGTATTTACAAAAACAGGCAGATACCTGGATTTGACCCATGAGCCATAGTTTTCCAACCCCTGATTTAGACTATGGATCATACACTGGTAACCCAGGCCTACATGAAAACAATAGTACTTTCCTTTGATTACTAACGAGTTAATGTGTGGTGTTTTTTTTTTTTTTAAGAATGAAATCCATTAAGCAAACATGTTCTTGGAAATACAGCCATCTTACACTCTGTTGCTTCAAACTCAGTCAACTTTTAAACAATTGTGTCCACGTCCAAGTGCATTTGAGTCCAGTTCACATTTGGCTCAAAGGCCCTCTGTATTTGGGATCTCAGGATCTCTCGAGGTAACTCATTAACCGATTGATTGTATTTAAATGAATTAATCACTACATCCTCAGCTCTCCCTTAGTATATTGCATTAATTACTTTATCACATTTTATTAATTTTAATAGTATAGATACTAGTCTCTTCTTCCTGATTGAAACCTTTTTTTTTTTTTTTTTTTTTGCGGTACACGGGCCTCTCACTGTTGTGGCCTCTCCCGTTGTGGAGCACAGGCTCCGGACGCGCAGGCTCCGCGGCATGTGGGATCTTCCCGGACCGGGGCACGAACCCGCGTCCCCTGAATCGGCAGGCGGACTCTCAACCACTGCGCCACCAGGGAAGCCCAAAACCTCTTTGAGATGTGATATTTTGTCTCAGGTACTTTTTTACCTCTGCATCAGGTGCATTGTTCAGCATATAATAAACGCTTCAAAGTTTTTTTTGTTGCTGTTGAATTTATCTGAAAGTTTATCTTCCCCTTTGAACTTCCTTCCATGGGTCTCTCCTGCCGTTGGGAGACTAATATTCTAGTATCACTTCCAAATCCAAACCGTGTAGTCATGGCACACCACTATGCCACTACCTTCATGTTTTCTCTCAGGCTAAATAAATTCATTTTTTCCCATGACTCATCACAGGGCATGGCCTTTGGACCCTTCATTACCTTCATCGTCCATCACTGGATGTGCTCCCACTTGTTGGCATCCTTCTTGAGATGCAATGCCCACAGTAGCACTCTACCGTGCAGTAAGTCTTTATTTAGCACTTACTGCATGCCAAGGCACTGGGCAAGGCACTAGTAAGCCCTGTGCTGAACCAGGGCAAGTATAAGTGGTGCTTTATCTTTTTCTTTTTTTTCCCTTTCCCTTGTAAGTGTTCACAGATTATTTTAAATATTCTGAAATTTAGCTCAAGATGGAGGATAAGCCCCTTGGTCTACCAGCACTGTTTCTGCACAGTTTTCACCCTTTGGCCTCTCCACTGGTCATCATACTGCCTCCAATATACTGATAGGGGCTCTAGGAGATTTATTAGAACGCTTGGATATGACGTTTCTGGACCAGAGATAAAACTTTATGTTGCAGTTTTATTGAGATCTAATTTGCGTAACATTATGCAAATTTAAAGGGCACAATGTGTTGACTTGATACATTTCTATTGAAAAATGATTACCCCCACAGTGCTAGCCACCACCTCCATTGTGTCACGTGATTACCATTTCTTTTTTGTGATGACAACATTTGAGATCTACTCGCTTAGCAGTTTTCAAATATACAATACAGTATTGTTAACTATAATCACAATGCCGTACATTAGATCCTCAAAACTTACTCATTTTATAACTGGAAGTTTGAACCCTTTTGACCAACAAGAGATAAAACTTGAAACAGTCACTGCCCTCTTTTAGGCTCATTATCTATTTTTGACTTAAATTCAGCCTGGCAAGTAAAGAGTTTGTTAGATGCTACTGGGACTCTTTTGGAATACTAATGAAGTAAGATTCCTTCATCTGTAACACACGTGACTGACAGAATATATTAAAATTCTACAGATCCATAGAAAGGAACTAACAATCAGACTGATAGGCAATGATAAGACGATACCATTCACAGAAGAGGAAATGTGCATAAATAGTGAACCTCCTCAATGATCAGGGAAGCCCTGTAATACATATGTGGACACATGTAGTTACTTTTCACGTGTATCTTATTTCCATTCCCTGGGTATGCTAAAATTTGTGTTCCTGACACTTGTTCAGTTTTTTTCTGTACTGGCTACTCTATTTTCTTTTTCTATGTATTTTTTTTTCTGTGAATTTTAACTCAAGCCATCACATTTTAGTTCAATCTTTTCCCTAATCATAAACACACACACACAGAGTCATCTCTAATTTCTTTATTTCCTTTCCAATCCCCTTATTTCTCCTACCGAAAAGTTCAAAAGCACCAGCAGTGTCCAGGAGACTTCCAATTTCTTATTACAAAGATATGTAAGTTATGTTTCAGCTCTCTTCTAGAAACATTCCAACCTTCAGCATTATAGAAACTCAATAAATATTTGCTACATTGCATTAAAATGCATGTTCTTGTTCTTCATATGAAGTCATAAAAGAGGTAGCAGTGAGTAGAGTTGATATATACCACAGGGTAGAGAGATACTTTCTTACTAGCCCAGCTACACTTGCCTCTTGAGTACCATTCACCAATGGGTATTTTGCCAAGTTCTCTGACTAAAATGAGAATTCTTCACCTCTCCCGTCCCCTAAGAATCATCCTTTCCACTTGGTTTTCTCCTTCTTCCCAAGGCCTGGATCACTGTTTTACAAACTAATACTAATGAGTCAGGAAACCAGTTTACGATTAGCATTTCTTAAATCAAGTGATACCTTAGCCGGAGTCCCTCCCATGTCTCTCTCCCCCAAAAGTAGCAGTTGAGTCTTGAGTATATGTCCAAGTGGTTTATTTGGGGTTTGATCCCAAGAAATAGTAGTCGGGGACTTAAGAGTTGTGAAAGCAAGGAGAGAAAAACCAACCCTCAGGTGTGTTGTCTTGGTCATTGCTACAGGCACCAGGGGCTAGAGCCCACCTGAGTGACTCTGAAAAGCCATGAGTCATGTGCCTCAGGACAGGCATGGAAGAGGGATGGTTTTCCACCGACTCCCGTCCCCTAACAATCAAAGATACTCCAAAAATGAATTAATTACCTCACACTTTTAGTATCATGTATCAGAATAGTTGATGGTGTTCTCATCTAGTTCTAAGCAGAGGTGGTTGAGAAGCCCCAGGGCAGAAAGCAAGAAATACCCGATGCAACCAAGGCAAATACTAGCTTCTGGATGCACAGCAAAGACCATAGTAAATAGGTGGAGAACATTAAGTCGCTCCAACACAAGTAAACAGAAAAGAATAGGATAGGATGAGATGACATGGGATAGGATAGGTCAGAAAATACCAGATATGTCACAGGTAATAATGGCAAGTGTTATTTCATTTAGGTGGTATTTCAGTTCTTCCTCACATGTGTGTGCATGTGACTGTGTGTGTGTTACTGGATAATGAAGTAAAAAATATATTTCTTGGCTTTGGTCTGTGGTCCAAGTTTGAAAGCCACTTGGGCCATGCTCTTCTACTCTTGCACGTATTGATACCCTGACTTTCCCCTCTAGAACACAGATTTTTTTTTCTTACTTCTTCTGTGATCATTTTATATTGAACCATCATAATGTCTAATAAACAGAACCATACAGAGCAGTTCCTACATTGTTCATCCTCTACCATTTATGACTGAGTATTAATTTGTAGTTTAAGCATCTTGAATCATGTACAGAAAGCATTTGGACTGGATTGTGGCTTCCCCAGGAAGTTAGGCAAAAGTTTTATATTGTACTTTGTTTATAGCTGAGGAACAATGGCTGCACCTGGGAATCTACTTATGAGAAAATCAATCAAATAAAATGTGGGCAATGCATTGAATTTAAAAAGAATTAAACTTCTGGAGTTTGAAACTGATCTCTATAAAATGCATCTCATTTTATGCATTTGCTTGATGCCCAAGGAGAGAGAAAAACTAAAGAATATTTGGAGGCCTACAAATAAGGTACCATCTTTTAAAAAAAAATTCAGAGATTTGATTATCAGATGATCTTCCCCGATTTCCTCCCTCATGCAAGGGTTTTAGCTATTGTTAGGATATTTTCAAGAAGTACAATGTTTGAGCACAAATGAAAGCACTGAGTTGGATCTTTCACCTATTATGGCATTTATGTTGAAAGACTGTATTAAGGCATGTGAATTGACAGCTTTGGATAAATTATTCAAAACCCCCTCTATTTTTTTTTTTTTTTTTTT
>NC_041218.1:69055167-69065419 GCF_002837175.3 Physeter macrocephalus
CGGCATGTGGGATCTTCCCGGACCGGGGCAGGAACCCGTGTCCCCTGCATCGGCAGGCGGACTCTCAACCACTGCGCCACCAGGGAAGCCCCCCCTCCTCTATTTTTTGGATGATCAGGAGCAGAGCCTTTTTCTACAAGGTGTTCTTCAAGGCCTTCCTCAGGGAAATGTTGTAGAGTTTAGGGAAGTGTGTAGCCTGGGATGGAAGTTTCTATTTCATGCTTAACATATTTGATCTTATTGGTAATTCAATCTGTCAAGTAGGCTAAAAAAAGGTCATTTACAACTTAAATTTTTTCAGCCTTATAGAATAAAAATAAATGTATATACATTTCAGTGATCGCCTCATCTTTGTTTGGTTTGGAGCATCTGCTTTGAAAATCTTGCATTAGTGATGTCTAGGTATATAAACATTTAAACTATCATCTCAAGCCCTAGAAGTCAAATTGAATTTTCTGCTTTGGATTTTGACAAGCATGCGTCATTAGTGTGACATTTTCTTACTTAATCCTTGGCCATCCCTAGCTTTTAAATGAAATAATACTTTTTCAATTTACATTTTCTACTAGCTTTAATGGCTTGAATGCTATTAAAGAGGCGTGGCCACTTCTTTGAAATGTCTATTTCTGTTCTTGAAATCATTGACAGCATTACTCATAGACAGCTAACCAGTTTCATTCTAACTTTGGGTGTGTTGGTACTTCATCTGGTCTAATATTAAGTCAACTCATCAGGGAAGAGAGCCAGAAGAAGTTTTGATAATGATACAATTCTCTCTGCTGGGAAAGAAATAATAATTTGGAGCTAGAAAGACACATGATAGGGAAGCAGAGGTGGTGGGGTGTGGGGAGGGGGATTAAACATGTTATCTTAAAGTCAGTAACGAGAATCCCCAGTTCCTGATTTTCAGTGGCTCCCTGTGTTGCTACAGGCCCCCAGGAGGAGCACATTTATATAGTAGAGAATGCCGCTAATAGCTCCAAATCCCTAGCTGGTGGTTCATGTTCATAAAGTAGGCTGGACCTTGTGAGAACTAAGAAAAATCCTTTTGCTTCTTTAAGGCTCAGATTAAGTCAAACTCATACAGTCTACCATGATTTTCCTCCCAAGCTTATATCTGAAGGTTGACTCCCTTCTTATGGTAAGAAACCACAGGAGATTCAACTTAGAGAAAAAGAATATCTCCCTTCCTCAAAAACTTGTGTGCACAGGCTGCACCTCACCTCCTTTGTGGCTCCAAACCCCACCCCCACCCCATCCTGCTCAACTTTCCAAAGGCAGAGAATCAGGTCTATGCTTACCTTCCTAGACTCTCCATTTGGAAAGAAACAGAGGAGACGGGGAATGCTGTCCAAATCCATAAAATTAATGATCAACATTTTTTTGGACCTTACCACATGCCAAGTACTGTCCTAGGCTATTTACATTTAATATTTTATTTTTACAACCTAAGAACTACTGCTATTCTCGTTTTATAGATTAAAAACCGAGAGTGCTAAGATTTGAGTAGAAGTCCAATGTCAAACAGCTTGTAAGTGGGGGAGCTGGCATTCAAAAGATAAGCGTGAGGCGGTATCAAAGAAAGACAATGCTTTATTCACCTCTCTCTTCTCACTTCAAGCCGTGCCCTTGAGCCACGCACCCCATCCTTCATACCACATAGCCACCTGTCCTCCTTAGGGCAGGGTAGGGATGGCTGGGAATTTGACTCCCAGTAAGCAAGTCTTTAAATGTCATCATTTATTTAACTCTTGGCCTCTATTACTAATAGTCTTTCCTATGACAGAGTCTCTCTAGATTTCCAAGGAGGGAAAGTCCTAAGCCTTTGAGAATGGAATCTGTTGCATTATGTGTATTTACTGAGGTGCTTCTACAAACATTTCACTCCTATTTGATACGTGTCAAAACATCCCGGCATCATGCACAGCTCATCATCTAAAATATGTATTCAGAGCCCGTGCCCTTGAGAGTTAGTGTCCTATGGGATCGCCTTACTTAGGATGCAGTTTTAAACAGGAGAGATATTTTTACCAACTTTGTTTTTACATTTGTTTCACTCTCCTGGTGGACTTGCTTTTCCAAATATTCTCTAAGGACAGGAGAAATTAATAGTAACGAGCTCATTTGGAAAGCAGTGGGCTCATGATCATTTGGGCTTTGTTTACTCTGCTAAATGGCTCCTGCTTATTTTATTTTAAGGAATTTTGCTTGGGCAAGATGCTGAGCGCAGCAAGGTGGTTTTCACTAAAATGAACGTATTGAATTTTGGTGAGCCTCTGGGACAAAAAACGAAAGACAATTGCCTACAAAATGTGGAAGTGTTATCTTTTGGTGAAGAAGAACAGTAGGTATACGCAGCATCTAAGTGACAAACATGTACATTCCTAACTTCATTTGTACACCTGCCAAATTTCCCCAGCAGCTGTCTGCATTACAGCCATCTGAACACAAATAGAACAAATCCAAAATTTCCCCGACAACATGCATCATAACTAAACTTGAAAATGGTTTTTCTATGATCAGTTGGAAAGTTATGGTTTCCAAAGACAGCACATTTAATACATGGGGATTAAGATGGCAACAGCTTCTTTCATGAAGCAAACTACCTGATATTGTTACAGAGACATTGGGTAGTAACAGTAACTTGACCCAACAATGTCAAGGAAATGAAAAGATCACGTATCACAGCTTCCTATTCTCCATGCACACAGTTTTGAACACCTGCTTTTTTATTTGCTTGTTGGAAAAAGTTGGGGACATGGAAATGAGAAAATACTCCCTGTTGCTTGAAGAGATTCTCCAAGGTGATGTTCCTAGGCTCACGTGTGAGTATCTCGGGAGTTGGCTTACCCAATGTAAGCCTTGGAATGTAGACTGTGGAAGCATCCCTGCTAGTTCTGGCTTGTATTCCTGAACCTTCTCTTATTTATTCTGTTGCTTTGTTTGTTTTGGCTTTCTGAGTTTACCCATTTGAAAAATAGGGACCAGCGTCTATTGTATTCAGTTATTCTAGCTGTTAGACAATATAATGTGTGCAAAGTGCTTAGCATATTACTTGGAACATATTCCTAAAGAAAGGCAATTGATCTTATTCGTGTGAAAGCTGGAGAAATTTCTTTATGAATTGATTTTCAATGTTCAGAAACTAGGACTCACGTTCAAAGGGCTTATGAAGGGGCTGAGAAAGTGTCCTGAAGGCTCTAATGAGACACCCTGAAAATGGCCGGAGGTCAGGTCTTGTTGTATAGTGAGGCATGATTCTTATCATACAAAGAAAGCTTTGTCTTTCATGAAGGAAATGAGGCAGATGACTCTGTGTGTGTGTGTGTGTGTTTAGTGTTTGCTTTTGGCATTCGAGGGGAAAAGGGATTTCAAAAGCATGTGAAGTTATAGCAGACAGAAATTCCAAAATTCTAAGTCTGACCTCAAAATTTACAGCACAGGCGAGTTGGGAACAACATTCAGAAATTGATTCTCATTCTGTTGTTCATTGATGTTGGATGATACATTGGGATGGAATTTGATGTGCTTCTAAACAATGTTTGTTTTTCTACTAGAGGTGTACATAGTTCTCTTTTAGCTTTTAAGTTACATGATCTTTTGGGTTTTGAAGTCACCCGATAGACTAGAAAATTGATAGACTTCAAAGCAGGCACAGCTAAATTTGAATTCAGCTTCTCTTATATCACTATGGAGTTTTAGTTAAGTCAATTGCTTTGAACTGAGTGTCCATGATAAGACATTGGGGGGGCTTTATACCTATCTTATAGGATTTTTGAGAGAATCAAAGTGAATAATCTATGAAACACCTAGGACCACGCTTGCCTCATTGCAGATGTTTGAGAGAGATTATGTTAGTCTCTTTCCCTTTCATAATGGAGTTCTTAATGTTAACTGTGGGTTGTGGTAGCTAAAGAGTTTATGGACATGAACAAGAAAAGATGTTTCATGTAAAAGAGCAATTGAAGCAGATAATCTCAGGGGATGATGATTCAGTAAATCCATTCACTTAGTAACACTAACTGAAACCAAAACAGTTACTAGGTTAGCTTCTTACATCCATCCTGCCAGTCTGCACAAAAGCCCTCAAATAATAGGAAACATCTTATAAACAAGCAAACAATCTTAGGAGAGAGTTGGCAGGGGGTGCTTATTGTTCTTGTTACATGTAGGAGACAAAACGCAGATACAACCCCCTGTACACAAGTAATAAGCTCTAGCTCATTTTAAAAAACTATTATTTTCTAATCTGACTTAAAATGGAAGAGAAAAAAGAATTTTCTATATTTTGGTTTCAAGTAAGACATTTAAATTACCGACAAAGGTAGATGTTCTTTTGGAGTACTTTTTTTTTTTTTTATAATGACACCTTACTATTAGTATCTTAAACTTGTCTGTGGTACATATTTGTAAAATGTTTAGAACTTCACAAACCTCCTAAGAGGCAGTAGAGAGGCCAGAGCAGACCACCACAATCCTGGGTTTTCATTCCAAACCTGCTGCAATTTAACTTTCTAACTTTGGCAAAGTGAAAACTTTTTGAACCTCTCTTTACACAGTCATTGAAATGAAAGTATGATCTTGATTTTCTGTTAGATCTCTTCTCCTTCAAAAAGCATTTCAAGGTCATATAAATAAAACAAACAAATCATTTGAAATGACTGCTCTTTGACATAAGGAAATCACTACAGTAAAGTAGCAAAATGTTTCCCACTACTGTGAAGAATGTGCTGTGTCATTTTTCAAAACAAGCTGAAGTGAATATTTAAGATTATTCATGAGACAATGTTGTAAGAAACACTCAATTAAAATTGTAATTTTATTCTTTCAAGTGTTGCAGGTTGGTTACGTACACGTTGACTCAAAATACGTGTATATTTAATTCTTTTATTTTAGACGCCACTGTTGAATAGCTTATCAATAAAACCTTTTCCAAATCAATCCATGTTGAGTTTTCATATCCTTCTTTGTTTTGGTCATGTTAAATGTAGATTTTCCTATATGAGTTGCATATAGTAAGAAAATTATATTGTCATTACTAATAATACATATAAGAACTATTCTATAATCAATTCACTTTGGTTATTGGATTTATTCTTCTACCCCTTGCCAGAAGTAAGATTACAGCTGGCATTGTAAGACTTTTGTTTAAGATTAGAGGGCAAGTGCAATGGTTTCAGAGTTTGGTTATATGAGGGAAACATTAACAAACAAAATCAACGTGATTTGGAGCTTTCTAGCACTTAGTGGCAAAGTTCACTTTGAACTCTAAATTATTTATGGCACAGAAGGAGACACTCGGTAAATAACAGGAAAAGCTTAGAAATCAAATGCAGACTGTGGTATTTGCTAACATTAACAGTTGGGTTCCCCAAACCCAAGCCTAGCGATAATTTATTTACTCTGAATTACTTCCCAAAGAACAGTTACATTTCTGGTGGGAAAAAAAAAGTAGGACATTAGCAAATGACTTAAAAAAAACTTCATAAGGGAAAAGAAAAAATCATTCTTCTGATTTGATGTTAAAGCAAATTGTACAAAGCTTCCAGGAATCTGAAGATATTTTTTCTTAAAACTGATGAATGCTTGACAAATAGTCAATCTTATTTCAGTATAAATTAACATGGCATGTGTCCATGAAATGCAATATACCATTACCAGGACAGCAAACAAATACTCACAACAAAGAAGCTTAGGTGTGTGTATAAATTGTTACATAGATGTAAGTAAGTACATTTTATATGTGTGTGTGTATATATATATATATATATATATATATGTGTGTGTGTGTGTGTGTGTATGTATGTATATAATTTGAGAAAGCTATTGACTAAAGAAAAAAAACCCAACAATGAAATCCAAACACTTTGTGTCAACTACAATGAATTAGAGCCTACCTATTCCAAACCAAGTTACAGTTAAAGAAAAATTGATCTCTTGAATTATCTTTTTCACTTAATGCATTTCAGTATCCCCTATGGTATGCAAGTAATTATCCTTAGTTTTAAAGCATTTTAATACTTCAATAATTTTTATTTAAATTGGCTTCTACTTGTGGATTTCGTTTGACACCATGAACTTGAATCCTAAGGACTCGATCAACCTCCTTTTTCATGGAAGGACACGGTCACAGATGATGCTTCCTTTTATTAAATTCAGTAGCGAACATTTTCATTGGCATCTTCTCCTGATGACATCTGGTTTATTTGTTATGTAACAAGGATTTTTTTTGTTAAAGTTGAAGTCATCATACTTTTTTCCTGGCATTTCCCTTAAAGTTTCACTATGCATACCTTCTTAAAAATTCAGTATTTATTATTTATACTGCTCAAGTTCATGGCAAACTCCCTTTAAATATAAATACCACATTATTCATTTTAGTTTCCAAGTGGTAGAGTCCAAATACAGTAATAACTAGAGCATGAGTGCAGCTTTCCCTTTTCTCATTCATCTTTGGGCTCTTACTCTGTTCCTGATTTTCCTACTCTCATTATTTTATTTTTCTTAGGAATTTGGAGTTGGGTCAAGCTGACTGAAAACCCAGTAAACTTTCTGCCACGCAAGGCTGTTTCTCAAAGGAAGCACTTTATAAAAACTAAATCCCTAAATATCTAAAGATGTGGTTATAAACAGTCCCTACAGACATGGATTGTGTTATCAATTTCTTGATCCCAGAGGCAAGTAAGGTATGTTTCAGGGGGAAATACTACACATTTTTGGTAGAATGCAACCATTTATAGTTGTGATTGGCAAGAGGACCCTTAAAGAAGATGACAAACATTGAAGGAAGGTAAGCTCTTCTGAATTTGCAATTTTGACCAAGGCCAGATCAGTATACACATGCCAGAATAAAAGGTGCTTGATCAGGCAGCATTTATGATTGCATCTATGCATGTGTGTAGGTATGTATGTATGGCTTCTCCAAAAAGAGCTGCAGATAAGTAGATATGCATTATGGAATTGTGAAAGGGAGGAGCTAGGAGAGCAGGAACCCTACAAAATGGTAGGATAGAACCTCTTGTGACTTCATCATGACGGATTTCCTGAGGTTCCTCACTGGTGACAGGAAAAAGGAAGGAAGCAATAGGTATAATTGTGGGAGATTAGAAATCTTGACCCCTGGCTCCCTTAAATTTAAAGGTAAAGAGACCAGAGTAGAACACGATGTTTTCAGAAAGACCTACTGGCAGGGAAAGTAAACTTCACTCCTAAAAGAAAATAGCTGTGAGGAAAGGTAAAATCTAAGCTGGCGTTTAGATTAAGACAAAGATCTAAGCAGTCTTGAAGAAGAGTTGGTGTGAACACAACTTTCACTTGGAGGAGGAAGCATACCCCGGCAGAGCAAACATGGCATGGCGTTATGCTTTATATTTGGGGAAATGGCCAAACATTGTGAGTAAAGGACAGGAAGCACACTTTAGAACCTGTGCTTGGGGTACAGTCACTCTTATAGCACTCAGGAATCTGCACCAGCATAGGCATCACCTTCAGCATAGGCATGAGGACACCCTTTAGCGGTGTCACCTAGTGGCTGAAACAAACAGTGGCACAATTGCAGGCATCAAGACTCATCTTGGCCTCTCTCTGTGCCATCCCCCCATGCCTCCTTCTCTTCATACTACAGGATGATCCTGGTGAGTCCTGCACCAGAAGGAGGTATGACTTGGTTTTCATGTGAACAGGATATGTGAAAACATGAGCAATCAATTATAAAAATAAGTGCTATGTGACTATATCTGAATCCTGAGTTGATGGAGAAGGTCAAAGATTGAACACATACACCTTTTCTTCTCTATCTGCCAGAAGACTCTGTTAATCCACTGAAATGGCACAAGCAAGTGATCCAGACACCATCGGCAGAAGAGAAACAGACTAAGAATGCATGTCCATATAAGCATAGGCAATGGTGGAAAAGGAGACACTTTCCTGTCATTTCCATGCAACCAAAGGTTGATAACAAGCCTTGGGAGTGACTTTGACCTTAATTTAAAATCCATGTTAAGTTGGTAGAGATAAGCTAAAAGTGAGTGCATATACTACAAAATATATATGAGGTATTTACTCTTTAAAGTGTTGAACTAAGGACTCTGTTTTATTGGTAAAATTGCTTCAAATCAGTTTTCAAAGTTAAAATAAAGGAAGAAAAGTATGCTCTTCTCTAATCTAAAAATCAAATAATGTTATAACTTTGCTCTTACCATTATGATTGGATAACATCATACCTGGCTGTAGTGTTTCTTAACCAATTTTTCTAAACCAAAAAAAAAAAAATCTTGAAAGAATCTGGAAGTCTAAACTTTTAAAATAACAAATAATCAAGTTAATATAAGTATATGCATGATTAGGTTCTCTTATTGTTGTTATTCTTAGTTATTTCAATTATAACTTTCAATTACCTACCTGATTTGGGGTTTTGCATTTTACCCAAGATATATTAAAACTCCGAAAAACCTTGCCAACTCCTGTCAAGCCCACTCCTCAATTATCCCTATTATCAGGCATTGTTTATTCAGGATTAGTAAATTTTAATATTTGCCTAATCAAACATAATTATGCAAATTGCCTCTAAAATTAAATATTCTCTAAAACCAAATATTTTGGAAATAACTATTCTACCATATACTTTTATTGGAGAATTCAGATTTAACTGAAAATCCTTCTATTTTAAAAGTCTCACAGTATTTTTTTTTTTTTTTTTTACCATTTGGAACTATTTATGGAGATGGGAGTAGTTTTGGAATAGGTGGGTGTTTTATTCCTAGTTAACTGTGAGAATGTAGCCAAAGAACTTAATCTATGCAGGCATAATTTTTCAAGGTGTGTTTAATGAGGTCTTCTTACCGCCCTAAATATCTGCTTCTAAAACGTGCAAAGTATTACTGGGACTAATTTAGAGAAATTAACAATATGATAGAAATTAAATGATACTTTTGGCAAGATAAAGACACCAAAGAATGAGAATTCTGTTCACATATCTGAAGTACAAATCCCAAGACTTAGAAAAGGAATACATAATTTAAAAACTGACTTATTAAAAATTGTTTTTCAAATTTGAAAAAGTCAAATTCCAAAATAGCTCAAAAATGAAATGGAAATGTCCAACAATTTAAGAGTTATAAAATTAGATGCTATTATGCTTTTTAAAAAATATATGGACTAGAAACCAATAGAAGATTGAGTTTTAGCAAGGAATATTGATTTGATGTTATTGTTTTCTATTTTCAAATGCCTATTACCTCTTCTTTAAAGTCAACAGAGGTTTCCAGTGTAGGAGCATTTATAAACTAGGAGAATAAAATCAACATAAAATCAAAAGAGTTAAGAATTTATTCTTGAATTTAAAAATGTTACTGTTCTTAAATGTCAATACTATGTGTTTAGCAGCAAAGTTATTTGAAACCAAAGGATCATTGAGAAACCTTCATTTATGCATTCGTTAAGCAACAGCATTTTGTTTTTTTTTAAACCAAAGATCACCTCTGATCTTGCAGCTTCATGAACAAAAGGGAACCTCTATTTGGCCTATTTGTTTTCTTATATGAAAATAAATAAACTAACAATTGAATGAGCATTTTCCAATAACATTCAAAATTCCTTTCTGCAATATAAAGTTTAATGCCTTGAAATTAATATATGCTATACCTGACTCCCCCATTGTTCAATTAGATTTACTCTGCCAAATTGCGTGAGGTGGCATGTGTTATGTGTGTGAATAAATGAGAGGTAGACAAAACTTTTGTCTTTCAGAAACTCTCTAAAAGGTAGAAGACACATACTGAGAACAAGAAAAAAATATCTATGCTGCAACAACTTCAAAAGAAATGCCAGATATTTAGAGCTGCATACGTTATGGTAATCTAAAATATTACAAGCCAAAACCCAAACAGAGCTCCCAGCAAGCAGTTACTAGAGAGCATAGAAAAAGTTACAAATAGGTATAAACATTTTGAAAATATTACTTTGCCCCTCTGCAGCTCTTTATAGATGCTAAGTGCTTTAAACTCCTATTTTATCCATTATTTCTTGCACCGATTGCATGATAAGTCACAATTCCTTTAATGACTGGAGGCAGGGAAACGAGTTTGGAATACATCAATGAATTCTCTAATAAACAATAAGACGCTCATTTTTTTTTTCCGGTACGCGGGCCTCTCACTGCTGTGGCCTCTCCCGTTGCGGAGCACAGGCTCCGGACGCGCAGGCTCAGCGGCCATGGCTCACGGGCCCAGCCGCTCCGCGGCATGTGGGATCC
>NC_041218.1:69065597-69075209 GCF_002837175.3 Physeter macrocephalus
CCTGCATCGGCAGGCGGACTCTCAACCACTGCGCCACCAGGGAAGCCCCCAAAGACGCTCATTCTTTGCCGCATTGTTACTACCCTACCTTAAAAGGCATGTATACATTGAGTCGTGAAAAGTACTTTGTAGTGATTTAAGCCTATACGCAATTCCTAGTTTTCAGCTATATGACCATAAGGAGGTTATCTTCAGCTCCAGTAATTAAAAACAGCAACATCATGTAATGTAAACAAAACATCTACCATATTGATTTTTTTTTGTCCCTTTGCTTTCAGTATGTAAAGCCCTTTCAGTAAAAGTCCTGAGTGAAAATATGAGTCAATAAAATTTGACTGGGAAAATTGAGTAAAGAAAGAAAAATATCCTAAACCTAATAATACTATAATATGAAAGTTACTACTTCTGCTGTAAAATACTTGCTTATAAACTTCCCTAGTACAGCCTCATGAAAGTTTTCATCACAACTTTTAGATCTTGACATTTCAAATGGCTTACAGAGATGGTTTAACGGTCCCATCAGCTAGAATATAACCCACATGAGCACAGTGGCCTTTATTTTAGTCATGGATGTTTCCTGAGCTCACAGGCATCTTGTAAACAGGTACTAGACTTGTTAAAGGAATCAGTAAGAGACAGACATCATCTTTGTCTCAGTATTTCGGCATATTTCATCTCAATTCATGTAAACAATGATCCAGACTTCTTAGCAGAGAAAGGGAGAGTGGTAGGACAGTAGTGAGTCTCATCATTACCAAAGTAGACAAGTAGTTCTCCTTCTGACTGCAGAAATGACGTTTTACAGAGGAAAAGATTCTTAAATAAAAGATAGTGAGTACCTTTCAGAGCCCACGAGCCGAACAAAATTTACACGTGTCTTCGCTTATCTGTTTGTTAGCCACACAGCAGTTTAAAATTAAGACTTCATACAAAAAAAATCTTAGTTTCGGGGCTTCCCTGGTGGCGCAGTGTTTGAGAGTCCGCCTGACGATGCAGGGGACACGGGTTCGTTCCCCGGTCCGGGAAAATCCCACATGCCGCGGAGTGGCTGGGCTCGTGAGCCGTGGCCGCTGGGCCTGCGCGTCCGGAGCCTGTGCACCGCAACGGGAGGGGCCACAGCGGTGAGAGGCCCGCGTACGGTAAAATAAAAACAAACAAACAAAAAAACACTTCTTTGCCACTTCCCTTGGAAAGTGGAAGAAATGGCGATGCCAGTGTATAATATCTTTCTCATTTGGTAAAAATCTGCTTGCCCCGAGTGGCTCCAGCCCCTATAAACCACGTGTGAGTGGGCTAGTTCCAACACAGTTCTGTTATCCGATGCCCACTCATGAGGTTTACCCGGTGGGCTACACTCCTTATGTTACCCTTGCTTAAAAAACAATACAACAGGCCTCAAATGGAGTTGCTTATGCTAAGCTTCACATCACCAAACTGAGACTTAAATGTAGTTCCAGCTCTCGCAGAAATGGAATCTTAAACCAGTCAGTCAGGAATCTCCCAATCAGCAGCAGTTAAGTAACTGCCTAATAGATCCCTGCCATTCACTCAAGGAAAGGAACCTTGCAATAACCACTGAGCTTTTTTGCCTAGAATTACTTTTTGGTTCCTGCTCCCTTCTGCCTATGAAAGGTTTTCCTTTTGTACAGATCCTTGGAACTCCTTTCTACCTGCTAAATTAGATGCTGTCTGATTCTAATGGATTTTTGCTCAAATAAACTCTTAACATTTTTAACATGCCTCAGTTTATCTTTTAACGCCCTTAGGCATTTGATTTGCCACCTTTCCCTTCACCTTTGATATCTAGTTCTCTTTACAAGAGTGGTGGGCTTAGGTGGGACATTAATTAATGCTGTCTTTGTGCTCAAAAAAGCTCCCTCAAAACAAGGTTCCCTCCAAAGCAGAGCCTGAGGTTGGGTGTTAGTTGTTCATTTGGAAGATAATGCCAGGAAAAACAAGTGAGAAACAGGGAAAAGTAAGAGACCCAAGACAAGCTCATAAAGGAGGCTACTGCTGTGTGGGCAAATGGGACTCAGTCCCACTGGGAACCCTCTAAGAAACCACACCTCTGAATTGTCAGACCTAAAAGGACAAGGGAGGCTGGGACACTTATCAGGGGACTTCCAGCCCTGATTGGATGAAAGTTGAGCTGGTGGATATTACTGGGCAGCACACACTTCTGGGTAGAGCCCCCAGGATGTTTGCTTCCTTGCAGGAGAGTGTTCTCTGGCAGCGAATGATCAGCGTGTAGCGAACTTTCCAGAGCTGCAGGTAAACTCAGGTAGGATCTGGGGGATATGGCCCTTTTACAACCGCCTGTATTATGGAATTGCAAACGATCAATGTCTTAAATCTTTGCATGGGCAATAGCACTTCTTTCTACATTCTGATTTTTTCAAATTATTTGTTGATTGTATTTAATCTACATCAGTAGGAATACAAGGTGAATTTCCATAGGGAATATTATTTTATAGGGCTGGAACTTGGAGACAGTCCTTAGACTCTGGTAATATGCTGCCTATATTATACCAATTTTCCATTATACCAAAGACTAATGTTAAAGAAAAAAATTATTCACTGACACTTGTTAAAGCCTGCTAAGGAAGACTGTACTGGGCGAGGGGCTGGGGGATAGGTACAGGAACTGTAACCGAGCAGGGCCCTATGGAGCCTTCCTGGGATAGACCTCCCTCACCCATGACCTGCCACTTGTTTGTAGAAAAACCTTAGCTTCCTAGGCCTCCTCCAAGTTGCAAAGGATAAATTTAATCAGAGAAGTGAGAAAACGCAGAAACAAAGGAAAACAGTCAAGCAAGACAAAATAATAATAATTTAGCCATTAACAAAGTCAAGGACCTTGACTGCCTCCTCAAGGGCTCTAGATAATATGCTGAGCCATATACTTGGAGCTGCTTTGCAGATACTGAAACCTCCACCAGGTGGAAGAAGTTAATTGCATGTTGCCCACAAGCACACAGACCCCAGACCGGCTGGAATCAGAAGGTTCATGATTTTTTAAATAAATTTATTTATTTATTTTTGGCTGTGTGGGGTCTTCGTTGCTGTGCACGGGCTTTCTCTAGTTGTGGTGAGCGGGGGCTACTCTGTTGTGGTGCACGGGCTTCTCATTGCGGTGGTTTCTCTTGTTGCGGAGCAGGGGCCCTGGGCGCACAGACTTCAGTAGTCGTGGCTCACGGGCTCTAGAGCGCAGGCTCAGTAGTTGTGGCTCACGGGCTTAGCTGCTCCGCGGCATGTGGGATCTTCCCGGACCAGGGCTCGAACCCGTGTCCCCTGCATCGGCAGGCGGATTTTTAACCACTGCGCCACCAGGGAAGCCCCATGATGCTGACTCCCAATTTCCTCACCAGCAACCGGTCAGAACAATGTCCACGAGCTGGTCACACACCTGGTAGCTCTGCCTTACCCTGTCATTAAAAAACCTTCCCTGAAAGCCATCAGGAAATTCAGGCCTTTTGCCCACTAGCTGCCTTGACTCCTTGCTTGGTGCCCTGCAGTAAAAGCTGCACTTTCCTTCACCACAAACCAGTGTTAGTACAATAGATTGGCTTTACTGTGCAAGGCAGCGGACCCAAGTTTGGTTCGGTAACAGAACAACTGCAGTGGAATTATACAATAGTGGAGAGAGATTGGACTCAATTGTAAATACAGCATGGGCAAGTGGGAATTTACAGCTAAGGAGCAGGGTTAGTGGATGGAAAATTACTCAGAGGCACCATCCAGGGCAAGGGGGCATTCTTGTTGAAGGCAGGCAGGGTAAACAAGTATCACCTGGGCAGTGGGGGATGAGAAACATGATTAGCTATGGAGTGATCAGCTATGGAGTTTGGGGAATCTGGCTAAACTGACTTAGCAAGATTCTTGCTAAAACTGGACAATGCAGAGACAAAGAAGTCCAAAAGTTCAGGCCTAGCTGGTAAAGCATTCAGGGGAGCCTGAAGTTCAAGGAGGGAGTTTTTGTCACTAAAATGTACTGAGAAGACCACCGAATTTATTAATTTCTCCCAGCTGTGTGGGTGGCAATAGCGATGTGTGAAACTCACAATAATAAAGGCTCTGGAATAGGAAAAGCACTCAAGTTAAAGATATGCTAAGTTTTCATCTGGCTGGCAAACTTCTTTGACTTGGGAAACTCTCATCTATGAATAAGAGGCCCGGAACGACTTTTACGCTGTAAAATATTTGCAAAGTACCTTAATTTTCCCCTCAAAACACCTAATAATTTTCACATGAACCAGTTTAAATTCATTAGCATTTGCCAAGCACACTCTTCAAAAGCTTCAAACTGGGACAGCAAACCAAAAGCAAAGGTAAGGCTCTGACCCAGCAGGTAGGGGCGGCTTCATTAGCCGACTCTATTCAGCTATCGCTCCCGCTGAAGCTGAACTTGCAAAGTGAACGTGCAGGAAAACGTGGGGCAGACATAACATAAATAATTTAACTTGAGAGGAGTACTCTACACCTCTCATTTACAGTCACCTTTTATTATTTCTTATTCCTACCGGCCAAAGTAGAAAGTGTCTTAGGTGTCCAGAGAAGGAGAAAAAATAATTATTATATTGCAAGCTTCCACAAAACTAAAACCAGGATTAAGCATATCACCAGAAAGAAATAAATTACTGATATCATTGTCTTCAGCAAAATAGGTCTCATCACAGCAGGTGCTTTTATTTTTTTCACCTTTTCCTTGCTAGAGTGGCATCGCTCAAAAACGAATGAACTAAGAAATAACATTGCTCTCTCTTTCTTCCCCTTCCCCCCCATCAATTTATATATAGGGTCCAAGGTGAGACTTGTGTACTGGATTCTGATAATCCAAATGCATTTAAGTGAGGATTAAGCAATTCAAATGTATCAAGGATTAAAGTGAGAGAACTTTTACTCTATTTTAAAAGGCATCAACTTGTAGCAACAGCTCTGAACATGATTATTCTACTTGCCTACCTCCTTATGTTAGTTTCCTCTTGCTGCTGTAACAAATTACCACTAATTTAGTGGCTTACAACATCACAAATTTATTATCTCACAGAGCTGCAAATCAGAAGTCCAAAATGGGTCTCACTGGTCTAAAATCAAAGTGTTATGTTCCTTCTAGAGGCTACAGATACCAATCCGTTTCCTTACCTTTTGCAGCATCTAGAGGCCTCCGCACTCCTCGGCTTGTGATCTCCATCCTGCTGTAGATTCGGACGCAGCACTACAGCACCTTCAAATCCCTTTTTGACTCTGACCTCTGACCTCTTCTACTTTAAAGGACCCTTAGGATTACATTACGCTCACCTGGATAGTTCAGAACACTCTATCTTAAAGTCAGCTGATTGGCATTCTTGACTCAATCTGAAACCGTAATTCCCTGTTGTTGTGTAACATAACATATTCACAGGTTCCAAAGATGAGGGGGCCATTATTCTGCCTATCATCTCACCATTCCCTGGAGAATAGAAGGCAGCTACACTAAATACAGACTATTTCTTCCTTCCTTTTTATGTATTTTCTTCTGAAACAAGCAACGCATTTTATAGTGACTCGGGACTTGTTTTAGTGGCTGTCTGTTATTTACTCATTCAAAGATTATTGGGTATCTGATATGGGATGGCCCCAGGGGAACAGTAGTGATGAGGACCCAACACTGGCTTTCAAAGGACTCACAAGTTTAATGAGAGAATCAGATAAGTAACCATTTAAAATACAAGCAAAAGAACTTTAGCATAGGTGTCAGAGTCTTAAAGGAGCACAAACAAGTCTCACCAGAAAAACTCATTCTAATGCATTCGAGACCAGGGTGGTTCCAGAAATCCGTCCGAATGCAGGTGAACAAACCCTTGAGGAAGGGAATGTGCCAATGATTATAAAATCTTACAAGGTGCATAGTCATGGAAGAACATGGCATATCTAGTGAATAAGTAGAACAGTGTAGCTGGAACTACGTTTTGCACACGGGGATAAGAGGGAGGAGGATACAGGAAAGGTTGACAAGGTCCAGCTTATGAAAGCCCTTGTGTACATGAGGGTTTTGAGTTTCTATCATGTAAAAAAGGGTGACCCAATAAGGAATATCATCTATTTCTAGAAAAATACAGTTGGCATTGTCGATGAAGGATTGAAGTAGGGACAAAGAGGATTTTCCTGCTGTTGCTACTGCTACTACTACTACTACTACTACAATTAATACTATTACATTTCCATTGAAGCTGAAAGAAGTAATTTGAATGTTTGCCAATAGAAAATAATTTTGAAAATTATCTCTACTTAATCCTCACAGTAACCCTGAAACAGGTCTTATGTTTATCCCTATTTTAAAGGTGAGAAAACTGAGGCTTAGAGAGATTAATTTTCTCCTGAAACATACTCTGTAAAACAAGCAGCTGGGATCAAAATTTATACCTGTGTCCAGAACCCTCTTACAGTTCCCAAAGGCAGATTTCTCTTGAAGTTCTCACGCTGAATCTTCTGGTTATCTTACTGGCATGGGCCCATCCCCAAACTTGATGAAGAGAGGGAGGAAGCAGCAGCCTGCTCAGTCACAGGGCAGAGTCACAGAGCGCTGTTTCACTCTGGGGACCACCACATCCACCAGGACACAAGACAACACCCTGTGTAGCCTAGGGGAGCATCCACACTAATCCTGACCTCAAGTAAAATGAACCCCAAGAGATGCAGCTCTACTCCAAGCTTAGAGGCCATTTTCACCTTGGCCTACTGGCCTCTGGGTCCTGTGAGGACCTGAATGAGCTAGACCACGACTAGTGGGGTCAAAGGGCTGGAATTCTCTGAGAACCCACCTGGGATGATATCGCTAATATGCAGAATCTAAAACAAAAATGATACAAATGAACTTATTTACAAAACAGAAACAGACTCACAGACTTAGAGAACAAACTTATGGGTACCAGGGGGGAAGGGTGGGGGGGAGGGATAAACTGGGAGTTTGGGACTGACATGTACACACTGCTACATTTAAAATGGATAACCAACGAGGACCTACTGGATAGTACAGGGAACTCTGCTCAATATACTGTAACCTAAATGGGAAAAGAATTTGAAAAAGAATAGATACATGCATATGTATCACTGAATCACTTTGCTGTACACCTGAAACTAACACAACATTGTTCATCAACTATGCTCCAATATAAAATAAAAATTAAAAAAATTACTTCAACCACACAAAAAAGTTACTTTGGAGAAATTACATCGGAACATTATCAACGGGAGTTAGGAAGCCAAAATAAAATTTTGAAACAATCAATTAAAAAGCTTATTCAACCATCCTAGAGAAAAGATTGAGTTATCTTTCTATTTTCTCTGTGAAAAATATTACAAAACTGTTATCTACAAGGAGAGGACCAAAGAGGATGCAGGCAAAAAGTGTAGGGAAAAATAGGGAAGTGGAATGGGCAATTAATTCTCTTTCTAAAAAGATATTTTGCTTTGTAATTTTGTATTTTTTTTTTTTTAATGAGATGTCACTAAATTTTATGAGCTTCAGGACAAAAAGGACCTGGATCAACCCCGGACTACAATTATAATTTAGGTAGGAAATGAGGATCTGGACAAAGACCATAGGGATGATGAGTAGGGAACGGACTTGATAAATATTAGGTGGTAGAGGGGATGGGACTGAGTGGACGGGTAGGACTGGTATTTAGGAATGGTTGAGCCTTTCCCTCAATTCTCACTTCGGAGACCAAACTGGTGCAATTCACCTAGAAATTTGTACAGCAGGTAGAAAAAGATTTGTATTATTTTGGAGATTTTTAGTTCAATATGCCTGTGGGGTACTCAAGAAAAGTAAATAGGCAGCAAAAATATAAACTGAATTCAAAAACATTTGAATTTGAGATACAGAATAGGGAGTCCTAGGTGTATAGGTATATTTAAAACCATAAATTAGGTGATGTTCATGCAGTAAATATAAGGAAACGTATATAATGAGTAAAACAGGGTTGGGGAAGGCAATGATAGATGGAGAGAGAGAAGCCAATGAGCCAGGGCTGAAATTAAAAATATTTAATAGCCTATATAAAAGTATGAGTGGATCAAAATATTTTAAAATTCCCTTTAATTTTTCAAAGAAACTATCTAATTCTCTGAAGATTTCTATCTATCTATGTATCTATGTAACTATCTATCTAATATCTATCTACTCCTCTAATGGAATACATTTTGGTGTAAGTAATCTATCAAATTTTCCCAATGATTTTCAAGTCACTTGTTTCATCTGATGTAGCTGTTGCTAGTTGAATAACTCTGGTCCTTGAGCTGTGCTCTGACATGGGAACAACATCAAACTCTTCCAACAACTTCTTTATACGTTTGTAGTCATTAGTCGACCTTGAATGTGTTTTCTGAGATCAACTGGATATCTGGATAGAAAAATGGAGTAAGAGAGAGAGACTTTTGAACCTGCTATGACTCTGCTTCCATTTGTAAGATGTTACACTATATTATTCTACTAGGATTTTTTTCTATTATTCTAGTCTATTATTATATTATGAATTTTTAACTTGTATTATTTTATATGGGTTTTCTAAATATTTAATTTTTATACATTTAGCATTAACACATTTTACAACTAGTATTCTCTATTACTTTAGTTTTCTGTAAGTTTTAGAGAGTTTATAAAATTACTTACATTATTTTAACCAAACTCTCTGAAAATGTAGAATGGCCAGATATTGCTTTGAGGCTTTCTAAGTCAGACTTGGTAGTTGTTGTTGTTTTGTCTCTCTTCCAGAATGCAAAATTAATTGACAGTCACTTAATCCTAATTTGAGGTTTTGCCTTATTCTCTCTCCCTCCTTCGTTACTTCCCTTCTTTATTTTTTCCCTGCTTCCCCCTTTTTCATCCCTTCTCTTGCTCCTTCCTAATAATTTAAAATAAACCCACTATTCAAATGCCTGATTTATGAATTCCCTAAACTTTTAATGAATTGAGGCAATGAAGCACCCAGGACCTGGTTTCTATCCCTATGGCCTCACTCACCTTCTCTGATTCAGGAGCTCCTTCTTTCTCCTTCTCTCTTCATGTAAAAGTCTAGTTACCCTGAAAAGCCATTTACAGATTTACCTTCTCTAGAGGATTTTTAAAAATTCCTTCAACCAAATCACCTTTCCTCATTTGAATACATATCATATTTTGCTTACCGTTGTTCTTACCATGATCAATAATTTACTTAACTCTTCCAATAGATGGAAAGACACTTAAAGAAGAGATTGTATCATTAAAAAAATTCTTTAATTTCTTCAACCCCTTTGTAAAATACCGTGTACCTGGTCAGTGCCCATGAGATATGTGCTGAAGTCAGTTACACAAAATAAAATCAGAAATCAGTTTCATCCAGAAAATTCAATGTAAGCCCTTACAGAACCCCCAGCCTAGTCTTTCAGTCCCCATGATTCTATCATCCGGTTTGCTGACATTCCTGGAATCTCTGAAATTGGTGGAATAATGTTCACAGCAGCACCTTGGGGCCAAAGCACTACAAAGTAGAACGGTTTGATTCTATTTTTTTTTTTTTTTTTTTTTTTTTTTTTGGTATGCGGGCCTCCCTCTGTCGTGGCCTCTCCCGTTGCGGAGCACAGGCTCCGGAC
>NC_041218.1:69075220-69088085 GCF_002837175.3 Physeter macrocephalus
GGCCCAGCGGCCATGGCTCACGGGCCCAGCCGCTCCGCGGCACGTGGGATCCTCCCAGACCGGGGCGCGAACCCGGTTCCCCTGCATCGGCAGGCGGACGCGCAACCGCTGCGCCACCAGGGAAGCCCGGTTTGATTCTTAATGACAACAAATTCGGCCCCCAAATACCCAGACTCCTTTCTCTCTGACAAAAGACAGGTGGTCTGTCTGGTACCCCCACTGGATATTCAGTAGATATTCAGTCTACCCCAGACAGTCACTGGAGTAGACTGACTGTCAATTGCTTGGGGAGTTCATTTAACGGAAAAAATCAGGGCAAAATGGTCGTAAGGAATGACACAACTGAATGGTTAACATTTTTATTTCAAAAAAGCAGGATACTGTATATAACACTTTCTGAGAAAATAATTAAGATAGTATAATGGAATGAATTCCATGTTTTTAAGCGCAATACAGATGTATAGAATCCTTTCAATGTGAGTTTATTCAAACTTTATTTAAATAGAATGCACTTTAACTGAGAGATTTAAGGGATGATTTCTGCATTTCACAAAATAAAAGTTCTTCTGCAAGTTTCTGTCTATTTATTTAAATTTTACATCCTCAACATATATTACAAGGGCTTAATATTTTAATTTAGAACATATGTAGTGTACATGAATAGCTCTTTGGGCTAATATGTGCCAAGAAAGGTACATTGTCCTTTTAATAACCAACTAAAAACAAACTAACTTTGACACAAAAAGGAATGGAGTCATAAGTTTCGTCTTATTCAAGTAGAATACAGTCTGAGATTCAAAACAGGTTCTTCCTTGAAAACTGCAGTTGTTTCCCATCCTCCTAAACAAGGAAAAAAGAACAAAATGCAAAAAAATATGTCATTCATTAATTCTCATTGGATTTGAATTTCCCCCTGCAGTAGAATACACTAAACATCTGAGTCTTTTGCTTTATTCTGGCTATAATCACATAAACTGTTTAAAAAATAAAAACTTTAAAAATTCTGTTTTCTTCACTTTCTTCCAGATATCTTCTCCTGCCACAATAAATTGACCAGCACTCTTAGCGCCAGATACACATGGTATACACATGTAAGTGGAGAAATACATTTATGTCCTTTAAAATTCCTGGATCTACACAGACACCTCCTTTCCTGTTAGAAGCATAGATATCCAGGTTTATTCTGGAATCTCTGTTTATCTCCTCAGTGTATGGCAATGTTTAGCAATGTGCATATCTCTTTTCCCCTTTTCCTCTGACCCCTGCGATCCCAGTTTAATTTTTACTCAAAAGCTTCATCCACTTAAAACTTTGTACAACTATATCTACTGTATTTAAAAGAGGTTGACTCAACAACGCAAACACTCACCCACACACACGTAAGAAAAGCTTCCATCTTACAAAGCTAATATTATTTAATATTCCTATATACCATGGAGCTTTCAGTTTGGAGTTTTTCTTAAAATATATATCCTTCACTTGAAGCTGTCATAAAAATGGGGAGAACACCTTCTCTGATTTCAAAACCATCAAAGTAGGTTTTTAAAAACTACTTTCCAAACCCCAGGAGTAGTGTACTCGAAGGGCAAGCTCATCAGTATCTTTAGAAAATGAGTTGGGAAAAGTAAAATTTGATTCCTATTTGAACATTTATTATTGGTACCAATGAATCCTACTGACTGAAAATGTAACTACGATTATCACTAATTATAATATAGCTACAATGAAGTAAAGCTGCATCCCATTATTTCAACTATTGAAGTCTTACAGGCCGGTTGTTTGATTTCTCTCATCCCACTGTCTATTCAACAGCTTTTCATGGCACAGATTGTTAAAAATGATTCACAAACTTGCTGCCTTCAAACTATATACTATAAAAGGTAGCCAAGAAATAACTGTATGTTGTACTGAACGTAAAATAATTTGTGGCTTCAGAATATGTTTTTGACACAAAGCCTGCCTGCCCATTGTAGAAAATTTTGTTAATTTATGTGAAAATATTTATTACCTGTAACCATAGATACACAAAATCAATGTGTGTGTTATGTAACATTACATCAGTAATGCATTTGTTACTGCTTTGAGATTTCTTCTGGTCTTGATTACAGCTCTGCCAAATAACTTTTTTTTTTATTATACTAGGGCAAGTGATTGCTGTGCTACATTTGCAATTGTAATGATAATTTTCCTGAGAATGTTAAATTATGTCTTAATTTATTCAAAAGCTTTTATTTTCAAAGCAATTAAACTTATTGTTGATTGATATTTACCATCCAATGCTCCTGGAACACTAAAAGAATATGCTTTATACATAATCTTCCATTATAGCACAATGCTTGAGGGTTGCTATTTTATATAACAGCATTCAGTTGAGTCTTCAAATCAAAGAACAAAAATTATAGCAATTTCACTTGAAATCCATAAATCCATGCTCAGGATTATGTTCAACAGAATCACTAAATGCTATTTGTAATTCAAAGATGAATGAATCAATAGAAAAATAGAACTGATAAATCATTAGCACTTTAATGCAGAGTGGAGAGAGAAACTAATAAATCATGCACTTCAAGCACTTGTTTTCCTTATGGCGTGTTTGAAAACATAAAACATACAATGATAAGATGCAGGTCAATATGAATGAACAATACCAAATCTGCTCAGAATAGCATTTCATTTTATATCGTAGGCTTAATGAAACACTTAAAAAATACTATTCCATAATTTCTTCAAACAATCAGAGAATCCACCCATGCCATGAAATACTTTAACAACAATCTGGGCCGTATTTCCAAATAAATATTTGAAATGTCACAGAGATGGGAGTAGAGTAGGTGAGGGGGAGGGTGCAAATGCATGCATGATTAGCTTCAATGAGCTCAATATTATTACAGGTATCAATTTATACTAGAAAGGAACTGATACAATCATTTACTTTCTCAAGTGTACTTAACTGATCCATTAAAAATTACAGACGTCTATACTTATAAATGACCAAAAAAGCAAGAAATCAGCCATTGAGCTTTGATTGCATTGTACGGCTTATTGTCTGTGAAAAGTGAGAATTTTTATTATAATTAATGGGTAATTCACTCTCTTCCAGAGTTTTAGTCATCACAAAATTGCACATTAGAACCATAGATTTTCTCCACAATGCTTAATTAATTATGCATTAACCCATTTCTGTCGAAGCATCTTTTTCTGAATCTTTGGTGGGAAACACAGTTTATTAGGCACATAGTTTCAAACATCTATTTGGTTACTGTTGTGATTAAGAATTTTCTTCTAAATTCACATGCAGAAGGGAATAAGGCTTGCCATGTTAACACACTTTACTGCCAAGTAACATGTTGTCACTTATGTCTGGAATTAAAAACAAAACTAAACAAACTAAAAACCACTTCCTACATTTAGCACAAGAATACTTTATACCTGATATCTTAAATTCCACTCAGAAGCATCAAGATGTCGAAGAAAAACTACTTAGATACAGCAAGTAGACAACTATTTAACAAAACCTTTCAATTAAAAGCTTCTCCTCAACTCACAGGTCAAAGATCATTGATATACTGTTTGATTCTAAAGGGAAAAGTATAGCAATCTGCAATTATGATTATTGTAGCATTATTAAGTAGTGCTTATTAATAACTGGAATCACATTTCTCGTGATATTTCCTTTTTTTGTTGTACAGATTTTTTTTTACAGGTTAGTAAATGGAAATTGGAGAAGGAATGGGTAGGAGACCCAAAAATTTATGGGAATGCATGCAACAAAAATAGGCAGTATCACTTCATGTAAACCTCTGCTTTCTTCATGCAAAGATGCTCATAAAAACTGAGACATTAAATTTTCTAATAGCTGGATTTTACATTAGCTCAGTAACAAAAACTGTTAAACCAATTCCATGATTTTGCATGAGCAGGAGACTTGAAATTGTTCAACGATTTCCAGCATAAGTGTTCCATGGCCCAATGATGCTAATTAAATCTCTAAGAATGAAAAGATACAGGATTATTCCTTGCTTCGGTTTCTTGTTCTTTTGAGGAGGGAGCAGAACAACCCGGTTTTGGGAGGAGGGCCCATCAGCATCGGGGCTTGGTTCTTGTGCATAATTTTTATCTAGGGAAAAAAAGAGAAAGAGGGTAGAGTAATCTCCATATATAACACCAATTTCTGAGAATCTCTCTTAAGGTTAATAATATCCCCTGAATTACTGAGACAACACAAGTATACAATGTAATTTCAGAGTTTCTATTATTTCAAAAATATCTTTAAGGAAGATAAGGTATGTATTTAAACTATATTCCAATGCTCAGGGTGCTACCAAGAAATTAATTGAAATTACATTTTAAATATCATATTACTTCTAACCTCACTTGTAATAACACCCCCAAATTCCTTGTTCATGCCATGTGATTATCTAGTATAATTTATTGACCATTAGTTATGTATTATTTACTTAAGATAGGAAAGGCTGCACCATTATAGTATTCAGAATCCCAGTTATAGCCCAACATCAAGATGTACTTGATATCAAGGCAAGCCTTATTTACTCTGCTAATCAGATTCTCTTTCAATATGAACTGCAAGGCTTAATTTCAAAACAATCATTACGAATGAAAGTCAAAAGTTAACGTGCATAAAAGGTCAGAAATGATGAACTAGCTTTCTAATTTGTTAATTAATTGGTAATAGAATAGAATCAAATATTGAAAAGCCTGCTTAAAACATTCTGAGAGACTGTTCTAAAGCTACTCTTTTTGATTTCTTTGAAATAAAACTACGAATCACCTTAAATGAGACAACCTTAAAGTAGATTATGTCTGCAATTTTCTCTAATTCAAGCCTAAATTAGAGAAGACATTTTATGAATATATGCTATGCTCAAAGCTAATTGAAAGCAATTATCAAAGTGGCATTTTGTCTGTGACTTTAAGATACATTGTAAGATAATAAATGATTCTCATTATGTAATAAAAAGGTCACATCTTGCCTTTGGGCTAGTGACGCTAAGAGTTTTTCAAAAGCAATCTGAGACATTTTCTTTAGAGAAATGCGACTAATATAAGAACCATCGCTTATTAAATATCAGTTGTCAGCAGCACAGCACCCGCATCAGAGAAGAGTATTTCTTTCAAAAAGAAACACCACCTCATTAAAAGCTGCAAAAATATATCTCTTAAAGTGCATAGCTGACATTTTCAAGTTAAAATGAATATCCTTCACTTGTCATTGACTAATAGCAATGAAACAAAAAAAAGTGGATGTCACGTGGACAGGATCATTAAAATCGGCACTGGGGCTGTTGGGAAATGGAGATTTACTTCACAGTCTAGAAAGACAGAACTATGTTAAAAATCAGGATAAATGAACAACTCTTGATTTAACTCTGTTGGAATCAGGTTATTCTGGGAAGATTCAGTATTCTTTGTACTGTAAAAATAAATTGCACCTGTAAAAGGCCACCAGGCTAAACCAGCCTCAAACTCTCTGGATATCTGATTTCATTTTATTTTATTTTGCTTATCTTATGAATTGGGGAATCAATAGACAGATAGTTAAGATGCTAGAATGCACCTATCTATGTAGACTGAAAAAGATCTCTACCAGATTTTCTCTCCTAATAATTCACTTTTAGATTACGCCCTACCTTATGCCATTGATTTTATATTCCTCTAGAGTATAAAACCGAATACACCATCATTCACTCATTTATTCATTTCACAAAATGTATCAAGCCCCTACTATGCCTCAGACGCTGTACCATGAACCTCGAATAAACAGACAAAGCACAATCTCTCCCCCCAGTAAATTATAGTCAAGAAAGAGAAATTTAACAAGCACGTTCAATAGTGTTATAGATGCTGAAATACAAGGCTAAGCAGAAAGGCACTATTTTCTTTAATGCTGAAAATAAAAATGAAACTTTTTATACAAAAATGTCAGTTTAAAATGAGTACCTGATG
Source organism: Physeter macrocephalus (assembly GCF_002837175.3). NCBI lineage: Eukaryota > Metazoa > Chordata > Mammalia > Artiodactyla > Physeteridae > Physeter > Physeter macrocephalus. The sequence goes on from NC_041218.1 coordinate 69,081,185, forward strand.
AGGCAGTTAACACATATTACTTATGTTATAACCTTAGATTCAAACAGAACGTAAGTAGCTAAGGTAAAAAAATAAAGATTTCTGATTCACAGTTGCTGGACTAAGTCCTTTAGAGGGTATGATAATATTAGGGCCTTTTGGAAAACAAGATCATTATTAACAAATTATTGTTGTTAAGATGTTGGAAGAAATATATCATTCTAGTCACTTACAAAAGATTAGCATCAATTTATGACAAAGCATAGCCAAAATACCACAACTTATTGTGTATGAGATTTTGTTTGCCCTTTGTATTTTTTAAGTTATTTGGATTTTGTTTGATCATAGCTATCTTTTTATTAACAATCCCTTTTAAAGAAATCACATGTTGCTATTCTTTTGAAAAATAGCACAGTATCTCATTCAGTGCTCTTGACACAGTGCGACCCTTAATCCATACTACTGACTAATTCGAATTCTAGGTTATAGTTTCAAAGCAGGATAATGGTCCTATTTTTAAAATTATCTGTAATCTATCTTCTTGGTTGTTTAAGCACGCCTATGGTCAAGGTACACAACTCTTTCTTTAATTTAACATTATTTCCGTACAAAATGCAATCTACATCTTTCTGTCTGTTATTCATAAAAATGAGAAACAATTGGCTGTTTTCCTCTTAGGGGAGATTACATGGAGGAAACTCACACTCATGAGATGTCTAGTATGTATCCAGGCTCTTTGCATACATTATGTCATCAGATAATTATAGGTCTTTGTATATTTGAGCAGAGCAAAAACTACTCCATTAAGGATGAGAAAAATTCCAGTCCAAGTGAACTGTTGGTACTGTAGTCACAGAAAGTCCAGGTGAGGTTTCAGAAAGCTGTAGAGACTTAAGTATAATTTAGGTTCAGATGGCCCGTGTTGGGGGAACCTGGTTAAGGGCACCTCACCAGGCATGGGATACTGACTCAGATGCCTGTTTCAACTCCACATCGTTATATTTTTATTACTACTTTTTTTGAGAACCTGTTATCTACAAGAAAAACAATACGGAGTAAGGAGCAGATTTTAAACCCCAAAGATTTTATTATATTAAGTCTCAGCAATCTGAAAACATGAACCAAACATTAGGTTCTCTTTGAGTGTTTCCATTTTTTTAAGAGTCAGGTAGTTACTTCTTAGTTGTTTCTCAATACATCAAATATTTATGGAGCACCAGCTATGGGCAAGGCAGTTTGCAAGACTGTTTAGTTTGGAAGAGAACCTGAGATTATAATTGAGAGAGAATTGTGGGCACTAATAAGCAATGGTGATGGGGCTCCTAGGAGCTGGAATGGCTGTACAAAGGTCAAAGAGCATTGCTAAAAATGCAAGATAGATACTGTCAGAATTAGAATGATGTTCTATTAAGAACTCTTCATTTCTACTTATCATCTATTCCTTTGGAAAACAACAGCAGCAAAAGTCTCATGACTCTTTCTACTTCTATCTTCCTATTTCAAATTAAGATTGGACACATCTAAAAATATAAACAGAAAAAAATTGATTTCAGTTTCAGTTTTATAATTATTCAATATGAAATAAAAATTCACATATAGAAACCAGATGAAGGATTATAAGGCACAGTTTTCTTGTTTCTATGACATTGTCAGGGTTGCACGGTGTGATAGACAGCTCCACCTCATAATTGTAATATGACCAATAATAACAAGAATAAAAATAACAAGATTTGGCTTTTACTGTGTGCTGAGTATTATGCTAAGTGCTTTACACACATTATTCACATGCTACCTGTTTCATCCAGCTCTTTGAGTGGCTCTTGACAGAAGTCTACTCCCATAAAAGTAATATTATCAAAGAACATAGAACTGAAAAATGATGTCCTAAAAGGGATAGAAGAGAGGTTTATATCTTACAGTACACGGTGAACAGTGTCTAGTCCCACTAGACTTTTGTATTCTCTCTGAAGACTTTTAGTCCAACTAAAATTGAGGAAGACTGGAAGGTCTTCCTGCACTCATTCTCCAAGCAGTATTTGGCCCAGCTCATTGTTATTTTCTTTCCTAGCTCCCTGTCTCTCAGCATCAAATATTCCTAATACTCTTCATTGTGAAGAGTAGTTATTTTTCTTCCTCATGTGATAGGAACACCCTACTTAACACCCAGTCCCTGAGTGACACATCTACCGAAGCAAGTGCTTATCAAAGCATCCTGATAAGATCGGAATAATGGTGGATCTATTCTATCTTCAAGGAATTCTCATACCTAATATCAAAAGAATATTTTTTCATAATTTTTTAAATATATTATCTAATTTTACCCTCTCAACAACCCTGGAAGGTAGGTGTCAACACCCTTATTTTACAATACAGGACAGAAACTTAGGTTCTGTAACTTGCACTACACCACTCAAGTTGGTAAGTGCAAGAGCTGGGTTTTGAAGGCTGACTCTCAAATCTCCCAAGCACTCCTTGTTAATTCCCACCTCTGCACTTTTGTGTCAATTAGTGCTTTGGAGAACCTTCCCTCAAATTTTGACCCCTGTCCTGCCCAGCTCAAATAAATATTACTTTGAAATTTCAAAGCACAGTGAGATAAAGAAGATTCTAAATGCTCTCTGAGAGGAAAAACAGGTCACTTACAGAAAAATAAAAATCAGCATGGCATTAAGCTTCTCAAAAACATGAGTGGTAGAAGAAAATGGAGAAACACCGTCAAACCCCAGAAGAAAAGTTAATTTTATCTTAGAATTCTATACTTAGTCAATGGATTGATTAAATGCAAGGGTACAATGAAGATACTTTCATTCATAAAATGATCTAGAGAGTTTACCATTTATATGTCCTTTAAAACATATTTGAGGGTGTTCTCCAGCAGAACAGATGTGTGAGCTAAGAAAGATTAAAAAAACAGAGGGTCACATTGACAACACCAAACACTGGTGAGAATGTAGAGCAAAAGGAACTCCCATACACAGGTGCTGGGCATGCAAAATGGCGCAGCCACTTTGGAAGACAGTATGGAGGTTTCTTACAAAACTAAATATACTCTTATCATATGATCCAGTGTTTGCACCCTTGGGATTTAACCAAAAAAGTTGAAAACTTATATCTGCACAAAAACCTGTACACAGATGTCTGCAGCAGCTTTTCTCATAACTGCCAAAACTTGGAAGCAACCAAGAGGCCCTTCAGTAGGTGAACGGATATGTAAACTGTGGTATATCCAGACAAAGGAATATTATTCAGTGCTAAAAAGAAATGACCTATCAAGCCATGAAAAGACACGGAGGAAACTTAAATGCATATTATTAAGTGAAAGACGTCAATGTGAGAAGGTTACATCCTGTATGATTCCAATTATATGACATTCTAGAGAAGGGAAAACTATGGGGACAGAAAAAAGATAAGTGGTTGCCAGGGTTTATGGGGGAGAGTGATGAATAGATGAAGCACAGAGGATTTTTAGGGCAGTGAAAATATTCTTTAGGATGTTCTAATGATGGATACAAGACATTACACATTTGTCCAAGCCCATAGAATGAACAACACCAAGAGTGAACCCTAGTGCAAACTATGGACTTCGGATGATTATGATGTGTCAATGTAGGTTCATTGATTATATCAAAGATACCATTTCGGTGGGGAATTCTGCTAGTGGGGAGGCTATGTGTGTCGGGTGGTGGGAGGTATATGGGGAATCTCTGTACCTTCGTCTCAATTTTATGGCGAACCTAAAAGGGCTGTAAAAATTAAGTTTATTAAAAACAAGAATAACAACAAAAAGAGTATCCAACTGAGACCCAGGATGAGAGATCTGCAAGAAACCTAGCAAGAAACCTGCAGGGAAGGGCTTCTGCCATATAAAGAAGGGAGTGGGGATAATAGATTAATTGATACGGTGTAGTTTTAAGAAAATGAGAATTATTATAATGATGACTTTACAAAGAAAAAAGAGATTATGAAAGCTTTATAGGAAAGAAAATGTAATTGTGTGACAGTACTTGGTTCTACAATTGACAACATTTTCATAATCTCAGTCATTACATGTTTTATACTGATTTAAATAAAATTTTTCTTCAGAAGCAGAACAGCATACTGGTTAACAATCAGACTGCCAGGGTCCACCACTTCCTATCTGGAGACTTTGGGCAGATGACTATAATTCATTTTCCTCATCAATACTGTAGAGACTTTGGGCTTCTCTGCTGGCACAGTGGTTAAGAATCTGCCTGCCAATGCAGGGGACAGGGGTTCAAGCCCTGGCCCAGGAAGATCCCACATGCCATGGAGCAACTAAGCCCATGCGCCACAACTTCTGAGCCTGTGCTCTAGAGCCCATGAGCCACAACTACTGAGCCTGCGTGCCACGACTACTGAAGCCCGCGTGCCTACAGCCCATGCTCTGCAACAAGAGAAGCCACTGCAATGAGAAGTTCGTGCACCACAATGAAGAGTAGCCCCCGCTCGCCACAACTAAAGCCCGCATGCAGCAACAAAGACCCAACACAGCCAAAAATAAATAAATAAAATAAAGTTCCATTAAAAAAAAATACTATAGAGACTTTAATATAGTGTCCATTTCATTGGTTTCTTGTAAGGACTAAATGAATCAATGTACACAAAATGCTTAGAATGTTACCTGCCACATAAAAATCACTCAGTACATATTAACTATTAGTAAGAGTTAAATGGAGTAATGTAACAGTATTAAAAACCACTTTCTATAGCATAAATTAAGTAGAATATACCTGAAACTATTAAGTCAAAAAAGTTACAGCAAAGCAGATTGTTTACAGACATGCAGTAAACAATCAGAAGAGACAGCCAAAGAATCAAGAGTGGACCTGGTGACACAGAAATGATGGGAGAGAGGCTAGCCGTTTTTCTTGGAACACTATACATTCTGTTTTTTTTAATGTGCACATATTATTTTGATATGAGTGTTAAAAAAATTAACAATGAGGGGACCTTCAAGATGGTGGAGGAATAAGACGTGGAGATCACCATCCTCCCCACAAATACATCAAAAATACATCTACACGTGGAACAACTCCTACAGAACACCTACTAAATGCTGGCAGAAGACCTCAGACTTCCCAAAAGGCAAGAAAATACCCACGTACCTGGGTAGGGCAAAAGAAAAAAGAAAAAACAGAGACAAAACAATAGGGATGGGACCTGAACCTCTGGGAGGGAGCTGTGAAGGAGGAAAAATTTCCACACACTAGGAAGCCCCTTCACCGGTGGAGACTGGGGGTGGGCAGGGGGGAAGCTGTGGAGCCATGGAGGACAGCACAGCAACAGGGGTGCAGAGGGCAAAGCTGAGATATTTCCGTACAGAGGATCAGTGTCGAGCAGCACTCACCAGCCTGAGATGCTTGTCTGCTCACCCACTGGGGCGGGTGGGGGTTCGGAGCTGAGGCTGAGGCTTCGGAGGTCAGATCCCAGGGAGAGGACTGGGGTTGGCTGCGTGAACACAGACTGAAGGGGGCTAGTGCACCACAGCTAGCTGGGAGGGAGTCCAGGAAAATGTCTGGAACTGCCTAAGAGGCAAGAGACCATTGCTCAGGGGTACACGAGGAGAGGGGATTCAGAGTACTGCCTAAACAAGCTTCGCAGACAGGCGCAAGCCGCGGCTATCAGCTCGGACCCCAGAGATGGGCATGAAACGCTAACGCTGCTGCTGCCACCACCAAGAAGCCTGTGTGCAAGCACAGGTCACTATCCACACCACCCCCCACCCTGGAAGCCTATGCAGCCCGCCACTACCAGGGTCCCATGATCCAGGGACAACACTGCCAGGAGAACACAAGGAGCGCCTCAGGCTGCTGCAAACTCACGCCGGCCTCTGCCACCACAGGCTGGCCCTGCATTCCAATTATGACTACCATAAACTTCCCTCCCCCTGGCCTGAATGACCAAGAGCCCCCTAATCAGCCGCTGCTTTAACCCCCTCCTGTCTGGGTGGGGAACAGATGCCTGAGGGTGACATACATGCAGAGGTGGGGCCAAAACCAAAGCTGAACCCCAGGAGCTGTGCGAACAAAGAAGAGAAAGGGAAATCTCTCCCAGCAGCATCAGGAGCAGTGGATTAAATCCCTACTATCAACTTGATGTATCCTGCATCTGTGGAATACCTGAATAGACAACAAATCATCCCAAAATTGTGGCGGTGGACTTTGGGAGCAACTGTAGACTTGGGGTTTGCTGTCTGCGACTGACTTGTTTCTGATTTTTATGTTTCTCTTACTTTAGTGTTTAGCACTTGTTATCATTGGTGGATTTCTTTATTGGTTTTGTGGCTCTCTTTTTAAAATTTATTATTATTTTCTATTTTAAAATATTTCTTTCCTTTTTAAAATTAATTAATTTTTTTCTTTCTTTTGCTCTCCTTTTTCTTCTGAGCCATGTGGCTGACAGGGTCTTGGTGCTCCGGCTTGGTGTCAGGCCAGAGCCTCCGAGGTGGGAGAGCCAAGTTCAGGACACTGGACCACCAGAGAACTCCCATCCCCATGTAATATCAATCGGTGAGAGCTCTCCCAGAGATCTCTGTGTCAGTGCTAATACCGAGCTCCACCCAACAGCCAGCAAACTCCAGTGCTGGATACCCCATACCAAACAACTAGCAAGACAGGAACACAACCACACCCATTAGCAAAGAGGCTGCCTAAAATCATAATAACTTCACAGAAACCCCTAACACACCACTGTACATGGTCCTGCCCACCAGAAAGATAAGATCCAGCCCCACCCACCAGAACACAGGCACCAGTCCCCTCCACCAGGAAGCCTACACAAGCCACTGAACCAACCTCACCCACAAGGGGCAGATACCAAAAACAACAGGAACTATGAACATGCAGCCTGTGAAAAGGAGACCCCAAACACAGTAAGTTAAACAAAATGAGAAGACAGAGAA
>NC_041218.1:69088105-69121512 GCF_002837175.3 Physeter macrocephalus
GAAATAGAATGGAGAAAATACAAGAAATATTTAACAAGGACCTAGAAGAACTAAAGAGCAAACAAACAATGATGAAGAACACAATAAATGAAATTAAATATTCTCTAGAAGGAATCAACAACAGAATAACTGAGGCAGAAGAATGGATAAGTGACCTGGAAGATAAAATACTGGAAATAACTACCTCAGAGCAGAATAAAGAAAAAAGAATGAAAAGAATTGAGGACAGTCTCAGAGACCTCTGGGACAAAATTAAATGCACCAACATTTGAATAATAGGGGTCCCAGAAGAAGAAGAGAAAAAGAAAGGGTCTGAGAAAATATTTGAAGAGCTTTTAGTTGAAAACTTCCCTAACATGGGAAAGGAAACAGTCAGTCAAGACCAGGAAGTGCAGAGAGTCCCATACAGGATAAATCCAAGGAGAAACATGCCAAGACACATATGAATCAAACTATCAAAAATTAAATACACAGAAAAAATATTAAAAGCAGCAAAGGAGGACTTCCCGGGTGGCGCAGTGGTTAAGAGTTCGCCTGCCAATGCAGGGGATGTGGGTTCGTGCCCCGGTCCGGGAGGATCCCACATGCCGCGGAGCGGCTGGGCCCGTGAGCCATGGCTGCTGAGCCTGCACGTCCGGAGCCTGTGCTCTGCTACGGGAGAGGCCACAGCGGTGAGAGGCCCACATACCGCAAAAAAATAAATAAATAAATAAAAATAAAAAAAATATATAAATAAAAGCAGCAAATAACATACAAGGGAATCCCCAGAAGGTTAATACCTGACCTTTCAGCAGAAACTCTGCAAGCCAGAAGGGAGTGGCAGAACATATTTAAAGTAATAAAATGGAAAAACCTACAACCAACATTACACTATCCAGCAAGGATCTCATTCAGATTCAATGGAGAAATTAAAACCTTTACAGACAAGCAAAAGTTAAGAGAATTCAGCACCACCAAACCAGCATTACAATAAACACTAAAGGAACTTCTCTAGGAAGGAAACACAAGAGAAGGAAAACACCTACTATAACAATCCCAAAACAGTAAAGAAAATGGTAATAGGAACATACATATCATAATTACCTTAAATGTAAATGGATTAAATGCTCCAACCAAAGGACATAGACTGGTTGAATGGATACAAAAACAAGACCTGTATACATGCTGTCTACAAGAGACCCACTTCAGACCTAGAGACACACACAGACTGAAAAGTGATCAAGGGATCAATCCAAGAAGAAGACAGAACAATTGTAAATATTTATGCACCCAACATAGGAGCACCTCAATATATAAGGCAAAGGCTAACAGCCATAATAGGGAAAATTGACAGTAACACAATCATAGTAGGGGACTTTAACACCCCACTGTCACCAATGGAGAGATCCTCCAATATGAAAATAAATAAGGAAACACAAGCTTTAAATGACACAACAGACCAGATAGATCTAATTGATATTTATAGAACATTCCATCCAAAAACAACAGAATACACTTTCTTCTCAAGTGCTCATGTAACATTCTCCAGGATAGACCATACCTTGGGTCGCAAATCAAGCGTTGGTAAGTTTAAGAAAACTGAAATCATATTAAGTATCTTTTCTGACCACAATGCTATGAGACTAGATATCAGTTACAGGAAAACAATCTGTAAAAAACACAAACACATGGAGGTCATCTAAGAGGGAAGTTTATAGCAATACAATCCTACTTCAAGAAACAAGAAAACTCTCAAATAAACAACCTAACCTTACACCTAACGCAATGAGAGAAAAAAGAACAAAAAAACCCCAAACTTATCAGAAGGAAAGAATCATAAAGATCAGATCAGAAATAAATGAAAAAGAAATGAAGGAAATGATAGCAAAGATCAATAAGACTAAAAGCTGGTTCCTTGAGAAGATAAACAAAACTGAAAAACCAGTAGCCAGACTCACCAAGAAAAAAAGGGAGAAGACTCAAATTAACAGAATTAGAAATGAAAAAGGAGAAGTAACAACTGACACTGCAGAAATACAAAGGATCATGAGAGATTACTACAAGCAACTATATGCCAATAAAATGGACAACCTGGAAGAAATGGATAAACTCTTCGAAAAGCAGAAACTTCCTGGTTCTTCCTGAACCAGGAAGAAATAGAAAATATAAACAGACCAATCACAAGCACTGAAATTGACACTGTGATTAAAAATCTTCCAACAAACAAAAGCCCAGGACAAAATGGCTACACAGGTGAATCCTATCAAACATTTAGAGAAGAGCTAGCACCTATACCTCTCAAACTCTTCCAAAATAAAGCAGAGGGAAAACCACTCTTAAACTTATTCTTCAGGCCACCATCACCCTGATACCAAAACCAGATGAAGATGTCACAAAAAAAGAAAACTACAGGCCAATATCACTGATGAACATAGATGCAAAAATCCTCAACAAAATACTAGGAAACAGAATCCAACAGCACATTAAAAGGATCATACACCATGATCAAGTGGGGTTTATCCCAGGAATGCAAGAATTCTTCAATATACACAAATCAATCAATGTGATACAACATATTAACAAACTGAAGGATAAAAACCATATGACAATCTCAATAGATGCAGAAAAAGCTTTTGACAAAGTTCAATACACACTTATGATAAAAACTCTCCAGAAGGGCTTCTCTGATGGTGCAGTGGTTGAGAGTCTGCCTGCCGATGCAGGGGACACGGGTTCGTGCCCTGGTCCAGGAAGATCCCACATGCCGTGGAGCAGCTAGGCCCATGAGCCATGGCCACTGAGCCTGCACGTCCGGAGCCTGCGCTCTGCAACGGGAGTGGCCACAACAGTGAGAGGCCTGCGTACTGCAAAAAAACCCAAAAAAACCAAAAAAAACTCTCCATAAAGTAGACTTAGAAGGAACCTACCTTAACACAATAAAGGTCATATATGACAAACCCACAGCGAACATTGTTCTCTATGGTGAAAAACTGAAACCATTTCCACTAAGATGAGGAACAAGACAAGGTTTCCCACTCTCACAGATATTATTCAACATAGTTTTGGAAGTTTTAGCCAAAAGCCCAGAGATAAACCCACGCACATATGGTCACGTTATTTTTGATAAAGAAGGCAAGAATATACAGTGGAAAAAAGAGAGCCTCTTCTTCAATAAGTGGTACTGGGAAAACTGGACAGCTAGAGAAGAAAAAGAAATAAAAGGAATCCCAATTGGAAAAGAAGAAGTAAAACTGTCAGTTTGCAGATGACATACTATACACAGAGAATCCTAAAGATGCTACCAGAAAACTACTAGAACTAATCAATGAATCTGGCTGAGTAGCAGGACACGACCTTTTTGACCCACCTCCTAGAGAAATGGAAATAAAAACAAAAACAAATGAGACCTAATGAAATTTAAAGGCTTTTGAACAGCAAAGGAAACCATAAACAAGACAAAAAGACAACCCTCAGAATGGGAGAAAACATTTGCAAATGAAGCAACTGACTAAGGATTAATCTCCAAAATATACGAGCAGCTCATGCAGCTCAGTATCAAAAAAAACAGACAACCCAATCCAAAAATGGGCAGAAGACTTTAATCCCTATCAAACTACCAATGGCATTCTTCACAGAACTAGGACAAAAAATTTCACAGTTTGTATGCTAACACAAAAGACCCCGAATAGCGAAAGCAATTTTGAGAAAGAAAAACGGAGCTGGAGGAATCAGTTTTAATCATTAGAGAAATGAAAATCAAAACTACAATGAGGTATCACCTCACACAGTAAGAATGGCCATCATCAAAAAAATCTACAGGGCTTCCCTGGTGGTGCAGTGGTTGAGAGTCCGCCTGTCGATGCAGGGGATATGGGTTCACGCCCCGGTCTGGGAAGATCCCACATGCCACGGAGCGGCTAGTCCCGTGAGCCATGGTCGCTGAGCCTGTGCGTCCAGAGCCTGTGCTCCACAATGGAGAGGCCACAACAGTGAGAGGCCTGCGTACCGCACACACACACAAAAAATCTACAAACAAAAAAGGCTGGAGAGGGTGTGGAGAAAAGGGAACGCTCTCGCCATGTTGGTGGGAATGAAAATTGATACAGCCACTATGGAGAACAGTGTGGATGTTCCTTAAAAAACTAAAAAATAGAACTACCATATGACCCAGCAATCCCACTACTGGGCATATACCCTGAGAAAACCATAATTCAAAAAGAGTCATGTACCACAATGTTCATTGCAGCTCTATTTACAATAGCCAGGACATGAAAGCAACCTAAGTGTCCATCGACAGATGAATGGATAAAGAAGATGTGGCACATATATACAATGGAATATTACTCAGCCATAAAAAGACACGAAATTGAGTTATTTGTAGTGAGGTGAATGGACCTAGAGTGTGTCATACAGAGTGAAGTAAGTCAGAAAGAAAAAAAGAACTACCGTATGCTAACACATATATATGGAATCTAAAAAAAATGGTTCTCATGAACCTAGCGGCAGGAAAGGAAGAAAGACTCAGATGTACAGAATGGACCTGAGGACATGGGGAGGGGGAAAGGTAAACTGGGACAAAGTGAGAGAGTAGCACTGACATATATACACTACCAAATGTAAAACAGATATCAGTGGGAAGCAGCCGCATAGCACAGGGAGATCAGTTCAGTGTTTTGTGACCACCTAGAGGGGTGGGATAGGGAGGGTGGGAGGGCGTCACAAGAGGGAGGGGATATGGGGATATGTGTTACATGCAGCTGATTCACTTTGTTATACAGCAGAAACTAACCCAATATTGTAATATAAAGCAATTATACTCCAATAAAGATGTTAAAAATAAAAATTAAAAAATTGAAAAGGAAGAAAAAATAGAGCCACAGACAATTTAAAAAAAAATTAACAACAGCAAAAGCAAAAATCCCTCTGCAGTGAACTGTCTTCCTCTCTAATGCTTTGGTTCTCCTAATGTGGTTCACAAACCAGGAACAGTGACTTCATTGTTAGAAATGCAGACTCCCAGTCCCACCCAAGACCTGAATCAGATTCTGCTTTGTAACAAGATCCCTAGGTGATTCACATACATGCTTAAATTTGGGAAGCCCTGGTCTATTTGCCATTTACTTCTCTTTCTAAGGGGTAAGACCTATCAGAATCTGACTGACTGACTAAACAAATGACCAGCACCTTCTTATACTCACCCCCCAAACATATGGCTGAAAGCTAATATCAGTGGAACCAAATAACCTAATTTAACTCAAGTTTAATTAGCCTTATTGTTAATCTACTAGGTGCCAGCTTATTTCAGCTTAGTGCTGGCGATTCCAAGTTGAACAGATACTTTTTAAAACATAACTGAGGTGCACATAGTCAAATGATGGTAACATATGCAGTGGTAGGATGTAACACGAATTGTGCTACGGAGATATTCTGAGTGCAATGAGAGCACAAAACAATGCCATCTAGATAATGGGGGAAGGAGCGGACATAATTAAACTGAGTCTTAGCAGCATCACTCTGGAAGTGTAGCTTAGGGGCTGTGTGCCATAACAAAGACAGTGAGATCAGATGGGAGGTGAATAAAATAATCCAGAAAGAAGTAAAATGGATTTTACTTGCAGCAGTGGCAATGGGGATAGAATACAGGGCAGATTTGCGAGATAGCAAGGAGGTACAATATGCAGGACATGATGGATGTGTGGAGTATTGGAAAAGAGAAAGATTCTAGTATGACTTTCATGCTTTTAGCTTTGTTTGCTATGTGTGTGCGGTGGTGGTTTTTTATAGAAAGAGATGTATTTTTGGCAGGAGTGAGAACCAGGAAGTTAGTGAACTCTGTTGAGTGTGACATTCTAAAGGAGCTGCTTAGTGTCTTTGGGATATGAAAGTCTGGTGTTCAGAAGGGAGAACAGGTCTCGAGACAGATTTGGGTGTAACAATCCTATAAATAACATCATCCATTGAAAAGAGATTACTAAAGGACAAATGTGTATCAAATGTGAATATCAGACATTAGACTGCATAACGGGGGAACACGGACATATAATAGTGAAGTAGGAGTGAGATACTATGAAAGAAAATGTGGACAAGTAGCCAGGGAGGTAGGAGGAAAAAAAAAGGAAAGAAGTACCATCATACAAACATTTCCTATCAATCTTCAGAGAGGCCTATTCTTCTATTAATGAGGGTGAGACCTTCAAATTACATGTATCTAGGCTAAGCATGCCTCCATTTGTCACAATCGTTTGCATATAAGTGATATAAGCTACTAAACTGTTTATATTAATTCTAAATCTAGAAATCATATTTGAGAGTTACATACTATAGGATGTTTATGCAATTTAGGGGTTGGCAAGCATTTTCTGTAAAGGTCTATATGGTAAATATTTTAGGCTTTGTGGTCTATGAGGTCTCTGCCACTGTAGCACAAAAGTATCCACAGACTAAATGTAAATAAATGGATGTGACTGTGTTCCAGTAAAACTTTATGTATGGAAACTAAAATTTGAATTTCATGTAATTTTAACATTATGAACTATTATTATTCTTTTGATTTTTTTCAACCATTTAAAAATGCAAAAATATATTCTTAAGTCTTTGACTATGCAAAAACAGGTAGCTGTGCAGATCTGGCCCCAAAACCACTACCTGCTGACCCCTGATGCAATTACAGTCAAATACTGAAAATTGCACCTAGAATTATGAGGCATAAGGTGGAAGAAAGCAATTTTATTTTAAAATTATGACTTAATTGGTCAATAGCTAAAAGATGAATAAAAGTGGAAATAGTTTCAAATGGCATGTCTTTGCTATACTGAGTGCCACCATTCAGAATTCCTTCTGTGAAAATTCTGAATTAGAACATATACTAGCTTTCCCAATTTTGGTAACATATCAACTGATCAAATTTGGCTTAAATGTTTAATCTCTTTATTGCTTTGCACCAGGGTGGGCTTAATAATACTGTATTTCTTAGAAAGTACATCAGCAGGTAGCATTTTCCTTTTTAAATATTCTCCCCGTTAACTAGCCAAAATTTTCTTTCCCTGATTCACCTCTTTAAGAGTTTATTATCACTGGATTTATTCAGCTACCTTAAAAATAAATGGGGTTTTCAGAGCAAAATAAATGCCATAAAATACCTGTAGGGAAAGCTTAATTTAGCAATTACCTGGAACATTAAAAGTTACCTAGCTTGATTCTGGAGTAAGACTGTCTCTTTCCAATAATGGAAACCATTTTGAATTCATGCATGTAGCTGAGCCATATGACAGCAGGAATAAAGAGCACGCTAAAATTTTCAGGTCCATAACTGCCAAAAAGCAAAGCAATGAAACATAACAATTTTCTAAAATCCCTGTGCCAGCTTCTTTATGATTCCAGCCATTATTTTCTGGAATGATAGTAATTTCCAAGTTTAATGTCAAAGCCTTTGATCTAACATCGGATTCAAAGAAATCATTGTGAAGATTTACAATAAAATCTCTAACAAATGGGTTTGAGAGGTTTGCTTGCTGATTAAATTCACAGGAATTTTAAATAGGTATGGTAATGAGAAAAGAGAAACTTTCTCCTGAAAGTGATAGGCTATTTGGCCACATTACACGGGAAATATTCATACCTGGATTTGAAATCTCTTTTAAGATATAAATTTGGTTCTCCTTTTATTTTATGGTTGTAAGTTGGTTACCAGGGAAGGTCAATGACATTTTTTTAAATGTTTTTATAATTTTCATGTCTTTACAGAAAAATTATACCCACAACTTTAACACAGTAACTATTTTTCTTTTCCTAGGGTCTCTCCAAATATTTTGTTATGTGGGAAAAAAGAAACAAAAACTTTAACAAAGACCAAAACAATACAAAAAATTCTCCTCTTTGACTATAACTAGAGAATATTAGCAATATATTCACAACTTGTGATTCTACTTCTTCATAATATTTCATATATCCTTTTTTACATGGTTTTTTCACATAGCATTGGGGTTAAGATTATGGATTCAGGACATGAGGCAAGGGTTTGAGTGCCAGCTTGGCCACTGGCCAAAGGACCTAACATTTTTGAGCCTCAGTATCTATTTACTAAATGAGGATAATGATACATCTACTTAAAAAGACCACTAAAACTACCAAAAGAGGCTATGCCTGTCATTTATATGCTTAATAACTGTTACCTATTATTTTAAACATAATTATGTTTAGTCCAGTGGAAAACACATTTTGCTAAACTCTCTCCCATCTGAGACAGCAAGGCTTTTGGGATTCCTTGGGTGACACTGAGAGATGACATTTATGGCCATCTGCCTTCTCTCTGAGGAGGCCAGAAGCACCTGGTAGGATTTCAGTCACATGCCAGGCTCCAGGTCTACCAAAGGAAAGACTAGAAAAAAATCCATGCCAGGCATTTATTAACCCACAGAAAGTATGGGTGTTTTAAACCAAGGGAGACCAAAAGTCCATACTGACAAACTGTGAGAAGAAACTTCTTTAATGACCCAATTTCTACTCTCAGCTATATCCTTCATTATTTGGAGCATCACAGCATTGACCGAAAGACTTTCTCATCAACGTTAAACTATTTCATGGTAATCTAGTCAACATGTTGACATGTTACTCATAAAACATTGCAATCCCATAATGCAATGATAATTGATATTCCTAATAATGTGCCTAAGATATTGATTAGGGAGCATAATTATTTGAATTAAATTTGAGTAGAGAGGACATAGCCTGATTACTTTCCAAATTTTCCTATTTCAGATAATTGTTCCATCATTTATTCAGTTGTTCAAGCCAGAAATATGGATCATCCCTGGCATCTTCCTTTTACCTCCTATAACCGATCTATTACAAAGTCTGATCAATTTTATCCCTCAAATATTTTCTGTATCTCTTGACTTTTTTTTGGTCTTTCCATCACCACCATTCTAAGGCCTGAACAATCGCAGAAATCTCCTAACTGGCTGTCTTCCCTTCCAATCTATTCCCCACCTACAATGATTTTATCACCATGCAAATCTGATCACGTCACCCTCCTGCTTAAACTCTCTTTAGTTCCACCTGACTCTTAAAATTAAAAATTCTTCCTGTGTGATTGAAGGTCCTGCAGCTCAGATTCCCATGGAATCACCTGCCTTACCCCACACCTCCCTTCCTTCTGTTCCACAGCCATCACGTCATCTTTCAAATCCTTGTAAACATCATGCTCCCTCTCAGCCATGTTGTTCCCTCTGCATCGAACACTCTTCCCTCTGTTATGCCTAGTCATATGCTTCTCATCCCGTAGTTCTCAGGTCTATTTTGAGTTTCTTTGAAAGTCTTCTTGGATCTCCTCTGACGAGGTCAACTCTCTCTACTGTACCCTCTCTTATTACCATAGTTCCATAGTGTCACAGTTCATAGTGCCATGAACCTTTCATTCACGGACCTTACATCTTTCTTGAATTTTTATATTTGTGTGATTCTTTCAGTAATGAATACCTGAAAAGAGTTCAGAGATCATGTCTTTGTTTTGTCTTCTCTCCATTACAACATTCTAGGACAAAATTCAGCACGTTTATACAGAAGAAATTCAGTAAGAATTTGCTGAAGGAATGAAGAAATCAATCACTGATATGCCTGACTTGGATTAAATAGTTGTACTCTTTTCTTAATTTTTATTTACTGATTTCAAAATCACATTTAATAGTAAACATCTGTTTTGTTTACCCCATGAAATTGTGACAGGATGAGGCAATGTATAGGCATACCTCCTTTTCTTGCACTTCACTTTATTGTGCTTTGCAGATATTGCTTTTTTTTTCTCTCTACAAATTGAAAGCTTGTGGCAACCCTCTATCAAGCAAGTCTGTGCACCCCATTTTTCCAACAGTGTTCATTCACTTCATGTATCTGTGTCACATTTTGGCAACTGTCACACTGTTTCAAGCTTTTTCATTATTATTCTATTTGTTGTGGTGATCTGTGCTCAGTTACCTCTGATGTTACTATTGTAATTGTTTCGGGGCAACATGAACTGTGCCCATATAAGATGGCAAACTTAATAGATAAATTTTGTGTGTTTTAACTGTTCCAACGACTGGCCATTCCCCCATCTCTCTCCCGCTCCTCGGGCCTCCCTATCCCCTAAGACACAACAATATTGAAATTTGGCCAGTTAATGACCCTACAATGGCCT
This sequence comes from Physeter macrocephalus, assembly GCF_002837175.3. Classification (NCBI taxonomy): domain Eukaryota; kingdom Metazoa; phylum Chordata; class Mammalia; order Artiodactyla; family Physeteridae; genus Physeter; species Physeter macrocephalus. The sequence continues at coordinate 69,098,259 of NC_041218.1, forward strand.
CTAAATGTTCACATGAAAGGAAGAGTCACGTATCTTTCACTTTAAATCAAAAGCTAGAAATGATTAAGCTTAATGAGGAAGGCATGTCAAAAGCTGAGACAAGCGAAAAGCTAGGCCTCTTGTGCAAAACAGCCAAGTTGTGAATACAGCGAAAAAGTTCTTGAAGGAAACCAAAAGTGTTACTCCAGTTAACACATGAATGATAAGAAAGCAAAACAGCCTTATTGTTGAGATGGAGAAAGTTTTAGCGGTCTGACAGAAGACAATCAGCTACAACATTCCCTGAAGCCAAAGCCTGATCCAGAGCAAGGCCCTAACTCTCCTCATTTCTATGGAGGCTGAGAGAGGTGAGGAAGCTGCACGAGAAAAGTTTGAAGCTAGCAGAGATTGGTTCATGAGGTTTAGGGAAAGAAGCCATCTCCATTACAAAAAAGTACAAGGTGAAGCAGCAAATGATGATGTAGAAGCTGCAGCAAATTATCCAGAAGATCTAGCTAAGATAGTTAATGAAGGCAGCAATACTAAACAACAAATTTTCAATGTACACAAAACAGCCTTACACTGGAAGATGCCATCTGGGGCTTTTATAGCTGTAGAGGAGAAGTGAACGCCTGGCTTCAAAGTTTCAAAGGACAGGCTGACTGTCTCTTGTTAGGGGCTAACGCAGCTGGTGACTTTAAGTTGAAGCCAGCGCTCATTTACCATTCTGAAAATGTTAGGCCCCTTAAAAATTATGCTAAATCTACTCTGCTTGTGTTCTCTAAATGGAACAACAAAGCCTGGATGACAGCACATCTGTTTATAACACGGTTTGCTGAATAGTTTAAGCCCAGTGTTGAGACCTAATGCTCAGAAAATAAGGTTCCTTTCAAAATATTACTGCTCATCGACAATGTACCTGGTCGTCCAAGGGCTCTGATGGAGATGTACAATGAGATCACTGTTGTTTTCATGCCTGCGAACACAACATCCATTCTGCAGTCCATAGATCGAGAAGTAATTTTGACCTTCAAGTCTTATTATTAAGAAATACATTTTGTAAGGTTATAGCTGCCATAGATAATGGTTCCTCTGATTGATCTGGGCAAAGTAAACTGAAAACCTTCTGGGAAGGATTTACCATTCTAGATGCCATTAAGAACACACCGGATTGATGGGAAGAGTTCAAAATATCAACATTGATAGGAGTTTGGAAGAAGTTGATCCAACCTTCATATATGACTTTGAGGGGTTCGAGACTTCAGTGGAGGGAGTAACTATAGATGTGGTGAAAATAGCAAGAGAACTAGAAGAACTAGAATTAGAAATGGAGCCTGAAGATGTGACTGAATTGCTACAATCTCATGATAAAGCCTTCACAGATGAGGAGTTGCTTCTTAAGGATGAGCAAAGAAAATGGTTTCTTGAGATGGCATCTACTCCTGGTGAAGATTCTGTGAAGACTGTTGAAATGACAACAAAGGGCTTAAAATATTAACATAAATTTAGTTGATAAAGCAGTGGCAGGGTTTGAGAGGATTGACCCCAGTTTTGAAACAAGTTCTCCTGTAGGTAAAATGCTATCAAACAGTATTGATGCTACAGAGAAACTGACTGTGAAAGGTAGAGTCCATCGATGCAGCAAACTTCATCGCTGTCTTATTTTAAGAAATTGCCAAAACCACCACAACCTTCAGCAACCACCACCCTGATCAGTCAGCAGCCATCAACATCCAGGCAAGACCCTCCTCCAGCAAAAAGATTATGACTCACTGAAAAATATGACAGTTAGCATTTTTTAACAAGAAAGTATTCTTAAATTTAGGTTTGCACATTCTATTTTAGAAACAGTGCTATTGTATACTTAATAGACTACAGTATACTATAAACATAACTTATAGGCACTGGGAAACCAAAAAAATTCATGTGACTTGCTTTACTGCAATATTTGCTTTATTGTAGTGGTCTGGAACTGAACCTGCAATGTCTCCGAGGTATATCTGTAATATGTTAAAAATCCTCTCATTTTTAAAAAGTCTTCTCAAATAAGACATGTGCAACTGTGTTCTGACTATTCAAGGAAATAAAAACAATAAATTATTAAATTCTATTCAGTGTATTTTTGTTAAGCTTTTTCATTCAAATTCTTGTTTGAAATTGGTAACCCATCCTGGGAATATCTCTATGAAACACTGTGCTCTGTTAGTGGATAAAAAGGCTTACTCTTGAAAACTTTCAACAATACAGTACGTTGCCTTTTGAGGAAAAGCTTAGAATATGTTAGCCATATTTTCTAATTATAATACACAAAATCAGAAGAAATGAAGAGCTAGATAAGGTCTTCCACAAGGCAGATTGTGGGAGAAAAGTCAGGCTCAGGCCTTATGATTCTACAGTTTGTAGCCACCAGAAGAGAGACCTCTAACTGCTCTGGAAAGAAATCAAATCTACATACTAGTACGATGATTCACATCAACTAAGAGACTATTAACTTTACGCATTCTAGAGAAATATATTCAATTTTGAACCAGATGTAAATATAAATAAAATAACTATTGGTATTCTAGAAAGCTAATGACATAATTCTGTTAAGTGCATATAATTTTATCACTTTTTTAGTATGTTTAGCAGTCCTGGATCACATCAGTATAAATGCATAAGGTATTATATACTTAGTACATTTCTCATTTCAATTTTTGCCCTTTCATGTCTTTGGACATTGTGTCCACTTTGGGTTAGGAGTTCCCATCAAAGAACATATCTACGAGAGATGCTATTTTCTTTGAGCTAAACTGAAATGAACTTTTCTAAGTTAAAAATGAGTAGATTAATTCAGGTTTCACAATGAAAAATAAGAGAACAAGGTGGGTTTATTTCATAATATTTAAATAGAATGTATTAAAGAAAAGAGCTATAAAAAGGTAAGTATAATTGTAAACATAACCTATTTGGGATAACTTTTAAAATATAATATAGTAAGAAAAAATTCTTTAAAATATTTTTGTGTAAAATGCAATCAAATCTAATCAGTTTGGCATTAATTAAGCTCTAATAACATACTTCAGTATCTCTCCTAAGTAGTGTGATCCATTTCCCCTTCATCCAGGTCGATTTGTGCACATTATGGTGTCATGATAATTTTAAAACATACTGAGAAAATGACAGAGCTGCAAAATTAAAATAAATGATTAATGGTATTTTTTTTCATGTTTTGTACTAATAGGTATTACTGAGTCTTTAAATTAATAGAGCTGTCAAGCTCATGGGTGTTACAGATCCAGCAATGAACCAAAATGGAAATTATATATTCCAAAGACACCTAAAGATGACACTTTGGAATATTTTAAATTTTAATTAGTAGGCGCAATTGTTTTGTTCCCTGTATCCACTGCAAATTAATTGGAAAGTAGTCACAACCAATCCTTTTTTTTTAACAGTCTGAGATGAAGAGGTTGGTGCTTTACACCTTAACATTCTTGTTTGGGGGCCAGAAAGCGCATATGCAGTAAATTGCATTGTCATTTACAAAAAAAAAAAACAAAACTGTTGTGAAATTAGGAAAAAATTATGCACAGGTAAACAAAACTAATTATTGCATAAGTAACAGGGGAACGGAACACACAAACTAATGCCACTAAACGCTAACGTGCCAGTCTTTGGGAAAAAAGGCTTAGAAATGCAAAATTATGTAAGAGTATTTACCAATGAAGTCTTAGGTAACAGGACGCTTTTAGTTTATGTTTTATTTAACTGCTTTTGGAGTCTCACTACCACTCACACCTTAAAAAGTATACCCACCAGAACAGCAATCTGATTACCCAAATATGTCTCAAGAGGACAGAAGACTGTTAGTTAATTTTCTGTTCCTCAAAATATCAAGATTTAGACCATGGAATAACAAATGGCAGTATTTTCTTAAGATTTATTCTTATTTTGTATTTAAATATTAGGCAAAATGCAATTTCCAGGCATATCAAGAAAATATTCACTGTCTACACCTACCTATTAACAATTTTCCTACTGATAATTTATGGGTTACTCTTTTTCTTTTATCACTAAAAATACACATGTTACCTTGCCTGCTTTTTTCCCCCTCTAAAGTAAGCCATCAGAGCCGCTTAAGATTCTTTAAAAATGATGTGTCTGTCATCCCCGGGCGCCATGACAGTTCTGGAGGCCAACCATAAAAGGCCAAAAAGTGGGCAGTGTCCAGTTCTTGGAAATCCCCACCCCTTCCCCAAAATAGTTGGAATAATCCTCCTACTCTTTAGCCTAAGAAATTACCCAGCCCAGAAAAACTAACCACCCCATATTTCAGGGCTGCTCTCGCCTTTTGAGACAGACCGCATTCTGTCTGTGGAATTTGTATCTCTCTAAATAAATCCACCTCTTACCTAAAAAAAAAAAAAAAAAAAAGAGTGCCAATTTTCTCTGATTTCAATGGCTTAAGCAGGTACTACTAGTTCAATGGTATAACTTACTTTGAAAATGCAACAACAACTCAATAGGAGTCTTATTAATTTATTAATAAATATCTACTGAGGGTTAAAAAATATGGTGTGTCTGCAAAGGCAGCAAGTGTCATGTTTCAATAGCTGTGTAACTTTTAATGAGAAAATAATATTCTTATAAAATTTTCAAAATAAGACTAATTTCCAGGAAATCAACCTGGTACATTAGCTATTATTTAATATTATTTAAACTTAATAGACTTAACGCAAGGGTCTTGGGAGATTCAAGAGTTAGGTCACCTGTAGGTTTCATGCACTATTCTATTCTGTATGAGTTTTAATATAATTTTCCTTTTAGGTAATTACTAAAGATGTTAAATATTATGGTGAAATGATATCTTTTTCCAGTATGAGTTTATCTGTGATTATAGGAAAACAGTAAAAGTCACTGCTACACTTTCCATAGTACTTTGGCTAAATCTCAAATAGATGTCAAATATCATCCTAACATAAAATAACATGCGTTTAACTATTTTTTTCCTGTATGATTCAGGATAACAAGAAAGTTAGTCTAAACAATGAAAAAGAAGAAAATTCAGATGCATTATAAAATATAACAATACTTAATATACACCACAAAATAATTAACACTTCCTTAGTGTTGATAAATGTGATGCAAAGTAATTTTCAACAACCCTTCAATACTCTCTTGTGATTTGTAGGTAGCTGGTTTTAGGAATAAGGAAATAGTGCCAAGATTAAGTAATTCTCTGAAGTCCAGAGGTCACTGATACAACAAATATGAGACACTGGATTCTGGCCTTTATTTCTGTTTTCTACCCATTGGGATCTAGTTATTTTGCACAGTACTATTACTAAGCAGTTTTTTCCTCCCCTTCATATAGAAATCCCATAAAACACTGTTTTCAAGGAGTGAAAAACATTTTTAACCTCAGACTACTTTGAATTGCTGATAATGGGCTAGAGCAGTGGACCATTTTAGTTGTGGATGCCAGCTTGCTCAAACTAACTTCTAAAATATTAAAACCTAGAATGGGTTTCAAATAAAAAGCTGACATACAGAAGTTGTAATAAAATGGTTGAGATTCTATAATTAAAGAGTGGTAAGGTTTTGTAAATTCTAACCTGTTTTCAGTTCCCAGGTCTGTGATCAGTTAATCCAGGTAGTAGGTATAAGGAGACCCACCTGCCATAAAGATAAGCAAATTCTAGCTATTTTCCTACTTCTCAAATTTGCCCCATTCTCCCCATAAATCTTTTAATGTTCTGTTTATATTTAGGATTTAGTAGCTTCTTTTCAGGAAACATTGTTCTAGCCACAATTTGCCTTTAAAAGTATTTATTGTATCTTTAGTAATCAAGAGAGATGTAAGCATATAAACTATGGAAACAAGTAATCTGTCTGATATCCTTGTACTTCCTAATACAATATCATGTGAAATTCTCATTCAAATGGTATTCCCAAGCAGAAGGAATTTTCATGATATTCAGCTTTACAAGTGAGTTGAAAGGGCTGTTAAAACAATCTCTTTCTTAAAATTGCTTAATTTGCTTCTCAACTGTAAGTGCCCTATGTTTGGTTTGCTGTGGTTAGAGCTGCCAGAGAAAGTCTCACTGCCTGGCTGCCTGTTTTACACTCACTACTATGCATCACAGAAAATTTCAGAGACCTTGTATTTTCTTCTCTCTCAACTTTTTATCCTTAGGCAAATAAGCCTAATGAACTGATGACAGGTTTGGGAGTAGAAAAACAAGTTAGAAACAGTCCCAGTTTTATAACTCTTTGCTTCATTACCTTGAACATTCACCTAACCTCACCTCCACGGTCTAAAAGCCTCCCATATAATCACATAACTTACTTGCAATACTCTTAAAATGTTTGCCTACAGACAAAGTAATCTAAAAAAACATCTCGTGTGGTCATCCACATCATTACTGCCTAGAGAAATACATAAAACTTAACTTTATCTTTATAGATGAGTAGAGAATCTCTGCCTTTTTGGTCAATTATTTTCACTCAAATAACAAGGTAAATGTAGTCTCAACTGCCTAAATGCAGGACACAAAAATGGGAAAAAATTAATGAAGTTTTCTCAAAATGGATAAGATTTATAATTCAAGGTTTAGAGCACTTCTCAGACTTATTTAGAATTTCTGTAAAATATATGTAAATGGGGACTGTACTGTGAAATCTGTAAGTTGGCAGATAAGTACTTCCGGCTAATAATATACCAATCTGATGGGGACTATTCATGCAGATCTCAAAATGGCCATATACAAAATCTAAGAAGAGTGGTGGTGTTTTCAGTTCTAGTCAAGAAAAAGTAAGCACACGCTACCCTGTCCCTCCCACTGAAGGCAACTACAAACCCTGCACAGAATGCACGGAGCAGCTAACTGAGGATTGGTGAAAAGCAAACGACAGCACGTAAATTGGGGAAGGAAACCAGAGCATGAAGTGCCACTGAGCCAGTGATGACCTTCCTGTTTTTTCTCCCTTCTCATATTCCCCAGTCTGGAATTAAAGGCAGCTCAAAACCTGGAACTGTACACCAAGTACAGATGGAGAGCTCCAAGAAAAGCCCTGTGTTTCTGGGGTAGGAAATGAAGGACATACAGGGAGAGGTCAGAGAGGGTGAGAGAAGTATCTTGTGTCACTTCTCCCCCTCCCCCCGCCACCCCAATCTCTCCCATCCCAGTCCCCTGGCAATTCCATAGCAGTGGCAGGTGCCTACAACTCCACTGAAGGAAAGCTCTTCTCTCTGGTCAGTGAACTACAGTCCCAAAAGCATGGGCAAATAACCTGCTGATTTTTTTCTCTCTTCATCCCCTTACCACAGGGCCCTGGAAGCAGATACTACATGAAGAAGTACATGGCAGTTCAGAGAAATGAAAGCCTCTATTTCTAGTAAGAGGAGCCCTGGGAGTCAAAAAACATCAGGGAGATCCTAGAGTGGAGAGGGCCTCAAAAAGACTATCTCTTAAAGTTGTAAGTGATCTCCTGAGTTTACCCCTGAGCAGTGTATGCACAGATTTGACCTTATGAAGCATACTGACAATGTAGAGAACTGAATTAGGGGATAGATCACCACCCAGGTTCCAGATAAGCCTGTGGATCTTGTACATGTAGGATAAATCTAAATAACACTGCAAAAACTTTGAAAATTGAACTGACATTAGAACCACAGCTCACAGGCAGCAGATCCAGATTTGTGGCCTGAACCTAACTGGGTCAGTTACCTGCTAAAATAGCAACAACAATAACAAATCAACATTCCCCACAAGAATTAAACAACACCTAGAGTCTAATAACATGATTGTATAATTTTTAGGATACAATCCAACATATTTCAATATATGATGATCCAGGAAAATCTCAAAAACTCCCAAGGGGAAAGACAGCCAGTGATGCAACCTCTGAGATGATAAAAGTGTTGGAATTACCAGACAAGAAATTTACAGCAGCAACTATAACCATGCTCCAAGAAGTAATGGCACACACTCTTGAAATGAAAGGTAAGATAGAGACTGTTAGCTGAGAAATAGAGGATATGAAGAAAAAAAAAAAGGAGCCAACTGAAAATTTTACAACAGAAAAACTAAACGACCAAAATAAAAGTTAACTGCATGGGCTCAAGAACAGCATGGAGATAAGAGAGGAAAAAGTCAGTGAGCTTGAATACAGATGAATAGATATTATCCAATATGAGCAATAGAAAGAACAAAGAGGAAAGAGAAAATTAACTGAGACTCAGATATTGGGATACTACAGAAATATCTAAAACATGTCATCAGAGTTTAGAAGGAAAGGAGAAAGACTGTGGTGCTTAAATCAGTATTTGAAGAAATAATGGCTGAAAACTTCCCAATTGGGCAAAAGACATAAACCTACAGATTCATGAAGTTCAGAGAAACTAAAACAGAATAAGCTTAAAGAAATCCATGCCCACTCATCAAAATCAAAGTACTGAAAAGTAAAGACATGGGGAAACATTCCTGAAAGCAGCCTGAGAAAAATGATGCATTACATATTGCAGAGCAATGATTCACATGTGGACTTCTCATCCGAAACCATATTATGTAAAAGACACTATGTGAGGTATGATGAGGAATTAAGGATGAAATCATAAAATGTTTACAATTAAGTCAGAAGAGCTGGACACATACATGCATTGCTGAAATACAAAGCTGTGCATTGGGATGGCATTAAGAAGATATTAACAGAGAGTCACAGGAGTACAAAGGATCAGGCAGTTATTTCAGACAGATGGGGAGTTAAAAGGTTTCGTGAGGAAATTGTTGCTCAGTTTGGCATTGAAGGAAGGGATTTTATTTTATTTTTAGTATATATGTATTTATATCACATCATTTTCCAGAAAGATTTTGAAGTAACTTATAAAAATATATATATATCCCAACAGCACAGGATAATTAATTCAGGCAAAATAATAAACTGTAGGTAAGATTAAATGAAAGAAATGCAAACCATGGGTCCTACAGAACTGCTGGAAGAAACCAAAGATTTCCTGGGAGGCTGCTTGAAGGCCAGAAAAATGTGTCTATTTCTAAACCACAAAATAGGGGATGGAGATTGCAGGTACATAATTAAGCAGTATGAGTAGAAAGCCTTTGGAGAGTGGTCCCTATGAAGCATGGTTGGCTGATGGAAGCCTTGGGTGAATGATTTAATGCCATAACAAGGATATTGAACTCTACGCTGTGTGAAATGAGGAGGCAATGAACTTTGAGATCAGGGAGTGGGATGATCATAGTTATGCTGTTCAGTAGTAATTCTGGCAATGTGATGGATGGCTTTGGCTATACTGGGAAACAAAAAATAATGCATTAAGTAAAGAGAAAAAATGTAAATAAGGTGAAAAAGAACTGAATTCTGTTATAAATGATAGAGTTGTAACTGATTACTAATACAAGCCACTGAGTGAGGCAACAAAGCATCATAATTAAGAGAAAAGGCATTAGAGCCCACTGACTACCTCTAACTGTGTGGCCTTGGTCAAGTTGCTTGGCTTATCTGCTTCAGGGTTTTTTTTTTTAATTTACGATATGGGAGTTAAAATAACTTTACTGACTTCTTAGGGTTGTTTTGAGGATTAAATAAAAATAAATATGAATATACAGAACAGAAACTGGTATATCATAAATGATGTTAAATATTGTTAAGCATTATTACCATGGTTTCTTCCAACATCTCAATGACATCTCAGTGTTTTGTAAATTCAATTAGCCTTCATCTACATATCACTAAATTCCTGGGACTGGAAAATCTTACATTTATAAAATGTTTATTTTCTATCTTAATGTCCTGAGATTAAATTGTATTTCAGCAAATGATTTAAGATTAAATAACACTTTAAAATTATGATTATTTTAAATAATTACAACAAACACATAAGTAAAAATTTAATAGGCCCTGAAACACTGTTCCTCTTTTTAAAGAACTTACATTTTAAAGCTGTGCTGAATATATTCTCTTTGCAAAAACGAGTGTCAAAATGAAGATAAACTCCAAATAACTGCAGTGTCTAGGGCCATGGGAAAAAGATCCAGCCATCCTAAGAGAGGGTACGAGCAAAGGCCAGGCAACTAGCCGATGTCTGAATGAACTAGAAGCTAGAGCCAGAGAAGGAAAGTAGCATGCAAGTCAGAAAGCAGCATCTTATAGAATTGTCCACTCAGTGGAAATGGGGACTGATGGAGGCAGTGGCTCTTAGGGCACTAAATGACCAAGTATCTGTCCCAAGAATACTAGGGATCACACTTAAAGCAGTAAGACTACCAGGCTTGGTGGGGATTGGCTAATTACCAGCTCAGGGCTGAGTTGATTGTTGAAGGTATTTAATACTAGAGGCTGAGACTGGGCAAGTGGGTCAGAGTCCTGAGAAGTATTATATCAAGGAAGGTATTTAAAACAGGCAAAGAGAGACCAAAACATGTAAATTCCTTCCAGAAGTTGCCTTGACTTCAGCTATCACTTTAATATTTTACCTGTGGTCATTTCACCATTTAGCTTATGATCTGTTCATGACTTCCCTCCCATTTTCTACCACATGGAAGAAAGTTTCAGGAATCCTTTCTGACTTAATCATAGACAAAGCACCCAGAGTGATATTGCATTACAACCTGTTTGGCATTACTTTTCATAAAAGTAACACAAGTAATAACTAGTACATGAGTATTAATATTTCCATGTATTAACAGAATGTAGCCTATACAATGTGTAAAATGAATACATAATTGATAATGCAGAGGGAAGTGGCCCAAAAGTTTAATCATCCTATTTCAGGAAACAGAGAGATTAAATCTTTTAAGGTTGAGAAAGTACTTCTCCGATACATTCAAAATTCTTTGCTTTGAGAATGTAATGAATAAAGATAACTCAAAATAACTTTTACATGTATGTATATATGAAAAATATGTGAATGAATTGCTAGCCAACCTACATTATGTTCAGTGAAAGATTTAGTAGAAAGCATTTTTAAAAATTATTATACTACCCCAAGAATTATTTAAGAAACTCACAAATTCAAAATGCACATGGTGTTGGCAGCCTAATGATATGTGAGGCACAGTGCTATGCTCTGCAGGTACAGGGATGACTAAAATCATAGTGCCTGACCTTAATAAGCTTACATCTACCCAGAAGCTAGTCAGAAAAGCCGACAACTTCAATTTAACATAGTTAGTTCTTTGATAAAGCTATGAAGCACTGGGGCTGCGCTTTCAGACTAGTTGGGGTCAGGGACGGGATAGAGTGAAGGGAGGGGTGATATTCAAAACAGAATTTATGGAGGAGTGGCAGCATGAAATGAGTCTCAAAAGATGAGTTGTGTAACTCAACTAATGAAGGAGAAAGGTTTATTTGGGCAAGGGGAAAGTATATGAAAATATGAAAAAGCAGTAAGCGATGATAGCAGTGAAACAGGAAGCCCGATTCAAACTATATTTTATCAGATAGAAAGTAATTAAATGTTTTAATTGGAAGAGTGTCGTGGTGAGATTAGCATTTTATAGTGATCATTTTGGTAGAAAAGTGAAGGATGGATCTAAATAGAAAAAAAAAATGGGGATGGGGAAAGATTGGTGTGGCTATCGCTGAGAGTGAGGAGAAATGAAATGGGCCAAATCTAGGACAATGGTGGTACGGATTAAAAGAAAAGAGTCCAGAAATATGCCATATTATCAAGTGGGCACAGTTAGTGAATTTTAGGGTATGGAGAGAAGTATAGGATGACTCTCAGATTTCTAGCTTAGGAAACACTGGGCTCCACTAACTCAATATGGTAAAGGGAGGAGCAGGAATTTTGTAATGTAAGAAAAAGTCATTATATGGTGGGTGGGGAGGAGATGGAAGGAGGTACGTGATGCGTTCATTTTGGTCACACTGAATTTGAGGCTTAGTATGGTCACTCCTCACTTAATGAAACCTTACTAGACACTCATCACTCAGAATAAATTGGGGTGGGCGGGCTGGGTGTGCAGATACAAAATGAAATCTGACCTAGTGTATGACCTCCCATATATTACTGCTCTTCCTTGTCTCCTCCCTAAGCTGCTCATTTTTTTCTTCCCACAATGGGAACATACGGACAACAGAGTCAGTATGTTTGAAGTGGTCAGGAGGAAGGAATGGGGAGGAAGATAGGAAGGGGAATATAGTTAGGCTCTGGAGTCCACCCTAAAGAAAGGCTCTTCATGAACTGTTTCAATATAATGTCTTCTAGAATTAATTGTGTCTTTAGTTTGTTATGCTTATTAACATTGCTAATTGTTAAATGGTTAAAATCCATTCTCCGTTAACTCAGTGACTATTACAAAACTGTGAACAAAGGAGTATCTAACAAGTTTCTGTTGACTACTTTATAGTGAGATAATTTAACAGGTCATAAAAATAATTACAACATGTGAAGAGACAGTTTTAAGCTTTTTGGTTTTTGTTTTTCCCGGTGATTGGAATTTAGGATTAGTGAAATTTGTAAGTAAATATTACCTTAATTTTTTTTCAATTACATTTTTTATAGCGATAAAATATATGTAACATAGAATTTACCATTTTTAAGTTCAATGGCATAAATACATTCACACTGTCGTGCAACCATCAACACACCTATCTTCAGAATTTATATTACTCTGATTCTTAAAAAAATATTAACTGATGTAAGAATCAAGACCCATTTATCACATGCTTTTCTATTTTATATATTCCACTTAAAGAAAAGCAGAACTTCTGCTGTGCTCTAAAATTATATCTAGAGCAATTTCTTCATAAACTGAGTATCAGCTTATGGATATTTAAATTCAGCGAAGAATTTTAACATTCTACCATTTTTATGTTCTGTAAGAGAAACGTGTTATTCAGTTGAAGCAAAGAACACTCTTAAGTTCATCCATACCAATGCTATGAATACTAAATATTCTCTTTAGTTAAAGTGAAATTTAAAGTTCAGATCTCCATGTGGTTCTAGGAAAAGGAGAGTACGCCAGAATGTGAAATAACAATAATGAGCCATAGTCTAGTACAGTTCTTGGTCCACTGTGTTGACTGCAATAAATGTTTTAAATGAATACGACAGTTTACGCGGAGAGAAAACTAAATAGTCGTTATATAAAAATTAACTTAACCATTGCTTAGATCATGATAATTAATAGGTGAAATGAATATCCTGTTACTCGCTGAGAGAAAAGTTAACAAAAGAGTCATTAGAAGAGCTTGTGTGAAATAAGCTACAAATATTATAATGCACTAATTACGTTTTAATAGATACAGACTGTTTAAAGCTAGGGAGGGGCAGTAAGTGATTTATCAAAGGTCATACTCTGGAGTGGAGGGTCACAGGGATGGCCTGGGGCCTTCTCAGGTGGAGATCCAGGGTGGGGAGTAGCCATGAAGAGTGCAGACAGTGGAGCCAGGCTACCTGTGTTTCAAGTTCTACTCTGCCACTTACTATCTGGGTGGAATGAGGGAAACTATTTAAACTTTGTCTGCTTCAGTTGCTTTAGCCACAAAACGAAGCTTATTATAGGATTTCTGTGAGAATTAAATTTGTCAATACAGGTCAAGTGTCTCAAACTATGTGGCACAAACTAAAAGCTTAATAAATGTTAGATATTTTTATTGCCATTAATCCTTCTTGATTTAACACATGGCACAGGGACTAAATTTCCCTTCTCCCTGAGAAGAGTCCAAAGGAATGCAAAGTACTCCTGGAAGGTGTTCTGTTTCACTGTCTTTCATTTATTCTTTTGTGACCCAGGCTGAAGAAAAGTGACCTTTCATTAAGACAAGAATACTGCTACTACCACTGCTACTACCATCCTGCATCATGACCACAATCATCACCACCACCGCTACTACCAGCATCATCAGAACTACCGTCACCATAAGTTTCACCACTTTTTCCACCATCTCCATCGTGATGTTACCCCTAGCACCATCATCCTAATCTTTACCATCAGCACATCATCCCCACCACTGGAAACAACAATAACAAGACCTTTGATATCCATGTGAGTGTAAACGTGAACTCAGAAGTGTCATTGGGAGAGTGAAGGAAAAACAAGATGTAAATATATACATGCTAGTAAAAGGAGGAACACGAATTTTTTTAAAGGATATTTGGAACCAAGTACAGAGATAGCAGTAGCCATAGGAAGTAGCCATTTTTGAAAGATTTTTTGACAAGTTTGTCTTACATTATTATTACAGAATTAATGGATTTCACAAACGTAGGGTTCAGTTAGCTAAAGGAATATACCAGGAGTAAACAAAAAGTCATATTTATGTGCTGTACACAAAGATTGAGCCAAATGCTTCAGAGTAAAACCAACAGAAAGGTAAAAATTAAGACTCCCATGTTATATGCTAAGCTGTGCTCTTTGAAATTCGTAGCTAACTAGTGGTTAAGAGAATGGGCTGTAATCAGAGTCCTGGGTTTGAGCTCCATTATGTGCTACATACCTGACCTTGACTAAGTTATCTGACCTTCTAATGACTCAGTTATCTCCATCTGAAAAATGGTGATATCCATTATTTAGAGTTTGTGTGAATATTTAATGAATACTAATATAATGTTGTATGTCAATTATTTCTCCAAAAAACCCCAACACCACTCACCTGTAACCATGTTAACACCAGCACTTAGCACAATGCTTGTATTAATCTAAGATTAAGACCTACCTACCTCTAAAAAAAAAATTAAAAAAAAAAAAAGAACCTTGTCACTCCCTAAACACTCCCCCCCTCAGTTTTAACCACGGAGTAAATGGTACCCTCATTCACAGATAACAGCTACCCTCCATTCATCCCCTTCGCTCATTCCAATCCCTCATCACAAAGGGAACTCATTAACAAATTCTCCCTGTTTCACCTCCACAATGTAGCTCAAATCCATCCACTTCCTGGCCCCTACTGCTGCCGAAGCCCAGACCACCCTGATAAACCCTGTCTCCCAGCTGCTACTCAGTACAATCCATTCTCCACAGAGCAGCTAAGGTGAACTTTAAACATGTAAATCAGATGATGCTTAAATCTTTCAATAGTTTCCTATGGCACTTAGAATCGTATACTAATTCTTTACCATCATTTTTTCTACTTGATCTGTCCCCTGCCCATCTTTTCTACTTTACCTCTTACACTCTCACCCTACCTCTAAAAACTTTCGTTCCATCATCCTTCTTACTGTTTAACATAATGAGCTTTTGACCCTTCTTTCAAAAAGTCCTCCCAGACTCACTTATCTAAAGTAGTACTCTTCATACTCCACCCAGTTCCTCTTTGTCATTTTTCATAACTCTAGTAATCAAAAGTTATATTTATTATGCATCTGTTTGTTTATATTTATTTATTTAATCTCCTATTATCAGAATGTAAGTTCCTGAGGACAATTATATTATTGAATACATTCTATTCCACGTTCTATTATTCCTATGTTTTATTATTGATCATGATGTATATTATTGATCAGGTTTCTACTCTTAGTGCCAAGAGCAGTGCCTAGCATATTATTGAAATACAATAAAATGTTCACTATACAAATGAAATTTAGGGAGATCTAAATGTCTGAGTTAAATAATATCTCATTACGCAGAGAACAACTACAATGGTAGTTTTTCTATAGAGAAGGAAGACCTCAAATCCCCAAATGGAGGCAAAAGAAGAGATAGGTAATAAATTCAGGGAGAATTATGTTTGAAGATCCATAAATATTTTTCTTATAAGGCATTCTGAAACAAGTACAAGAAAGGTTAAGAGAAACTTTATCAATTTTGCTCAGTTCCAGAGTTTATAATTGATCTACGGTATCCAAAGATTATACTTTCACTAACACAAACATTCAAATGCTAATAATTGCCAAGGGCATATAACGCCTAAAACCTGAATGCATTGGCTCTGTCACATAAATAAAGGAAAAAAAAAAAACGGTACGTCCAAAAAAAACGATAGGTCCAAAGCTTAGGTATTGTGATTATTTACTTATAGGAGTATGTGATTAGTTAGTTATGGGAATATATAGTATCTGGAAGCAAAATTGAAAGTGACATAGCATTTTAATTACTCTGTACTCACAGTGCATGGGGTCTGCATCCATGGTTCCCCATCGATCTGCATTGGCAGAGACTTGCTAGTCCTGGGGAAAAATATTTCATTTTAAGTTTTACATGGAAATACTTGATACAACAGACTATATGTCCCATAAAAAATTATGAGACCAGGGAATGCAAATATGGTAATAGCTGGGCTCTGCTCTCAATTTATCTCTTTGAAAGGAACGTCAACATTTTTTTTTTTTTTGCCACACCAAGTGGCATATGGGATCTTAGTTCCCCAACCAGGGATCAAACCCGCACTCCCTGCATTGGAAGCTCGGAGTATTAACCACTGGACCACCAAGGAAGTCCTGGAACTTCAACTCTTGACTATTAATGAATACCTTGAAAGGTATCTTAGATACAGGAATGTTAAGAGCTTCCTGGTAACTGTCGTGATATAAACAAAAATTCTGGATGCCAAAAGACAAATGTAGGGTTTATGTTTAATGCCACAATCAGAATTCCTACAGCCAAAAGAGCCTCCCTTGTTTTCAGGCAAACCCACATCGTAAATATGGAGAAAAAGTGTTTGACATCTCAGATTTTCCAGTATCAACACTTTCATATATATAACACCAATTATATCTGTGCTATAATCTGTGGTTTCACATTACGGTAAAAATAGACCTTTTCTCTACAGGTAAAATTTTGAAAAAATGTTTTTTTTAAAGATTTAAATGTAATACACATATAAAATTTTACTTATAATAATCCATTATTTAATTTATAGAAGCAATGGTAGACTTTACTCCATGAAAGAATGTAAGTTAATGGTGCATCAACAGTGTTTTCATTGGGTAATTTGCCCAGTAGATACTTTGATGTTTCAGTAAATTAAACTGAGTGTGAGCCAGATTAGAGGGGGTAGAATTTGTATGTTAGAATTGTATCCACGGTCTCAACAAAAAAGAATCAAATTCCAATGGACATGGTAAGTAATAGTGAACCAAAACTTTGTAAATACTGTCATTTTCAGTATTTTGAAATATATCAGCACTAATCACTGATAACTTGAGGGACAGATAAAACAAACATGGTTATCAGAGGCTTGTATGGCTTTAATTAATTTGTAGTTATGCCATGTCAACCTCCTTTCTCAATTATAGAGAAAGAGCTACCTGATGACCACAGAGGAGCACTGAGCCAGCCGCCGCCCAGCACTTTTCAGTCCTGTGTATATTTGCCCCATCTCCATGGCTCCTTCCAAGCCAACCACCTCCAGCAGCTGATCACTCAGATCTGAAAGAAAACAGAAACCTTGTAAATTACAGTGTATATGCATATGTGCACAATTTCATGTCATTAGATGTTATGGAAATGAAAAATGAAAGCTACTTCACAAAGAAAGCTTCTCTGTCTTGGATACTCTACTAAAAGTAACAAAAAGATGGCCTACTTTTGAAACTCTCAGTTTAACCAGACCCTGAGGTGCTGTGGGAAAAGATGTGCTGTCAGCTTATTCTAAAACAAAACGGGAAGAATGGATTCTGAGCCAGATAATGCCAAAAAATATACCAGTAGTTTTTAACATCAACAAACTTAACGTTATTCCACATGTATATATGGAACACTTTACATCCCACATCAGACATTTGGCAGCAAATACACATTTCAATACTATAAATAAAGTATGAGGATATGCTGTCAAACATGATTTTGTTAAATTACTCAAAAAAATAGACCTTAGAGATCATGGAATTAAAGTTCCTCAATTTAAAGATAAGACTTGAGGCCCTAAATCATTGAGTGAATTGTCCAAAGTCATAGGTAAACTTGAGCAGGATGTCAAGTTTTTCTTGAATTTGAAAAAAGAAATTTTTTTTTTTATGATAAGGAATGTGCTACCAAATTCTACTTGGGAGTAGGTTAGATAATTAGCACAATACAATCATAATTGTTTTTTTTTTTTACCAGAGGACAGTAAAAAGAGGCTAATAGTATTTCATATTGCTTGTCGACTGTTTCCTAAGTGCCTGTCACTGGACTAGTCACTCTCTGTATATCACCTTACTTGCTCCCCCAGCAAAACCAGTTTAAGACAAATATGATTATTAGAATTTACAGATAGAGAAGCTAAAAATTAGAGAAGTTAATTTATTCATATTAACGTACATAGGAAGTGACAGAGCCAAAATTTGAATCCAATCACTCTGAGGCGTAACCACAATGCTGTATTTGATAAATGAGCCATACCAAAGAGAGATACTTTTAAAACTTATAGAAATATTTCTTATTTAGGGAGTGAGAGTGTTCTGTGTGAGCTCCAAAGTCCCTTTTCAACCTGAAGACTTTCACTCATCGGGAAAGCAGAGGAAGTACTCACACGTCAGTAAAAGCCGACAGAGCGCAGTCTCAGCACACAGCCCCTTCGCTTACTTATTTGTCTCAGAATGGCTGAACCCTTGATTTGAAGGTAAAATTCTAGGTGCACATATGGTCCTTTTCTATACTGATATTTTCATGTAATCCCATGTATTTTCAAATGTCAATAAATTGTTTAATATTGTTTTAGTAGCAACAAAAGCTGGAAGGGCTGGCGTAGAGTGGCATAGAGTAGGGCATGATGATTATACAGATAACCATGCAATAGCTAGTCGTAGCTGAGGGTGGACTTGAAGAAAAACCAGCATGTGTGTGTTGTATGTACTCCATTTTGTACAGAAAGCCCTCATTCCCCACTAATGAATCCATTTTAGAACAAAGTTCAGAGAAATAAACGATATATTTTCAGCGTTGTTCAAATGTGTGGTGAACAGCACTTTGAAATCTCAAAGTTTGCTAGGCCCATGATCTTTGGCAAATTTTATATAGGCCCTGAAAACAAAAAGTGTAACCAATCCACTGTTTTTTTTGTTTGAAGAGAACTGATTTTAAAAAAACTATTATTTTTTAAACTTTAAGCTCTAGCTGCAGCATGAGATTTCTTCACGTGGACACCATCATCCAGTTACCAGATCAAATGTTAACAAGTCCTAATAACCGAGAACATTCACCTTGCTGTTCTAAACCCTATTTAGACTTATTTCTCATGAAACTTATTCTGTGTTTCTAGTTTAAATTTATGTTGCCAAGAACAGATGGACAAGGAATGGAAACATATTCTTTCAGCTGTAGCCGGCACTAAAATGTGCTTGGCTCTATAGCCTGGGTGTTAATATACGCATTTTTTAGATACATGTCAACCAGCAAACTGCACTGTGGCAAGCACTAAAACCCCAGATGTGTGTCTGGTGATATTTATAAAACAACAACCACCACAAAAGTGAAGTTCATATTTAGTATTATGTATTTTCCACTGCTTGATTCTTAAATAGGTGAAATGTAATGCTGATTTCTGTAAGGATCTGGCTGATGGAAACTATTCTACAAGAAATGAAATACTTTCTCACAAGAGAGTTAATCTGTATAAGCCCTAACTTCTCCATGAATCACAGGGATTGTCTACACCCACACCATATTGCTACTGTCTACCACCATCCTTCTGATTTTTTTCTTTCTTTTAATTTGTCTTTGTTTTACTCCCTGCAAAAATGCCATGAAAATCAATTCTACCATTAATAATTGGTAATGAAGACATTTCTTACAGATTTAGAAGACCTAGGCTTTCAAACTTTCATGCTCTTGCTAACACAAAGAACTGTAGAGAAATGGTCATCTATTTACTAGCTCTGCTCAAAGTAAATAAGTACCATATTCCTTCTAATTAAGTGTTCACAAAAAAAAGAAATTCTAATTTGTGCTGCATAAATTTGCTCCCATAAACACTTCGACATTTTTTTATACAGAAGCCTGCAACGTCTGTGTACAATTGCTGCCTCTTACATACTGTCTTTGAGGTCAGGGTCCTAACTGACTTCAGACAAAGATAATTTCTATATAATTTTGAATTCTGTTTCTACATATGGCATCATCTAGAAACATCAAAAATTTCCTCACGTCACATTCTAGCTAAAATTTACTTTAAGTGCAGGTCCTTTGGGATGTCATAACCAACCAGATTCACCTCCTTAATTGGTCTGCTACCTGGCTATTGCTTTCATACTTAAAAATAGGAGTAGTGAACTACAGCCCTTAAACCGAATCCAGCCCACTGCCTGTTTCTGTATGGTTTGCAAGTTAAGAATGGTTTTTACATGTTTACAAATGGAAAAAAAAAATTTAAATGACATATTGTGACATCTGAAGATACATTAAATTCAAATGTCACCATTCACAAATTAGTTTTTATTGGGACACAGCCACTCGTTCGTTTAGGTTTTGCCTATATCTGCTTTCACACTACAATGGCGGAAGAGAGTGGCTGCAGCAGAAATCACATGGCCCAGAAAACCTGCAATATTTATTATTTGGACCTTTAGAGAGAAAGTGCCAAACTCTGCTTAAGAAAACATTAACTATTTTGGGCCACTGACTTTTTCACTTTAGTACTGCCACTATAAATCCTAATGGCATCACAGTGGCCTGAAAGACATAATGTCCTAGCACTCATTGCTCAGTGTGTGTATTGGTGTGTAAAAGAGCTGCTCTAAACCATGGCATCTCACCACACTCATGTACTGTGAGGTTTCTTATAATCAGTTTGTTATCGATCATGTAATACCAAAGTTTCTAAATAACTCGGTTACAAAAGAAACTAGAGCAGCTTAACATTCAGCATTATGCTCAGTCATTGTGTCTGGTTGGCTTTCTTGCGTGTGAAAGTAGAATCATAGGTAGGAAGGCAGAAGTTGCATCTGGGCCAGGAGATGCAGGTGAGAGCTCCCCCTGGGGGAGTCATCCGCTGAGCACTGAGAAAGCCTGACCTCCTGATATTGGGAAGTGTGTCTATTCCAAGAAAGATAGTGCTTTTGATCAATTAATGATATGAGATATACTTCCGAAGGGGAAAAATAGTACGTTTCTGAAAGAGTTAGCATATCTTTCCAAATTGCTCCAGGGGTACAACAGAGGCAAGAGAATCTGCCAAATTTGGTATTTTCATATTTAAAATAGAGAGTCTAGAAGAGGTACTTCAGAGGGAAGAAACTTAATGAAATAAGCAAAACTGGCATATAGTAGAGCAAGATTCTTAACACAGGTCAGTGACTCTGAATGCAGAAGAATGTAACTTTTTCACTAACATGCAATTGAAATTAAGCACTTCTTTCAATTATAAAGTTAGGCAAGAAACCATAGTCATAGTAGAAATATCTCTGACTTTGTCACTGACAGATATCATAGATATTTCCATATCACATTACAGTTGTTGCAATATTTCAAAATTCTATTTATACTAATCTTTACTGATACCTTAATAATTATTGAGCCCCTCCTAGATTTCTAAAGGTAATTTATTAATATGGGAAAAGAATCTAAAAAAGATTGGATATATGTATATGTGGTTACCAAGGCGGAAAAGGGGGGGAGATAAATTGGGAGATTGGGATTGACATATACACACTACTATATATAAAATAGATAACTAATAAGGGCCTGCTGTCTAGCACAGGGAACTCTGTACGCTGTAAGGACTATATGGGAATAGAATCTAAAAAAGATTGGATATATGTATATGTGTAACTGATTCACTTTGCTGTATACCACTGTAAATCAACTATACTCCAATAAAAATATTTTTAAAAGAAGCGCATATATTACTAAATCAAAATCTTAACAACATTTCAATATAATTGATTTCCTTTGTAATCCTGCATATTTTGGGGAATTTAAAAACATTACTCTGAGAGTCAGTAGATTTCACCAGACTGGCAAAGAGGACTACAACTCAAAAATGATAAGAAACTCTACCTTAGAGTTTAATTTGGCTTATGACTTTGTATATCTTTTCCTGAACATTGTAAGTGCTGCATTAGTGTTACACAGGGAATCAGGGGTATGAACGTAAAATCTGAAAGTCAGGGGTGCAGTATAGATTTGAGAACACAGGAGCAGAACAGCTAATAAATGGATAATATTTATTCATAGCTTAGGCTCTTCATTTTTGACAGTTATGCCCTGATAAGATGTCTCATTATGTAATTGTTTCACACTGCCATATGTAGGGAACAGAAGAGGATGCATTACGAACACAGACTGAATGTGGGTTGTAGTATTTTGGCATTTCGTTGAATATAGTGTGTACTGAAGGGAGAGGAATGGGGTGGAGGCAGGGCAGGACATACTCCTTCATGCATGGTGTCCAGCAACATGCTGCAACACAGGCGGCAGCTATGTCCTGGGGCACACTCATTGACTCAGCAAGGACATTGTGTCATCACCTAAATTGCTAATTATATCACCAACAATTAAGCCCTTATTTGGCCAGGGCAAGACGAAGCTAGCTACAGAGTTGTACCTTCTGATTGTGGGTAGATTATATGCCTTCTAGTGATGCTTGTTTTATCTAGCAGACATTTGAAACATGCCTGAGGATCCACAATAAACTTTTAA
The DNA here is from genome assembly GCF_002837175.3 of Physeter macrocephalus. Taxonomy (NCBI): domain Eukaryota; kingdom Metazoa; phylum Chordata; class Mammalia; order Artiodactyla; family Physeteridae; genus Physeter; species Physeter macrocephalus. Next base: position 69,120,746 of record NC_041218.1, read on the forward strand.
AAAGCCAAGTGATGTATGAAATTCCTCCACCAAAGCAAATGCTTCAAGGATTCTTTTCTAACATGTCCATCTATTGCCCGTTGATTTTTTAAAAATTAATTAATTAATTAATTAATTTTTGGCTGCGTTGCGTCTTTGCTGCTGGGCGCGGGCTTTCCCTAGTTGCGGTGAGCGGGGGCTACTCTTCGTTGCGGTGCACAGGCTTCTCATGGCGGTGGCTTCTCTTGCTGCAGAGCACGGGCTTTAGGCGTGCGGGCTTCAGCAGCTACGGCTCGCCGTCTCTAGAATGCCGGACCAGCAGCTGTGGCGCATGGGTCCAGCTGCTCCGCGATCTTCCTGGACCGGGGCTCGAACCCGTGTCCCCTGGATTGGCAGCCGGACTCCCAACCACTGCGCCACCAGGGAAGCCCTGCCCATTGATTCTTAATTTAGATGTAAATAGCTGTTTTCCCCTACCTCCATAAATTAGAAAATGCAATTAGCAAAGGGCCCAAGTGGACAGAGCTGAGCAAAAATGTATTAATATGAACTCCGTGTTTCACAGTACAAGTACATTTAAAGCAAAATTTTAGCACCTCAGGGAACCTACTATACAATTACAGGTCTATCAAGAAAATGGAGATTTTATATATGGTACACCTACTGTGAGCAGGCTCTCTGCTAAGGGATTTACAGGCATTTTTTCCATTTAAGACTCCCAACTGGGCTTCCCTGGTGGCGCAGTGGTTGAGAGTCCGCCTGCCGATGCAGGGGACACGGGTTCGTGC
>NC_041218.1:69121988-69133714 GCF_002837175.3 Physeter macrocephalus
AAAAAAAAAAAAAAAAAAAAAGACTTCCAACAATTCCTTGAAGCTGGTATTATTCTCCCCATTTTACTGATGAGGAAACTATGTTACCTGTTCAAGTCTTCACACATAGTTGAAAATCTGGTTTTCCAGATAGGTTGCTTGACTCCAAAATCCATGTTATTGTACATATTGACAACAGTAAGAACTAACCAATTAAATGTTATCAGTAATTGAAAGAAAAAATACTACAAAGAAATATATGATACCTTAAAATGGTACCATTAATAATCCCACCAGTAAATCATTTCAGATGCTGTCACCAAATTATAATACAGTATAAAACTCTCATTCACAATGACTACTCCAGGTCATGTGTGTGAATTATACTCTGAAGAGTCTATAAGAAGGCTGAGAAACACAAAATACTTTTTGAAAGGACTTCTATCCAAAGTAGTCAGAAAATAAAAACGAAAAAGTTTAGAATGTAGTACATAAATGGATTAAGGAGAGTTATTTGGAAAATCTAGCAGTGTGAAATATCCCATTCTTTGCTGAAATCTGAAAAATAAGGAGTTAAGGTATATACATAAATATATATACAGCGGAATCACATGCCTGACTTTAAAAATGACTTTTAAAGAATAGATTTCATCATCTCTTTTAAAGCCATCTGTTTTTTAAAAACAACCAGCTAGAGCTGACTATAACTTCATGTATTTTCATTCTAAAATTCTGAACTTCCCTAAATGGATCCAAAAAAAAAAGTAAAGACCAGAAATCATAGTGTGGCATACTGTCAACACCTCTCTATTGTGACCAAAGTAGTTCAGGGCCTGCAATCACTTTGTTATGGCGTACTTGAAAGATGACCTTCACCTCAGGACACACAACCCAAGAAATCGTACGCATTTCATTCACAAGGCCATAAAGAGCCAGCTTAAAGACTTCCCACAGCAGTCTATTACAACTGGCAACGTGTATTATCAGTAAATGTAAGCAGAGAGTTTATGAGCACAAGCTAGCAGTGAATCTGAACACTGCTGCTTCTGGGATCTTGAGTCAGTTTGTTCTCGTTAAGCTTTGTGGAGGGAGTGAAGGCTGTCGCTTGTTTTCTGTGTGAATGAGCCATTAGTGTGTGAGGGGATGTTTTCACAGCACCATGCCTCCCCTGCCCTCTTCCATAAACCAAGCTACTTCATGTGTCTTCTCATATTAGTGCCATCACTAAACAAAGTGAGTGCCCATGAATGAAGGCTGATGTCAGCAAATTCTGAGTGACTTCTGGAGGGGCATCCTGCATCATAACACTGATGCCTGCTAAGGGGCTAAACTCACCACCAATCCTTACTCTCCTAAGAATTAAGCAGTTCCAGGGCTTCCCTGGTGGTACAGTGGTTAGGAAGCCGCCTGCCAACGCAGGGGACACGGGTTCGAGCCCTGGTCCAGGAGGATCCCACATGCCGTGGAGCAACTAGGCCCGTGCGCCACAACTGCTGAGCCCATGTGCCACAACTGCTGAAGCCTGCGTGCCTGGAGCCCATGCTCTGCAGCAGGAGAAGCCACTGCAATGAGAAGCCCATGCATTGCAACGAAGGGTGGCCCCCGCTTGCCACAACTAGAGAAAGCCCGCGCACAGCAACGAAGACCCAACACAGCCAATAAATAAATAAACAAATAAAATTGAAAAAAAAAGAAAAAGGGGGCTTCCCTGGTGGCGCAGTGTTTGGGAGTCTTCCTGCCGATGCAGGGGACGTGGGTTCGTGCCCCGGTCCGGGAAGATCCCACATGCCGCGGAGCGGCTAGGCCCGTGAGCCATGGCCACTGAGCCTGCGCGTCCGGAGCCTGTGCTCCGCGACGGGAGAGACCACAACAGTGAGAGGCCCGCGTATCGCAAAAAAAAAAAATTAAATTAAATTAAATTAAAAAAAAAAAAATTGGCTACAGTCTTAAAAAAAAAAAAGAATTAAGCAGTTCCAACAATTAAAAAACAACTTAAAATCCAATTTAATAGAGGGCAATGCCAATATTATTTTACATATGGCTATGTATTTGATCTTTACATTCAATTTCCAGAAGCACTATGAAAACCAGTTTTTTCTTGAAACGTATTACAGAATATAATAGTATAGATTTACTGTTTCCTTATTTTATTTTATTTTATTTTTTATTTTTATTTTTTGCAGTACGCGGGCCTCTGACTGTTGTGGCCTCTCTGGTTGCGGAGCACAGGCTCTGGACGCACAGGCTCAGCGGCCATGGCTCACGGGCCCAGTCGCTCCGCGGCATGCGGGATCTTCCCGGACGGGGGCAAGAACCCGTGTCCCCTGCATCGGCAGGCGGATTCTCAACCACTGCGCCACCAGGGAAGCCCTGTTTCCTTATTTTAATTTCAACAAAATATGAAACACACTTGTGAAAAGGTAAAATTTTAAAATCATGGTAATACATTTGAACTCATTTATAAACTTAAGGCTATAAATTAAAGACAAAATATAATTGTGAAGAAGAGTGATTTATACTAAAAATCGTCCTGTATAAAAGAGCTGGTTTGGATATCCAATTATGCCTGGTAACATATAAATATTATACCCCTAGCAAGAGACTGAGGAACTCTAATACATTGGGGTTTCTGTGCTTCTCAGGCCATTTGCATAAAAGCACTGCTGGTGAGAAGTAAATCCTACTCTTCTGGCAGTCTGTCTTCAGAAAAGAGGCTACATGACTAGATAGAATGAAATCCAAGTAATCTTCTTTGGAATTTTTTGATAGTGGTTAAAATATAGGATTATATCCTGAAATCTGGTGTCCTGCCAGAGAGCCCTTGAAAACCTGCTGAGTTCAAGGCTCTGCACAACAGGAGTGCCAGTTTCTGATGAGAACAGTGTGGGTTTAGGAATTTTAATGTTATGCAGGAGCAAGGACTCCACCCCAATCCCCACAACTGTGGACAGGGCACGAGGGCCGGACTGAGACAAGAAACTGTGATGGCCTCAGGCACTAACAACACACTTAACATCGCCATTGCCTCGCCACTTAAAGGTGAACGCTTCTTGACTCATTCAAGTCAGAGAAGACACTGCTTCATTTGGCTTTTCATTCTTTTAGGCTTATGGTAGATTATAGACAGATGGGCCAACATCTCTAACAGGCTACCTGTTAACAAGTTAGAATAGATTTAAAAACACCTGAATTATTCTGTTTTGTACATATCCTCCCTCTTTTCTTTCCTATGCTGTAAGAGAATTCTGTTTCAGGACTTTATAGCTACAGAAGAAGAATTATATTACATCTTGGATTACTAAATTGAATTAATGTTGACATAAGTAGTTTTATTTGGATGGCCTTTTTAAATTAATCCCATTTGTAAATACTTATAAGAAATTCAATATCCTTTGTCATGTCAGTTATGAAGTTAGCAGAGAAATCCATTCCACACATGAAATCACTTAGAAGAGAGAGCTTGTAACCTACTACTGTGTAGGAGATTTTCAGTGTCTATTCACCTCATGACGCTTATTAATCATGTACTGACAAGTTTCCAAAGAGCTTGAATTTTTAAAAAATAAAGAATAAGCCCTTGTTTGTAGACATGCTGAGGGATTCAAATAAGTACAAAAGGTCTCTGTGAAAAAGTTTTTCTTTACATTTTAAAAAGCATGTCATTTTATCTTTATAAAAGAACTACACTGATACTAATTCATCTTTTAGGAAATACAGCAACAACATTCATGACTAATAGTAACGTGAAAAGCAGAAATGGAACAAAGTATGTTCATCCCTAACAACACTTGAGAACATAAGAGAAGTTCAAATGTAAACTTTCAGATTTCCAAACTGAGAAACTCAGGACTTTATCTCCCCTTTCAAGGAGTGCCTTTGGGGGTGGTGGAAGCCAAAACCGCTTTCATAGTACAAAATTTACGAATAAAACTCATTCTTCTCCTACCTCCTCATATAAGAGATATACCCTTTTTAAAAAATAGTTTAAAGTACTACTGTGTTGATACTCTTGGTACAAAGAAAATTTATTCTATTTAGTAATATACTTTTAAAAGTTATTTATTTAAAAGGGCTTCACTGTATTGGTCTTGTAGCCCTTCATACAACTGAACAAAAGCAGTTCTATGAAAGAAGTCTAAACTTGGACAAATCATAAAAAAAAAGCAAAGTTCCTCTCTGTTTTTATCAAATTTGATTGCTGCAGCTGTTCCCAGTTTCTGTATTTTAAAAATAGCCTTATTCAGTGCCTTGCTGGCTAAAGGCCAGAGTGCCATTAGAACATGCTGTACGGAAAACCTCTATTCAGTTACAGATACAGAAATATATTTAAGATCAGTGGGGGTCATCTGCAGCAAACACTTGGAAAGGAAAATAGAATTTTAATGTGTTTGGACCGATCGCCACTTTTACCCGATAGTTTAAAGCTCCTGTGCAGAACCTTCCTATTCATTTTTTTTCTCTTAGTTGGGTAAAAATGCAGAATGAGTATCAATTTCACTGGAAAAATATTATTAGAAAGTTCTATTCCTCAAATAGTATTTGTATAGCTGAGATTCAGATTTCAAAGAATACCTACTAGTGGCTTCTGTTGGACAAGTTGGTAGGTATGCATCCATCCAGTGGAAAGGTACATATTACTGAGCAAACGTTACAAAAGGATTCGCAACTTCTCTCTGATGTAGGCTACCTAACTAAGGTCACTAGGTGTGAAACAGACCAATGTATGCAAGGGAAATGAGCCTAGGGACTCATTCTGGACTGACAAATTCACACTCCTGGGCCTGAAGTATGTGGGGATCAGGTCAAAGAGTTGAATTAGTTGGTAGAATCTGAGAACTGTACTCAGATATTCAGTTCTTTCCTTATTTTTTTTTTTCTTTTAGCAAAGGATTCAATAAAACTAGCATTTGGGACTAAACAGATTCATAATGGAATGTTAATTTAAGTTGCAAGTAAAAAGACTCTGTTCTGCAAGGATCATCCATAAAAAGAAGAAATTTCTGAAGCCAAGGAATGAGAATAATAAGGAAGAATTAGAGAGCAGGTGTCTAGAGAGAACCCACGTGAGAGAAGAACTCTTCATTACGGAATGTACATCACTGACAAGAAGTGAAGCACCCAAGATTTACCTTTCTTGAAAGCTAACATGTTAGCTTTTCACAATTTGGGAAAGTCTGGCAGAAAACATGAATTTCTGGAGTCAGAGATCCAAGACTTTATTACCCACAACACTGCTGTCAGTCCCCTGAACCTCAGTTTCCAAAAGGTGAAGCAAAGAGCATTTCCACCTTAGAGTCAAAGGGGGATAGAGAAACTAGGTCAGCATTCTGCAGGCTTCTTGGGATAGGACTGGGCTCACTGTAAACCCAGCGGCAGAAGTAAAACCCAGACTCGTGTTATTTCCACAAGGAATGAGGATGAAGTGATGATGCCCCGGTGTTTCTGGTGCAAGACACATAGAACCAAAAATTCAGTGGGATTGAACTGGTATGTAGAACAAAGCTGTACCATAACTAGGCTAGGGGCAGTCTACTGTAAAGAATATCTTTATTACTCTATTAAGTTAATACAATAAGTGTTACTCTTTATGATTTTTGAAATAAAAGTAGTACTGAGGACAAAGTATACAAGAAATATACAATATTTTAGATCTCTGGGTAGAATATTAGAAAACAAGACATTTGTTATTTACCACATGCTTATTATAATCTCAGGAATAACAAAAACAAAAATGTCAAAACAAAAAATATCAAAGAAAAATTAAAATCATACATATCAGTTGCTAAGCTAGGTGCTAAGGATACAGTGGGTGAGCAAAACATAAATAAAGACTGAATACAATCTTTGGAAAGCAGAAGTTCACATTTCAGTGTAGGTTCAAAAATGAACATAAGTCTGGAGCTCCTAGAGGGCAACTTGCCAGTACATGGGAGGAGCCATTCTGGTTAATAAATTGTTTGAGCACTTAGATTCAGCCATTCCTGAACCTTGCCATTGATTTTTTTTTTTTTTTCTATATGAGCAAATATATACACTTTGTATCTTTCAAAATCATTTCAAACATTTAAAATAACAGTCTAGTTTTTTTTTCTTTAATAGATCTCTATTGGAGTATAATTGCTTCACAATACTGTGTTAGTTTCTGTTGTACAACAAAGTGAATCAGCCATATGCATACATATATCCCCATATCCCCTCCGTCTTGAGTCTCCCTCCCACCCTCCCTATCCCACCCCTCTAGGTGGTCACGAAGCACTGAGCTGATCTCCCTGTGCTATGCTGCTGCTTCCCACTAGCTATTTTATATTCGGTAGTGTTATTTAGCCAGTTGAATTGGGTTTCCCTCACTTACAAATGAATGGCACCTGAGTGTCATGACTTCCGCTTCTTAGCATTGCCAGATTCACCCTCCTCAGTGTACTCTGGTGGTATCATTCTCCTTCCCTGATACATTTCATTGATTTGTATTCACTAAAGTGCAAGAACCTTGGCATTCAGCTAGCCATAATCTTAACTTTATCTCCAATGTTCTTCTATGCAAATTTTCACACCTTGTTCAAACTACTATTTTTCTGTTCCCTAAAATAGATCCCATTGCTACTACTCTGCTCCTCAATATTAAGGAAAGCTTTTTCCTCTCTTACGTAAACTCTGTTAGTCCTTTAAGGTTCAGTTTAATAACACCTCTTCTGTAATGCTTTCTTTTATGTCACCAACCCGCTGCTAAAGGTCATAAAAGCACTCTATCTTTATGACCCTTTTGACACTCAACCCACTCTGTGAGGCAGCAAACACAGTCGCAAAGATTCACATAAGGTGGACCTGGAGTGCAAGACCTAGCAGTTAAAAAATGACACGTGTCACTTTTCACTTTGGTCATCTCACTGCCTAATGGACTATATGAGAGCTCCTAACTGTTGAGCATAATCATTATCAATGTTTTAGTCCAATTATGATTCCCCCCCACTACTCACAAAAGTAATCCCAATTTTTACATAGCTATTATGAATTTCTGATGATCTCATTTTGTTCCATCCTGATTAGGAATTTTGGCAAGAATTTTTATTTTCCTGGTTTAAATTTCATCTCTGTGTTTTGTTATATCATACATCTTGTTTCAGAATAACTAATATTCATTGCTCATTTATCCATTCATTTCATACTACAAAATTACACTGAATACCAAATAGATTCTCAGTAGATCAATATATGCCAGGTACTGTGGAAAGCAACTGAGACTGATGTGAATGATGTTACAGTTCCTAACTTCAAACAGGTTAGTATCCTTAAGAGAAAGGATAAAAAGATTAAAAAAAAAAAAACCAACAAAAACAAAAAACTGTAACGTAGTATACTTAGTGCTACAATAGACACATATTCTACGTATACATTGACAAAAATGTTGAGTGTTTAATTCTACGGATGGTACCTGGGGTGGGGAGAATTTGGATAGGAGACGTTTAGGGGAAGTCTTTCTGGACTGATGATATTGATGGTAAATTTTAGTTTTCTGATGCTGGGTTAAGTGAAGCTCTTCCAGGATAAGAAAAGAGTATGGAAACACAATGACATTTAAAATGACATGGTATGTTCAGTGAATTATAAAAGTCTCCATTTTCCTGGATTGTAAGTAGCACGAGGAAGAGTTGTGAGAAATGAGGTAATGAGGACTCAGTCATGAAGGGCCTTATAAACCTTGATTGGACCCATGGTTTTCCCTGCATTTGACTGAAGACCAGTTAAGATTTCTAAACTAAGTAGAGAAGTGATTACATTTAAAATTAAAAGTAACATTTAGGGAGTGATGCGGAAGATAGACTATAAAGAAAGGAAGTAAGAAGCAGAGTGGTCAGTTAGAGCACTGCTGAAATAACCCTGGTGAGGGATGACAAAGACTTAAATAAGGCCATGACCATGTGCGTGGAAGGGAAAGTTGGGTAGGAGGTAGCACTGGCAGTGTCATGAACTGGGAGATGGGGAGTGCTGGAAGGGACGATGATGCCCAGGTTCATGCTCGTGATGCAAGCCAATGGCAGTGCTATCAACCAAGATGAGGAAAGCTGGGGGGAAGCCAGTGGGAGAGCAGAGGACATGGTGAGTTTGGCTTAGGATGTGCTGATATCATGGTCTCTGTGGGACATTCACAAAGAGCCCTATGAACGTCCAGAGAGGAGTGCTTGGAGAAAACATATCTATAGATATGAACACTGTCTCTAAATTAACTTAAAATCTTAAAAGGTTGAGAATCATACACTGTTGTTTTGGAGTTTGCTGTTGTTTTGTTTTGTTTTTAGATCCCCAAATGTACAACCTGGCACACAGCAGACAATCAATAAGCATATGTTAAATTAGTAAAAATGTACTGTATTAAGTACACTTGAAGCTTTTCTGATAGTCCTCTGTAAGTCCTCCAAAAGAAAGACAGACTCACCTTTGAATGTGTTTTATAATGAGTACTCGCTGGGAAAAAAAAAGGCTCATGATTTTAGAGAAACATTCTTGAAGTGACAACATATTGTTTTTGATTAAAGATAAATATTCATAGATGATCTTTTATATAGTAGTTGTTTCTTACATTTACCTGGCTGTGTTTTGTTTCCCACATTTTTTCATGATTTAATGTACTCATAGTATTTAAGAACTATGCTTAAGCCATTGTTAGATGAATTTTTTTTACACTTGCAATGGAAGATTTCTTACTGATACAATTTTATAGAGGGAGAAAAGAAGTCACAGAAGATAAATTAGGGTGTCTAGGGTTCTTCTCAGGATATTACATTTCCTCCCTGCACCTCAAGGATACTGATGGAAAGATTCTTTGGAATCTTTGGATAACTGTCATTAGCTAATAATGTCAAGGTAGTTTTCAAAGGAAAAAGCTCTTTTTATCTAGCCATTTTGTTTTTGGAAACTCCTTTGTCATTACTAATTCTTCTCAACCTTCATCATGATTCAAAATATTGATGACTTCATTATTTTTACTGACTACTGTAAAGATTGAAATCAATTGGCCACTTTCTTTGATATATGTTAAATAGCATAAGTAAATTAGGATTAAGTCTATAACAATACAATAAAGTGTTATATAACTGCCAACTAAACGTTTTGTTTTCAAATATTTCCAAAAATGATTATAATTTTTGTAAAATCTTTATTAGAGTACAATTGCTTTACAATGGTGTGTCAGTTTCTGCTCTGCAACAAACTGAATCAGTTATACATATACCTATGTCCCCATATCTCTTCCCTCTTGCAACTCCCTCCCTCCCACCCTCCCTATCCCACCCCTCTAGGTGGTCACAAAGCACAGAGCTGATCTCCCTGTGCTATGCGGCTGCTTCCCACTAGCTATCTATTTTACATTTGGTAGTGTATATATGTCCATGCCACTCTCTCACTTTGTCCCAGCTTACCCTATCCCCTCCCCGTGTCCTCAAGTGCATTCTCTAGTAGTTCTGCATCTTTATTCCCGTCCTGCCCCTAGGTTCTTCTGACCATTTTCTTTCTTTTTTTTTTTTGTTTTTGATTCCATATATATGTGTTAGCATACGGTATTTGTTTTTCTCATTCTGACTTACTTCACTCTGTATGACAGACTCTATCTAGGTCCATCCACCTCAGTACAAATAATTCAATTTCATTTCTTTTTATGGCTGAGTAATATTCCATTGTATATATGTGCCACATCTTCTTTAACCATTCATCTGTTGATGGACACTTAGGTTGCTTCCATGTTCAGGCTATTGTACATAGAGCTGCAATGAACATTGTGGTACATGACTCTTTTTGAATTATGGTTTTCTCAGGGTATATGCCCAGTAGTGGGATTGCGGGGTCCTATGGTAGCTCTATTTTTAGTTTTTTGAGGAACCTCCATACTGTTCTCCATAGTGGCTGTATCAATTTACATTCCCACCAACAGTGCAAGAGGGCTCCCTTTTCTCCACACCCTCTCCAGCATTTATTATTTCTAGAGTTTTTGATGATGGCCAATCTGACCGGTGTGAGATGATATCTCATTGTCGTTTTGATTTGCATTTCTCTAATGATTAATGATGTTGAGCATTCTTTCATGTGTTTGTTGGCGATCTGTATATCTTCTTTGGAGAAATGTCTATTTAGTTCTTCTGCCCATTTTTGGATTGGGTTGTTTGTTTTTTTGTTATTGAGCTGCAAGAGTTGCTTATAAATTTTGGATATTAATCCTTTGTCAGTTGCTTCATTTGCAAATATTTTCTCCCATTCTGAGGGTTGTCTTTTGGTCTTGTTTATGGTATCCTTTGCTGTGCAAAAGCTTTTAAGTTTCATTAGGTCCCATTTGTTTATTTTTGTTTTTATTTCCATTTCTCCAGGAGATGGGTCAAAAAGGATCTTGCTGTGATTTATGTCATAGAGTGTTCTGCCTATGTTTTCCTCTAAGAGTTTGATAGTGTCTGGCCTTACATGTAGGTCTTTAACCCATTTTGAGTTTATTCTTGTGTGTGGGGTTAGGGAGTGTTCTAATTTCCTACTTTTACATGTAGCTGTCCAGTTTTCCCAGAACCACTTATTGAAGAGACTGTCTTTTCTCCACGGTATATCCTTGCCTCCTTTATCAAAGATAAGGTGACCATATGTGTGTGGGTTTATCTCTGGGATTTCTATCCTGTTCCATTGATCTGTATTTCTGTTTTTGTGCCAGTACCATACTGTCTTGATTACTGTAGCCTTGTAGTATAATCTGAAGTCAGGGAGCCTGATTCCTCCAGCTCCATTTTTCGTTCTCAAGATTGCTTTGGCTATTCGGGGTCTTTTGTGTTTCCATACAAATTGTGAAATTTTTTTTCCTAGTTCTGTAAAAAATGCCAGTGGTAGTTTGATAGGGATTGCATTGAATCTGTAGATTGCTTTGGGTAGTAGAGTCATTTTCACAATGTTGATTCTTCCAATCCAAGAACATGGTATATCTCTCCATCGATGTGTATCGTTTTCTGGTAGCATCTTTAGGATTCTCTATGTATAGTATCATATAATCTACAAACAGTGGCAGCTTTACTTCTTCTTTTCCAATTTGGATTCCTTTTATTTCTTTTTCTTCTCTGATTGCCATGGCTGAAACTTCCAAAACTATGTTGAATAATAGCGGTGAGAGTGGGAAACCTTGTCTTATTCCTGATCTTAGTGGAAATGGTTTCAGTTGTTCACCATTGTGGACAATGTTGACTGTGGGTTTGTCATATATAGCCTTTATTATGTTGAGGAAACTTCCCTCTATGCCTACTTTCTGGAGGGCTTTTATCATAAATGGGTGCTGAATTTTGTCAAAAGCTTTTTCTGCATCTATTGAGATGATCATATGGTTTTTCTCCTTCAATTTGTTAATATGGTGTATCACGTTGATTGATTTGCGTATATTGAAGAATCCTTGCATTCCTGGGATAAACCCCACTTCATCATGGTGTATGATCCTTTTAATGTGCTGTTAGATTCTGTTTGCTAGTATTTTGTTGAGGATTTTTGCATCGATCTTCATCAGTGATATTGGCCTGCTGTTTTCCTTCTTTGTGACATCTTTGCCTAGTTTTGGTATCACAGTGATGGTGGCCTCGTAAAATGAGTTTGGGAGTGTTCCTCTCTCTGCTATATTTTGGAAGAGATTGAGAAGGATAGGTGTTAGCTCTTCTCTAAATGTTTGATAGAATTCGCCTGTGAAGCCATCTGGTCCTGGGCTTTTGTTTGTTGGAATATTTTTAATCACAGTTTCAATT
>NC_041218.1:69134701-69135865 GCF_002837175.3 Physeter macrocephalus
CTGTTAGTATTTGTCTTATGTATTGAGGTGCTCCTATGTTGGGTGCATAAATATTTACAATTGTTTTATCTTCTTAGATTGATCCCTTGATCATATGTAGTGTCCTTCTTTGTCTCTTGTAATAGTCTTTGCTTTAAAGTCTGTTTTGTCTGATACGAGAATTGCTACTCCAGCTTTCTTTTGATTTCCATTTGCATGGAATATAATTTTCTATGCCCTCACTTTCAGTCTGTATGTGTCCCTAGGTTTGAAGTGGGTCTCTTGTAGACAGCATATATACATACAGCTCTTGTTTTTGGATCCATTCAGCCAGTCTATGTCTTTTGGTTGGAGCATTTAATCCATTTACATTTAAGGTAATTATCGATATGTATGTTCCTATTACCATTTTTTAATTGTTTTGGGTTTATTATTGTAGGTCTTTTCCTTCTCTCGTGTTTCCTACCTAGAGAAGTTCCTTTAGCATTTGCTGTAAAGCTTCTTTGGTGGTGCTGAATTCTCTTAGCTTTTGCTTGTCTGTAAAGCTTTTAATTTCTCCGTCCAATCTGAATGAGATCCTGGCTGGGTAGAGTAATCTTGCTTGTAGGTTTTTATCTTTCTTCACTTTAAATATGTGCTGCCACTCCCTTCTGGCTCGCAGAGTTTCTGCTGAAAGATCACCTGTTAACCTTATGAGGATTCCCTTATGTGTTACTTGTTGTTTTCCCCTTGCTGCTTTTAATATTTGTTCTTTGTATTTAATTGTTGATACTTTGATTAATGTTTCTTGGTGTGTTTCTCCTTGGATTTATCCTGTATGGGACTCTCTGTGCTTCCTGGACTTGATTAACTATTTCCTTTCCCATATTAGTGACGTTTTCAACTATAATCCTTTCAAATATTTTCTCAGTCCCTTTCTTTTTCTCTTCTTCTTCTGGGACCCCTATAATTCGAATGTTGCTGCGTTTAGTGTTGTCCCAGAGGTCTCTGAGACTGTCCTCAATTCTTTTCATTCTTTTTTCTTTATCCTGCTCTGCAGTAGTTATTTCCACTATTTTATCTTCCAGGTCACTTATCCGTTCTTCTGTCTCAGTTATTCTGCTATTGATCCCTTCTAGAGAATTTTAAATTTCATTTATTGTGTTGTTCATCATTGTTTGCTCTTTAGTTCTTCTAGGTCCTTCC
>NC_041218.1:69136404-69159211 GCF_002837175.3 Physeter macrocephalus
CCTATTTCCTCTTCATTTGTTAGGTCTGGTGGGTTTTTGCCTTGCTCCTTCATCTGCTGTGTGTTTCTCTGTCTTCTCATTTTGCTTAACTTACTGTGTTTGGGGTCTCCTTTTCGAAGGCTACAGGTTCATAGTTCCCGTTGTTTTTGGTGTTTGTTCCCAGTGGCTAAGTTTGGTACAGTGGCTTGTGTAGGCTTCCTGGTGGGAGGGGAGTAGTGCCTGTGTTCTGGTGGATGAGGCTGGATCTTGTGTTTCTTGTGGGCAGGCCCACATCTGGTGTTGTGTTTTGGGGTGTCTGTGGTCTTATCATGATTTTAGGCAGCCTCTGTGCTAACGGTTGGGGTTGTGTTCCTGTCTTGCTAGTTGTTTGGCATAGGGGGTCCAGCACTGTAGCTTGTTGGTCATTGAGTGGAGCTGGGTATTGGCGTTGAGGTGGAGATCTCTGGGAGATTTTCACCGTTTAATATTACATGGAGCTGGGAGGTCTCTTGTGGACCAGTGTCCTGAACTTGGCTCTTCCACCTCAGTGGCACAGCCTTGATGCCTGGCTGGAGCACCAAGAGCCTGTCCTCCACATGGCTCAGAATAAAAGGGAGAAAAAAAAAAAAAAGAAAGAAGAAGATAAAATAAAGTAAAATAAAGTTATTAAAATAAAAATTAAAATATAATTGTTAAGAATAAAATTTTTTTTAAGTAATAAAACAACAACACTAACAACAAAAAACTGGACAGACAGAACCCTAGGACAAATGGTAAAAGCAAAGCTATACAGACAAAATCACACACAGAAGCGTACACATACACACAAAAAGAGAAAAAGGGAAAAAAAAAAAAAATGTCGTTGCTCCCAGTGTCCACCTCCTCAATTTGGGATGATTCGTTGTCTATTCAGGTATTCCACAGATGCAGGGTACATCAAGTTGATTGTGGAGATTTAATCCGCTGCTCCCGAGGCTGCTGGGAGAAATTTCCCTTTCTCTTCTTTGTTTGCACAGCTCCCGGGGTTCAGCTTTGCATTTGGACCAGCCTCTGTGTGTAGGTCGCCTGAGGGCATCTGTTCTTCGCTCAGACAGGTCAGGGTTAAAGGAGCAGCTGATTCGGGGTCTCTGGGTCACTCAGGCCGGGGGGAGGGACGGGTACGGATGCGGGGCGAGCCTGCAGCAGCAGAGGCCAACGTGACGCTGCACCAGCCTGAGGCACGCCGTGCGTTCTCCTGGGGAAGCTGTCCCTGGATCCCGGGACCGTGGCAGTGGCCGGCTGCGCTGGCTCCCGGGAGGGGAGGTGTGGATAGTGACCTGTGGTTGCAGAAGGCTTCTTGGTGGCCGCAGCAGCAGCCTTAGCGTCTCATGCCTGTCTCTGGGGTCCGCGCTGAGAGCCGCGGCTCGCGCCCGTCTCTGGAGCTCCTTTAAGCTGCGCGCTTACTCCCCTCCCCTCGCGCACCAGGAAACAAAGAGGCAAGAAAAAGTCTCTTGCCTCTTAAGCGTCGGCACCGATCCTCTGTGCGGGAATCTCTCCGCTTTGCCCTCCGCACCGTCGCTGCGCTCTCCTCTGTGGCTCCGAAGCTTCCCTCCTGCCACCCGCAGTC
The DNA here is from genome assembly GCF_002837175.3 of Physeter macrocephalus. Lineage (NCBI taxonomy): Eukaryota > Metazoa > Chordata > Mammalia > Artiodactyla > Physeteridae > Physeter > Physeter macrocephalus. The sequence goes on from NC_041218.1 coordinate 69,137,990, forward strand.
TCCACCCGTGAAGGGGCTTCTAGTGTGTGGAAACCTTTCCTCCTTCACAGTTCCCTCCCACTGGTGTAGGTCCATCCCTATTCTTTTGTCTCTTTTTTCTTTTTTCTTTTGCCCTACCCAGGTACGTGGGGAGTTTCTTGCCTTCTGGGAGGTCTAAGGTCTTCTGCCAGCGGTCAGTAGGTGTTCCCTAGGAGTTGTTCCACATGTAGATGTATTTCTGATGTATTTGTGGGGAGGAAGGTGATCTCCACGTCTTACTCTTCCGCCATCTTGAAGCTCCTCCAAAAATGATTATAATTTGATCACATTTTTAAAATTTAAAAATTCTTTCTTTAAATTAGAAATAGGTACTTGTCATTATAAGATGCTAACCATATCCTCACATTGTTAGTTGTTAGAAGTATTTTATGAATTTTGAATTCTATTAAATGATGATTTATTTTTTCCAGATAAGTCACCATGCAAGAGGCACTTACTTATTACACATGTTTTTCAGCATATGTTGCAAGTTTATTTTAATGCTGAAGAGGCACATTATGATCAAAGCAGAATTTTGCCCAATTTAAACTGTTCCAAGCTATTTTCATACATTCACTCATGTAATACTGTAAGATTTACATTAAAATGAATGCTCCTCTACAATTAAGTGATTCAGTCAACATTAAAAAAAAGGTGCAAATGTGTGCAACGTGAAAAGAAAAACCAACAGATGTGCGAATAATCTCTTCTTGGGGGCCAGTATCAGAAAGAACAGTAGCCAAAAAAATAAAAAAGTTCCAACTTTTATTCTTTCTATACTCTAAAGTTTTCTGTACCACATTAGAGGACACACACAAAAACATTCTCAGGATTTTCCCTAATACTGATAACTGGATTAGCCAATAATAAATCGGAATGAGGAGCAAATAATAAACTATAAAATCAATAATAGCACTTAGAGATGGATATATATTTTGATTTTATCTCATTCTTATACTCCTTTATTCTGATAATGAATAAATTCCAAGGGCAGCAAATGATTCATCCATGTTTAGAGAAGTTTCATATGTATAAACCAGAATATTTAGCATTAAAGCATCTAAATTGGAGTGAGCCACCCAGGATACAGTAACAAAAAGAAAAGTTTCTGATCCTAGAGGTCACTAAAGCTGTAGGCCAGTGCATGCAGCTGTCCAGCTTGTATACCACATCTCTCTAGGGTCACCATTCACATCCTTGTCAAGTGAATTGTATCTCCTCAGATTTTACAGAGCACATCCTATATCATCATAAACACTTGGGCACTGGAAAATGTCGTGAAGCTGTAGGAAATGTGAAGAGGTTTATTTAGATGGAATAAATGAGGTGCAAGTGCTTCATATGGAAACTTGTATACTGAGGCCTAATATATGCAAGCATGTTCAACTCTGACATGACACAAGGCTTAACTGTTCTGATTTACTGAAGCTCTTCTACACATATCTACAAGTAGCCCTCGGTAAACTGAACATTCTAAGTGTGTCTTATGTGTGTGTGTCTATCTAGACAAATATGAGCAAGGAAATGATTAGCCTGAGGTTTCTGGTTAAGTCACTGACCATACTTCAGTCCATTACATGAGACCCATTCCTCACACACATTTTAAACTGAGAAATATAAAACTGCTGAGAAAATATATGGTTTACGATTTGGTGAAGAGTTAATATGATCTAAATTGTCTCATAAAAATCTTCATTGGCTCTTTGCCCATGAGAAATAAAAGGTTCAAGTTCTTAATGAACTGGCTAAAAGGAGATTGTGTTTTTGAAACGTCATGAGAGAGCCAGTTCCCTTGTTATAACAAAAGGGTAGCAATTATTTTCCACACAAAAAAGGGTATTAAAAGCAGGGTCATGGGTATGGGAGGGGAACATATGCTCAAGTGGATCGATTCAAGAAGAAAAAGAAATATATCACGTGAGTTGTTTCTGTTCTTTATCTCTGGTAGTTATTTTCATGTAACTCTTTGAAATTAGAGGATGTAGTTTTATTTGGAAAAATTTTAATCATTTGACTAAAGCATTCTGTGGGTGTATATATGTGTGTGTATCAGCCCACATCAGGTGTTCAACAAAAATATCATAGTCTTTATTTCCTGTTAATCAACTTAATTCTGTCTCCATTTTCCCATCACTTCATCTTCTCTGTAAATTTCATCTCAGGTATTTTAAAGAACAGTTTCCTTTTTAAAGGTTGTATAATAGCCAGGAAAATTTGAAAACAGCCTCTCATTCTTAGTGTCATCTTGCCACTGTTATTCACAGTGTACATGTTTGCATTCTGATGCCATGAACATGTGGGACTGTGGAAACTTGTGGAGACTGGCTCTGGGGCTTTTTCCCAGCTCTTCCATCTGAGGACATCTTATCACCTTCTCAGGACTCTTCCAGGGAGCCGACTGTGGTGCTATACTGTTTTTAGGACCCACCCACAGCAACCCTTTCCCCTGGCTGGCCTAGCAGAACCTGTCCTTTCTCTTTCCTTTCCCCTAAAAGTTCCTCTTTCTTTGGAACATCTCATATTATCTCTTCAGAGAGCAAAAGTCACAAATTGTTGGCCAGAGGGCTGAATCTGCTACACAGACTTGTTTGACTCGTACTGTAACATGTTCTAAAATTTTTAATTGTTGCTAACATATTTTATTAATCTCTCAAATTTTTCTTTTTTTTCTTTTTTTTTTTTTGTTACGCGGGCCTCTCACCGTTGTGGCCTCTCCCATTGTGGAGCACAGGCTCCAGACGCGCAGGCTCAGCGGCCATGGCTCACGGGCCCAGATGCTCCGCGGCACGTGGGATCCTCCCGGACCAGGGCACAAACCCGTGTCCCCTGCATCGGCAGGCGGACTCTCAACCACTGCGCCACCAGGGAAGCCCAAATTTTTCTTTTTTTAAAACCACTCAGTTGAGGTGTAATTGACATATGGAAACTGTATATATTTAATGTATACAATTTGATGAGTAAGGAAATAAGTATACACCCATGGAACCATCACCACAATCTATGCCACAAACATCCACCATCAGTTCCGAAAGTTTCCTCCCCTCTTTTCTGGTGATAAGAACACTTAAGATCTATTCTCTTACCAAACTTGTAAAGTATACAATACAGTGTAGTTAACTATAGGCTCTATGCTGTACACTAGATCTCTAGGAGTTATTCTTCTGGTACATCTGAAACTTTGCACCCTTTGAACAACACCTACCTGTTTCCCTTCCCCTCCAGCCCCTGGTAACCCTAATTCTATGCTCTACTTCTATGAATTTGACTATTTTAGATTCCTCATATAAGTCGGATAATGCAGTATTTGTTCTTCTTTGTATGGCTTATTTCCCTTAGCATAAAGTCTTCCATTCCATCCACACTGTCACAAATAGCAGGATTTCCTTCCTTTTTAAGGTCGAATAATATTCCATTGTATGTATATACCACATTTTCTTAATCCATTCATCCATTAATAAACATTTAGGTTGCTTCCATGTCTTGGCTATTGTGAATAAGGCTGCAATGAACATGAGAATACAGATACTGCTTCAAGATTCCGATTTCAATTCCTGTAGAAATATATCCAAAAGTGGAATTGCTGGATCATATGGTAGCTCTATTAATTTTTGAGGAACTTCCGTACTGTTTTCCATAGTGGCTGCACCAATTTTTATACTTCCATCAACAGTTTACCAGGGCTGCCTTTTCTCCACATCTTCACCGACACTTTTTTCTTTCTTTTTTTTAAAAGAATAGCCATCCTAACAGGTGCGAGGTGATATCTCACTGTGGTTTTGATTCATATTTCCCTGATGATCAGCGATATTGAACACCTTTTCATATACCTATTCTTCATTTGTAAGCTTTCATTGGAGAAATGCCTATTGTATTTTTGTTCTGTTTTTGCTAATGAGTTGTGAGAGTTCCTTCTACCTTTTGGATATTTACTCTTAATCAGACACATAGTTTGCAAATATTTTCTTCCATTCTGGTTAACATTTTACAAAAAATAAGTAGAGTCCACATAAACATGTAATTCTCAGATTCTTGAAAGACTGGAAGATCCAGCAACACTGGACTGACTTGCCCACCTTGCAAATCTCCTTGTCTAGTTCAATTAAGTTCCCGCCCAGAGTGTTTCACTTCTGGCCCCACTTGCCATTTGTGTCTTTGCCTTCTGAGCTTAGAATACTAATTGCAAAAAGTCCCAGGCTGGAATGTGGAAGAGTCTTACTATATCCGTAAAACTGGGAATGGCAAAATACAGGCAGACAAGTCAAATAATAATATATTGTGTATAAATTTTACAGAATGCAGACAGAAAGATGAATAGGCAGATAGATGTAAGCAAGAAAAACTGTAGACTTTGAATAAGGTAATTCCTGCTATTTTATACTAACCAGGTGATAATTAATTTAATAATGCACATATTCAAAAGAAAAACGTGTGTACTAAATAAAAGCTGTCAATTCCTTAAAGAGTTGGCATTTCTGAGATGAATTAGAAAGGCATGGTATGTATCCTCATAGAGATTCCAGCCTAATAAAGAGAGGAGGTGGTGTGGGGAATCCATATAGGCAAACAGTTCATTAAAACGCCAAATGAAAAAAGGTGACAGGGATTAAGACAGGGCTAATTAGGTAGCTTGTGGGAAGGGAAATCCTTAAGGGAAGATTTCCCAGAGGAAGTCACGTGTCAGCAACAACCTGAGAATGAGACTCAGTCAGGTGAACAGGTAGGCAATGGTGGTCTCAGGCAGAGCCACAGCATGTTTAAAGGCACAAAGAAAGGTGAGATAAATCCTGATGCTTAAAATGACTCAGAAATTTTTCAATATGGCTGCAGTATGGACTTTCAAGGGTTATGAGGGAAAAGGCAAATTAGGTTCAGAAAGTAAGCAAGTGCTGGGCACATGGTTTTATAAACTATCTTAAAGAGTTTGAATTTATGTTGAAGGGCTGTTGGCCCTCCATTGAAATATTTTATGTAGCAGAGAGCATAATCAGGTTTTTGGCACTGAGACCCCTCTGAAATCCAGTTTCTTCTATCTGTAAAGTGGCAATAATGTCATTTAACATGCTTGCCTTATTGGATTATTGCAAAGATCAAATAATATAATACATGTTAAAGTTCAGCAAACTCTAAGATACAAGTAAACCTCATACTGAATAAAATTCATTTCTTTCAACTATTTTTGCAGCAAGATCTCTGATGGGTAACTAAATTTTACTATTAGACAACAGTAGTAAAGTACAACTTACAGCAATTACTAGCAAATACTCAACTAAGAAAAGACAGATATTTACAGAAAACATAAATATTAGGGTAAAAAAGTATGAGATGGAGATTAAAGGAGTTGACAAGAACTTTTAATTAACCTTTTCTCTTATATTGTTTCTCTTATTGGGTGCTGAAGACATTTGTTGTGCTTTTTTGTTCCTACCGCTTTTAACATAATCTCCCTATGTTTCGGGAATATAAAATCTGCCTTTAGCAGAGAGCAGAAGCTCACTTGCCCTGCCTTCTTTGGAGTCAGCATATGATTCATTAGCATGTAACCCACCAGCACATGATCGATCTGCATGTGACCCATCGCAGTGTGATCCACCAGAGTGTGATCCACCAGCCTGTGACAAGGGCTTTGCCAATCAGGTGCACCAATGTGAGGCTTTGGTTTGGAATGCAGTGGCTTGAAGAAGGAGATGCCAGGCAGAAATGACTCTGGCCAGGATGGCATGAAGATAGTGTTTCCTGTGGGAGGAGTGTCAGAGTGTAGCATCCTGCGTCCTTCATCTCTATGGTAAGGTATTGTACTCCTACACAGAAGCAGTGACAGTCAAGTTCCCTGTGGAAAAGTTAGGTGATGTACTTTGCCTGTGGTTCCTGGCAGTGCAGCTTTTAGGCCTGATTCTCTGTCCTTCTGAGAGACTCTGGGGCTACTAATACCATTAAATAAATTCCTTCTTTCTTGCACAAGTTAGACTGAATCCTGTTGTTTGCAACTGAAAATCCTGATATATATGTCAAAGTAAAACTATGATTTTTATCCTGAGATGGCAACTTTTTAGTGCTACTGCATTATTGTACTTGGGAACTAGGGTGAGAGTGTAAATGTGGAATAAAAGGAGAAAAAAATGCATCCTAATACTATAGCCTCAAAGTAAAGTAAAATATATTTTTAAAAATTGGTGTTCTTAAAATTTCAACATGACTTATCAACACAATTTCTCATGTGATCCTTGAATATGTCTACAGAATTTTGTTTGTAAAACTCCACTCTATGATCTGTTCGGTAAAGTTTTTAGTGATTAAACATTCAAACCTTATGAGATCTGAGACCACACTGCTGCTCCTTAAGTTACTAATTGTGTGACTTTGAAAACATACTTAATCTTTGCAAGCACCTGTCCCTTTGTTCGTAAAATGAAATAAAAATACCTATAAGAGAATATATTCAGAAAAGCACCATGCTTGGTACAAGACAGGTCTTCAATAGTTGTTAGTATCATTAGCAATAAAAACATTTCATTTAGCTAGGAAAGCATCCCAAGGGTTGAACAGGAATAGTGAGTACTAGTACTTTAGATTCTAGACTGGGAGTGCAGTATTAGAAGGCCTTAAAAAAGTCAAAAGGCACAAAGACTAGTCTAGGATAAAGAAGTACAATACATTCTGTTTTATCCTCATTTTTGAAGTAGGAGGCAGGAAGGATTAATGGAGCTTCAAGTTCTACTTCAAGCATCTTCCATCCATTTTACTGGATGACAGAGACTGCCAGAGAGCCCTGATTTCCTCCTCTTTATACATCTTCTTCTTTCTTTCTTCTAAGTTATGGATTCATGTTTCTTTCTGCCTGTGTGTACACATATGCCAGCATTTTGTATTGAATCAAAGAGTTTTAAACGGAAGTAGTGCACTAATTTTAGAATATTTTGGAAACTGGCTTTTACTGCTTTCTTCTTCATTTATCTGCATTCTAGCTTTATGTCTTTAATTTTGGAATACAGCACTACTAGGTAGCCTCTGCAGCCAGCCTGATTCTCTAACTACTCACTGAATACACTGCTAGTGTTTGTTCAGTCCTATCCTAGTGCTCCAAGAGTTGTCAGAAATAAACAAAAGGACATTCACAGCCTTCTGGATATGACTAGTTTTAATATTTTTCATTTACTTTCTTTTGCTTCTTTATTTTTATTTTTTTATTTTTTTGCTGTATGCGGGCCTCTCACTGTTGTGGCCTCTCCCGTTGCGGAGCACAGACTCCGGACGCGCAGGCTCAGCGGCCATGGCCCACAGGCCCAGCCGCTCTGCGGCATGTGGGATCTTCCCGGACCGGGGCACGAACCCGTGTCCCCTGCATCGGCAGGCGGGCTCTCAACCACTGCGCCACCAGGGAAGCCCTCTTTTGCTTCTTCATTCTTCCTTTTGGATTCTCCTCTTCTTTCCACTTCATCCCTTAATTAGCTGGCTTCTTGATAGCCTCTATATTCTGCACAATGAATTCTTAAATTACCAGGGTAGTATAATGGAATGCATTATTTCCCTTTTTCTCTGTGGGCGCATGTATAAATCTCAGACAGAATATAATTGTGGCCATATGCAGAGTGGGAAGTAAGCAGGACATGAATATAAACCTGGGAAACTATTACTACTGATGAAAAAAACTTTAAAAACCATAACCACTCATCAATTTTTAAAATGTAGCTCATGTTTAAACATTTATTTGTTTCAAACAAATAATGAAAGGCAGTTCCATCTCCCCCCAAACCAAAATTAAGTAGCATTGAAATTCCTTTTCATGGAGAGATATTTCAAAATTAGGTATTTGGAAGGACACAGCTTGCAAGTATAAAAACAATATCAAAACATTATGATGCCCTTTCCCTACTTCAGTAGGACAGCAACTACACAAGTCTGTTCTCTAGAGTAATGATCTTGCCTCCCTCCAAAGGTTTTTTTTATCCCATATTCAGGAGGTCATATCCAGTCTCCAGCTGCACAGAGCCCCACTCCTGTTAATTTAAAATGGGGGCTTCAGAGGTTCACATACAGGAAAATCTGCTCCTTAAGAGGTAAGCTCTACCAATCTCCCATTTGAAGAAAAAAACGGAGAATTTAGCTTTGAACAAAATAATCTATTTATATAATCTATCTTCACTAATCAGAAATAAAAGCTTAAAAAAGTTAATAAAAATATCTTTGCTTAAACATAGTTCAGTTTACTTCCATATTTTAGTAACGTTTTTATTTTATTAGTTTTTTAGGCGGGGAGAGATCTGGTATTGTTATTTTTATCATCATTATCATCATCATCATCATCATTTTGTTAAGTTATCTGGCAGATACAGAAGGTTATTCACCCTATAGCTGCCTCATTTTTAAAAAAATGTTGAGCATTCATTGAAAAGAATGAAAGAAATCTGGTTGAAGATGCAGGTGCACTAATAAATGGGTGGTCTTTGGATTACAGTATTTATGTGTACTATGGCAAAGCTGAACAGAAACCTAAATGTTATACATACAAAGTGGTACAACAAGAACATCTGTGTTGGGGGGATTGAACTGGCATGGCTAACACCTCCAGTGCCAGGTGCAAAGGAAATTTCAATACAGCTTGAGTAATCTTGACTGCTAGCATCTGCCTGCATCAGATTATCTCCTGTGTTCCTAGTCCACCACTATCCGTTAGAGTATTTATGTGATACATCTGGTGGTGCAATGGCCAAGCACAAAGTAGAGACGCCTCCATTACTGGGAGGCAAATGCCTGACTCTTTAACTCAACACAAAGGCAAACAGAATTTTTTTTAGGATCAAGGGCAGCCAGCCAATTCTATAATACTTATTAGCAGACAGCACTCCAGAAAGATGGATGCTTTTGGCCTTTCAGTTTAGTTAGATATATATCCATGTGCATAATCTGGAGAAGGTTAACTCTTCAGTTTAAATTTGTCTCTAAATATTATTGCCAGGAAAAGAACAGAATTTTAATGTGTTGTGAGAATCATAGGAGAGTTTTAATGTGACTTGGCTGGATGCAGAGTCTCTACATACAACTCATTTCAGAATCAATCAGTATGGTAGGGTGAGGATGGTGGAGATCCTCCACCATCCAACAGTCTCCACAGCTTCACATAGATTATGTTCCTCTCTTCAAGTCTTCAAAACTCACTTACCCTCAAGAAATGACCATGCCACCTACTGCTAAGAAACTAGAAGTCACTAGAGAGGCAGTGCTTCAACATTCCACCATTTTAGAGCCTACACAAACCAGCACCCACCCTTTCCCCTTTGTTTCTTTTTACAATAGATTTGTGGGCTCTTTATCTTTATAGAACAAGCCCATTTACACCAGCATTATATCCTCACCTTCACTTGAATTTTCATGCACTCTCTCTCTCTCTCCACTGGATTCCTTGCCATCTGAATTTTAACCCACTCAGGAGTCTCTCCTTAAAAGAAACCTCCACAGATGCTTGTTCCCCTATAATGGTCACCTTTCACCATTGCTCTCCTCTTTTTCAACTAAACATTTTAATAAGTTTCCTTACTTTGTTCCCCTCCTACTCACCTCTCAAACCATTCAACTCTGGCTGTTTTCCTTAACATTTCATTAAAATTCATCATGTTGATTTCATAAGTCATCCTTTATGCTGCTAAAAATCAAAGGACTTCATCATCCTAATTAGAGACATTGCAGCATTTGACATATATGACTACTATTTCTCAGGCAGTCACCTAACCTCTGCTTTGTAACACACTCTCATGTTTTGTTTTGTTTCCTACATCCCTGGCCACTTACTCCTAGTTGCCCTTTCCCTCCGTTTCCTCTAACAATTAAAGGATGGAATTCTGCAAGGTTTTGTCTTGAGTCCTCTTTTCACTATACTCTTTCTTTAGAGATTCTCATTCACCAACATGGCTTCAGTTACCACCATTTTGTAGCTGACCTACTCATTTTAATTTCCAGTTTTCTAAAATTCAGGCCGTAACAACAAACTAGTCATTCAACATCTGAATTTGAATGACTCATAAGTACTCCAAACCCAACACTTCTGAAGTTAACTCATCATTCCCATTACCCCCCCCCCATACTTATTTCTTTTCTAAAGTCTTCAATTCTTCCAAATTTCACCACCATCCACCCATTTGCTCCTTCCCAATTACTCCTCATACTATTTTTACTTTTGTTCTCTGATACCACCATCCTAGTCCAAAGTAACTGTAATAGCTTCCTAACTGGTAGCCTCGCATCATTCGGTCTTCCTCAAATGCAGAATACAGATCTGATCACATCGCTTCCCTGCTTAAACACACTTAGTCTGTCTGACTATCCTTAGGACAAAACTCCAAACACTTGACAGGGCTAACATGGCCTCATATTTTCTTCTCCCTGCTCACCTCTCTAGCTCTATCCGTTGCCATTCTTGTCAGCATTTTCTACAGCAAACATAGCTTTTCACTTTCTCGAATATGTCAGTGTTGTTTGGAGGATGTTCATCCATTTATGAAATCAAATGCAATATGCTATTTCAAATTCATGTTTTCAAAGAAATTTATTATGATTTCATGTTTTGGAAATAAGAAATAAAAAATGTGTTTTGGTTGTACATTTAATAAAAACAAAAAAAGAAGTACAGGAAGAACACATATGGAATTGCTACATTTCTGGGTAGTAGGATCAGTACATATTTCTTATTTTATCAGTAGTTATTTTAATTTCTGTGTTCTTCCCTTTTCTGCAACAAACACATTTTACTCTATTAGTTAGAAATATTTTTCTCAAAATCTGTTTTTTTCCTTCTATTTTGCACTCTTCTATCACATTATTACAACAAAATAATGAAATTTCAAATGTGGTACATGGTTCTACCTACAAGAACGTAGCACAAATCTGAAAATACGAAGAGAAGATTAAGTGTAAGAACTGCTTCTTTATCCTCACCTAAACTAACTTTAAATTCATAAGAACTAAGGAAACACAGCACGAAGTTGAGAGAAAATTCTGTCGATTGCTTCACAGGTTTTATCGTCACATAGTACTGTCTTGGCTTCATTTTATGTCTCCCACCCTCTTGCACTCCTTTGCTCTTCCTCCCACTCAACACTTAATAATCACTATCCCAGTGCAAGAATGCTGCTAATCCAGTAGGAGTTCATGGTGAAATGGAGGAGTTGATCTATAAACAGCTACCCTCACTATGATGGCAAATGATAAAACAAAAGCATGAAGGCAATGATTATGATGAGAGGTACTAGTTGAATGGAGTCTTGAGGAAAATGTGGACACTTGTTTGGTGGCTGAGGGATGCAGTGAGATTTTTCATACAGGGAAAACAAGAAGAATACTGCAGGTTAGGGCAAATAAAAACAACTTTGTAAGAGAGGAAACTGTAGTATCAGTATGCATGCGTGACAAGTTGGTTACTAACAAACCTGGGAGAAAATTAAAGTTCTGAGACACATTTTTCTCAAGAGTAAAATATGGATAATATATTAAAAGCACCTCACAAAGTACAGGCCCATGGTAAGTATAAATGTTAGTATTCTTTCTCTTCCATCTCTTATATGCACATCTCCTTTCTCTCAAATTTCACAGCAGTCTATGCATGCAGATGAGCCCACAATAATAAGGATGGTAATGATAACAATATAATCATTACTATTTAGAACATTTAATAAGTGCAACTATTTTATCTCATTTAATCCTCAAATAGTCCTGTAAAGAGGGTACTAGTATCTCCATTTTACAGATGAGAAAACTGAGATAGAGTTAATTAACTGGCCTAGTTAATTAATGGTGGAGCTGGGATTTGCAAGCAGGCATTCTGATTTTGGATTTGAGGTCTTATCTAATACAATTAGTACTAATGTTACTTCTCTGTGTACTGAAATAAATAAATAAATAAATAGATAAATAAATATATATATATATATGAAAAAAATACTCGGAAGGCCTATATTTTATTCACAAAAGTCAAACATTTTCAAACGTATTTGTTTATACAATGCTAAGCTTGTTTTCTCTATAAGTGTGCCACTGTGTACATATGGCCTGGATATTATTTCTTTAAGCAGACTGATTTGCAGATTCACTCACAAATAGTTACCAAGCTCTTACTATGTGTCAAGCCTTGTGCTAGGACTTTAAATGGTTGAAAACAATTAGATACCATTCCTGCCTTCCGGGGGTTTACTGTCTAATGATGATAACAGATTATAATCAATACTATGAAGGAAATGAACAATATGCAATGATGGGAAAGAAAAATAAGGGGACAATTTTGAGTTTTTTCCTTTACCTTTTAAATCAGGTTGGAAGTTGAAGGTAAGGAATGCGTTTAGGAAAAAATAGAATGACATTGGTAAAATATGGTGAATATTACTCAAATCTCAGCCATGCCAGATACCTTTTGGACTTTAAGCTTATGCTAGTGTATTGGTTATGTCATGAGTGATAAATTTTGTTTAAAATATTATTATAAACACAAATTATAGAATGAAAAAGGTGGTTATGAAATTACAGACAGTATGTTACCACTTTCATCAATGAGCATGTGGGGGAGGGGCCTGGGGAGGGAGGTGTATGTTCAGAAAATAATTTGAAGGATTTGTACCAATGTTTTGGTCACGGTTACCTTCAAAAGATGGAATTATGAATGATATTTTGTTACTTTTCAAAACTTCTTATTTTCTATACATTTTATCAATTTTAAATATTATATTTAATTTAAAAAATCACACAATGTATTATATAAAAAAATTCTTCTGAACCTCTAACCTAGATTCTTATTTCATCTTGCCCACTGAATGAGAACTTGAAGGGGTTGAGAAAGTCATTTTTCTCTTTACATTCCAATGTATGCATCAAACAACAAGAGAAGAGGCTAGAGGGTCTCTAAGGCAACTTACAGATACAAAGCACATTGTATTTCTAAAAGATATACGTGAGGATTCTAAAGTACTATTTGGATATTAAATTATAAAAAGTGAGAATAATTCAAAGTTTTATTTATAAATAATATCATCTTTTCCAGTAATAATTTTAATAATTGTGAGCAACTGTCCACTGATTTTCTCTACCTTAATAAAATTTAATGCTTGGATTTTTGTTTGCTTCCTTGTAATATGGATTTTTTTCTAGACACCAAATCTCTGAAACTTGTACTCCAGTTGCAATCTCTACAATTTTACTTTTCCCATTTTCATTAACCTATAAGAAAAGCAATATCACAAATATTCTTTGTTGTTAATCTGGACTAGCAGTCTAAAGTATTTACAAATCTTTTGTGCCACTATCAACTTCTGAAATGATTAAACATACCAGATTTATATAAAAGTCTAGGGCTTCCCTGGTGGGAAGTCCGCCTGCCAATGCAGGGGACATGGGTTCATGCCCCGGTCTGGGAAGATCCCACATGCCGCGGAGCGGCTAGGCCTGTGAGCCATGGCCGCTGAGCCTGCGCGTCCGGAGCCTGTGCTCCGCAACAGGAGAGGCCACAACAGTGAGAGGCCCACGTACCGCAAAAAAAAAAAAAAAAAAAAAAAGTTTATGATGAGAGTATCAGAGTGAGAAGAAGGGTGCCAGGAGTCAAAAATTCAGTTGCCTCAAGAACCTAGAAAAGATCTATTTTACATGCAGCACTGAAAAATTTATCATCACACAGTACTCTGCTGAGCTGGAAAAGAGTGGTAAAGATGGTGGAGTAGGAAGATCATGAGCTCACCTCATCCCACTGGAACACCAAAATTACAACTATTTGCAGAGTAACTATTGATGAGAAAGACTTGAAAAGCAGAAAAGACCTTCTACAATTAAAGATATAAAGAAGGAAGCACAGCGAGATGAGTAGGAGAAGGAGATATGGTAAAGTCAAGACCCATCCCTGGGGGTGGGCAACCCACAAATGGGAGGATAATTATAACTGCACAGGTTTTCCCCAAGGGGCAAGGGGTCTGAGCCTCACACTGGGCTCCCCAGCCCAGAGGTTCTGCACTGGGAAGAAAAGACCCCAGACTGTTTGGCTTTGAAGGCCAGTGGGGTGTACTTTTGGGGAGAGCTAGAGGTCTGTAGGAAATAGAGGCTCCACCCTTAAAGGATGCACACAAAATCTCACATGCTCCAAGACCCAGGACAAAAGAAGTAATGTGAAAAAAGCCTGGGTCAGATCTACCTGCTGATCTTGGAAAGCCTCTAGGAAAGGCAGGAGGCAAGTGAAGCTCATCTTGGGGACACAGACCATAGTGGCAGCCGTTTTGAGGAGCTTGTTCTACCATGAAGAAAATGGAGCTAGCAAGTTCCATTTTAAAATCCTCTTCTAGCTTATTAGTACTGGGCCTGGGCCCCACCCACCAGCCTTTCTACACCAGTACTGGGACAACTCAGGCCAAGCAGCTAGCTGGATGAGAACACAGGTCCACCTACCATCAAGCCAGGACGAACCCGGGACCCCAGAGCCCAGGCCCTACACACCAGCAGGCCAACATCAGCTGTGAGACAACTTGGACCCTGCTCCAGGTCCAGGATCTGGCCCCATTCACCAGTGGGCCAATACCAGCTTTGGGACAACCTGGACCCTGCAGCCAGCTACGTCGAGAACAGGCCTGCTAACTAGCAGGCCGACACTAGATCTGGGACATCCAGCTCTGCAACCACCCACCTCAGGACCCAGTTGCACCCACTAGTGTGCCAGCACTAGCCCCAGGAACCCCTGGGTCTCCACAGACTTCCTCACCCACCAGTGGCCAGACAGCCTCCACACAAGGTAGGGTATGGCAACCACCCAGACCAGGGGCCAGCCATGCCTATCTGATCACAGTAGTCAGCCTGCTATAACAGAAGGGCCCATGCAGCCCACATAGGGGGCACTCCTAGAGCATGCAGCTCTGGTGACAAAAGGGGAATGCACTGCTGGGATGCAAAAGACATACCCTACAAAAGTCCACTTCTCCAAGATCAGGAAACATAACCAAATTACCAAATGCATAGAAATAAAAACAGTAAATCAAGCAAAATGAGGTAACAGGGGACTATATTCCAAGTTAAGGAACAAGATAAAAGTACAGAAGAACTAAGTGAAGTGGAGATAAGCAGTCTACCCAAAGAAGAGTTCAAGGTAATGATCATAAAGATGCTCAAAGAGCTTGGGATAAGAATGGCTGAACAGAGTAGAAGTTAGAAGTTATTAACAAAGAGTTACAAAATATAAAGAAGAACCAAACAGAGCTGAAGATACAGTAACTGAAATACAAAATACACTAGAAGGAATCAAGAGTAGATTAGATGATACAGAGGAATGGGATGATACAGCGAATGGGAAGCATAATAGTGGAAATCACTAAAGCTGAAGAGATTTTTCAATCTGCAAATCAATCAATGTGATAGAGGATATTAACAAATTGAAGAATAAAAACCATATAATCATCTCAATAAATGTGGGAAAAACTTTTGACAAAATTTAAGATCCATTTATGATAAAGTATCTCAACAAAGTGGGTAGTGGCAGAAACATACCTTAACATGGTAAAGGCCATATATGGCAAGCCCACAGCTAACATTATACTCAGCGGTGAAAAGCTGAAAGCATTTTGTCTAAGATTAGTAACAAGACAAGAATACCTATTTTCACTACTTTTATTCAACAGAGTATTGGAAATTCTCACCACAGCAACCAGACAAGAAAAACAAATAACAAAAATCCAAAGTGGAAAGGCAGAACTACAACTGTCACTGTTTGCAGATGATATGATACCATACACAGTAAATCCTAAAGACGCCACCAAAAAAACTACTAGAACTCATCAACGAATTTGGTAAAGTTGCAGGATACAAAATTAATACAAGGAAATCTGTTCCATTTCTATATATTAACAATGCACTATCAGGAAGAGAAATTAAGGAAACAATTCCGTTTATAATTGTATCAAAAAGAATAAAATACCTAGGAATAAATCTAACAATGGAGGCAAAAGAACTGTACTTGGAAAACTATAAGACACTGATGAAAGACATTAAAGAGAACACAAACAGATGGAAAGGTATACTGTGCTCATGAGCTGGAAGAATTAATATTGTTAAAATAATCATACTACCCAAGACAATCCACAGATTCAGTGCAATCCTTATCAAAATACCAATGGCATTTTTCCACAGAACTAGAACAAATAATTCTAAAATTTGTACAGAAACACAAAAGAACCTGAACATAGCCAAAACAATCTCAATAAAGAAGAACAAAGCTGATTTTAGACTATACTACAAAACTATGGTATTCAAAACAATATGGTACTGGCACAAAAACAGACACATAGATCAATGGAATAGAATAGAGAGCCCAGAAATGAACCCACACTTGGAAAAGCCATTAATCTACAACAAAGGAGGCAAGAATATACAACAGGAAAAAGCCTATTCAATAAATGGTGTTGGGGAAACTTGACAGATATATGCAAAAGAATCAAACTGGACTGCTTTTTCACACCATGCACAAAAATATATTCAAAACAGATTAAAGACTTATATGTAAGACCTGAAATCATAAAACTTCTAGAAGAAAACATAGACAGTTTGCTCTTTGACACTGGGCTTAGTAATACGTTTTTGGATATGCCTCCGCTGGCAAGGGAAACAAAAGCAAAAATAAACAAGTGGGACTACATCAAACTAAAAATGTTTGCACAGTGAGGGACATGATCAACAAAATGAAAAGGCTGCCTACCAACTGAGAGAAGATATTTGCTAACAATTTATCAGATAAGTGGTTAATATCCAAAATATAGGGGCTTCCCTGGTGGCACAGTGGTTGAGAATCTGCCTGCTAATATACGGGACATGGGTTCGAGCCCTGGTCCGGGAAGATCCCACATGCCGCAGAGCGGCTAGGCCCGTGAGCCATGGCCACTGAGCCTGGGCGTCCAGAGCCTGTGCTCGGCAACGGGAGAGGCCACAACAGTGAGAGGCCTGCATACAGCAAAAAAAAAAAAAAAAAAAAAAAAAAAAAAAAAAAAAATCCAAAATATACAAAGAACTTACATAACTCAATATTGAAAAATACCAACCTAATTAGAAAAGGGCAAAGGATCTGAAGAGACATTTTTCCAATGAAGATATACAGATGGCCAACAGATATATGAAAAGAGGCTTAACATCACTAGTTATCAGGGAAATGCAAATCAAAACCAAAATGAGATTATCATCTGACACCTATCAGAGTGGCTACTATCAAAAAGACAACAAATAACAAGTCTTGGCCAGGATGTGGAGAGAAGGGAAACTTCACATATTGTCGATGGGAATGTAAATTGGTGCAGCCACTAGGGAAAACAGTATGGAAATTCCACAAAAAATTAAAAATAGAACTATTATATGAGCCGGCAATTCCACTCCCAGATATTTATTCAAAGAAATTGAGAATGCTAATTAGAAAAGATATGTGCACCATTATGTTCACTGTAGCATTATTTACAATAGCCAAGATATGGAAACAATCTAAGTGCCCATCTGTAGATGAATGGATAAAGAAGAGGTGGTATATATACATAACGGACTATTATTCAGCCATAAAAGAGAATGAAATCTTGCCATTTGCAGCAACATGGATAGACCTACAGGGAATTATGCTAAGTGAAATAAGTCAGACAGAGAAAGACAAATACTGTATAATTTCACTAACACATGGAATCTGAAAACCAAAACAAATGAACAAATATGACAAAACAGAAACAGACTCATAGATACAAAGAACAAACAGCTAGTTGCCAGAGGGTCTGGGAGTGGGGGAAGAAAAGAAATATGTGAGCAAGATAAAGAGATACAAAATTCTAGTTGCAAAATAAATGTCGAGTATGAAATGTACAGTGTGGGGAATATAGCCAGTACTTATGTAATATCTTTGTAGGTTGACGGATGGTAACTAGACTTATCCTGGTGCTCATTTTGAAATGTATAGAAATACCAAATCACTATGTAACAGGAACTAACATAGTGTTGTAGTAAATTATACTTCAAAAACAAACAACTCAGAGATCAGATTCACTGTTACCAGAGGTAGTGGGTCGGGGGAGGGGGAATTGGATGATACAGTTATAAAATAAATAAATACCAGGGATGTAATGTACAATATGATAAAGGTAATTAACACTGCTGTATGTTATATATCAATATGAAAGTTAAGGGACTGAGCCCTAAGAGTTCTCATCACAAG
Organism: Physeter macrocephalus; assembly: GCF_002837175.3. Taxonomy (NCBI): domain Eukaryota; kingdom Metazoa; phylum Chordata; class Mammalia; order Artiodactyla; family Physeteridae; genus Physeter; species Physeter macrocephalus. The sequence continues at coordinate 69,156,192 of NC_041218.1, forward strand.
GAAAAAAAAATTTTCCTATTTCTTTAACTTTTATCTATATGAGATATGTTCACTGAACTTGCTGTGATAATCATTTCATGATGTAAGTCAAATCATTATGCTGTACACCTTAAACCTGTAAAGTGCTACAGGTCAATTATATCTCAATAAAACTGGAAGAAAAAAAGTCTATGATGAGGTCATAGGGGAAATTCCAAAGGATCTGGCTAGAACATAAATGGCAAACAGCAAAACAGATCTCAAAATAAGCTAAAAGAAATGTATACACAAGTCTTTAAAAATGGCATCATTCCTCCATGTATAGACGTATGAAAATTTCCAATTACAGTTGAAGCTATCAATTTCTTTCTCTCCTTGTGAAGTCACCACAAGTTTGCCAGGTGGTCTGAGCCTTGACAGAAAATTATGCTCCTCTAAAGGCAGCTGATTCTCCATCATTCTTTTTCCCACTTTCCTTTTCCTTTTTCCTCCCTCTATCCATTGAGGTCTAGGTGGTAACAACTTCACTGCATCTGATCTCATAGTCCTACCCATAGTACTTCTGTAATAAGTCCTTTGTGAATAAACCCGCCTCAAGGTATCCTTACTTGAGTGTTTAATCTGTCTCCTGTTAGGACCCTTACTAATGCGCAAATGTTAGATTTCATTTGACTTTGAAATAAAATAAGTTTTATTTGGTAGGGTAGATTCATATAAACACAGATACACCTATCAGACATGGCTTTTGTTGATAAGACTGCAGTCTTCAAAGAGAATTTGAGCAAAAACAATAATAATTTTCAATATGAGGTATTTAATATTTATGTGTTCAAAATAGAGAACAGAAAAAGGAATGTATTGGTTTACTGAAAGGAAATGGAGAAAGAATTTGAAATCTTTTCCAAATAGATAATAAATTTGAGCTCTGGCCTAACTTAGCTATGACACTTGAAATCATATTTACAAGGTTAGAGTTTTAAAAAGTTATAAATCTTGATCAAGATGTGTCTCAACATTGAAATCATTTTGAAAAAGCACTCAACAGTTATATAAAAATATCACCCTAATTAAAAAAATTGTGAAAACCACAATGATATTTGCTCAACCTTGTAGGTGAATTTGTTGGTGGTCTAAAGCTGTCTGCCAAAGAAAGCTCTTTTTGTGCTGTAAATTGACCAAAGGCCAAATGCTAATGGGAATGAAGACCTGATCTGCTTTGGAAGTGGCTCTTGCCCATAATGAATCAGAGATGGCTTGAAGGAAGATAAGGGGAAGCTGATCATACTTTTGTCCATTTATGGAGATTCTACACGAAAATATTACATTACATCCTTTGAGAAAGTATTTAAACCACCATTCCTGGGACAGAGACTTTTTTTTGTACAGCTTTATTGAAATATAATTCACATACCATACAATTCACCCATTTAAAATACACAATTAAATGTTTTTCAGTATACTCACAGATATGTGCACAATTAACACATTAAACGTTAGAACATTTTCATCCCGTCTAAAAGACACCCTGTATCCTTTAGATATTGTCTCCTTAGTCCCTAATCTCCAAATCTCTGTCTTACTCTCTCCCCAGCAATTACTAATCTACTTAAAATATCTATAAATTTCCCTATTCTGGATATTTCATATAAATGGAATCATATGATATGTCACCTTTTGTGACTTGCTTCTTTCACTTAGTATAGTGCTTTTAAGGTTCATCTATATTGTAGCATGCATCAATACTTTATTCCTTTTTATGGATGAATAATAATTCATTGCATGAATATATTATATTGTTTATTTATCCAATGATGGACATTTTGGTTGTTCCCACTTTTTGGCTTCTATAATATTGCTATAAACATTAATGTGCAAGTCTTTGTTTGACCACATGCTTTCATTTCTCTTGGAAATTTTCCTAGGAGTGGAATTTCTAGGTCATACGCTAACTCTATGTATAACCATTTGAGGAACTGCCAGACTATTTTCCAAAGTGGAAACATTTTACAATCCAACCAGCAAGGTACAAGGGTTATGATTACTTTACATCTTCTTCAACACTTATTATTAATCTCACCTTTTGATTTTAGCTATCCTATTGGATGGGGAGTGGTAGTTCATCGAGGTTTTGATTTGCATTTCCTTGATCAGCAATGATGTCAAGCACTTTCGCATGTGCTTATTGGCCATTTGTATATTTTCTTAGGAGAAATATCTATTCGGAACCTTTCCTCATTTTTGAACTGGGTATTCAACTTTTTGTTATTGAGATGTAAGAGTTCTTTATATATTGTAGATATAAGTCCCTTATCAGATACATGATTCCCAATTATTTTCTGTTATCTGTGTGCTGTCATTTCACTTTCTGGATAGTGTTCTTTGAAGCACAGGTTTTTAATTTTGATGAAGTTTAATTTATATATTTTTTTCTTTTGCTGCTCATGCTACTGGTGTCTTTTTTTTTTTAACATCTTTATTGGAGTATAATTGCTTTACAATGGTGTGTTAGTTTCTGCTTTATAACAAAGTTAATCAGCTATACATATACATATATCCCCATATCTCCTCCCTCTTACGTATCCTTCGGACCCTCCATATCTCAGCCCTCTAGGTGGTCACAAAGCACCGAGTTAATCTCCCTGTGCTATGTGGCTGCTTCCCACTAGCTATCTATTTTACATTTGGTAGTGTATATATGTCCATGCCACTCTCTCACTTCGTCCCAGCTTACCCTTCCCCCTCCCTGTGTCCGAAAGTCGAGACTCTACGTCTGCGTCTTTATTGCTATCCTGCCCCTAGGTTCATGAGAACCATTTTATTTTTAAGATTCCATACATATGTTTTAGCATATGGTATTTCTTTTTCTCTTTCTGACTTACTTCACTCTGTATGACAGACTCTGGGTCCATCCACCTCACTACAAATAACTCAATTTCATTTCCTTTAATGGCTAAGTAATATTCCATTGTATATATGTGCCACATCTTCTTTATACATTCATCTGTTGATGGACACTTAGGTTGCTTCCATGTCCTGGCTAT
>NC_041218.1:69159330-69177092 GCF_002837175.3 Physeter macrocephalus
ATTGTTTGTAGATTTTTAAATGATGGCCATTCTGACTGGTGTGAGGTGATACCTCATTGTAGTTTTGATTTGCATTTCTCTAATGATTAGTGATGTTGAGCACCATTTCATGTGTTTGTTGGCAATCTGTATATCTTCTTTGAAGAAATGTCTATTTAGGTCTTCTGCCCATTTTTGGATTGGGTTGTTTGTTTTTTTGATATTGAGCTGCATGAGCTGCTTGTAAATTCTGGAGATTAATCCTTTGTCAGTTGCTTCATTTGCAAATATTTTCTCCCATTCTGAGAGGTGTCCTTTCCTCTTGTTTATGTTGTCCGTTGCTGTGCAAAAGCTTTTAAGTTTCATTAGGTTCCATTTGTTTATTTTTGTTTTTATTTCTATTTCTCTAGAAGGTGTGTCAAAAAGGATCTTGCTGTGATTTATGTCATAGAGTGTTCTGCCTATGTTTTCCTCTAAGAGATTTATAGTGTCTCGCCTTAGATTTAGGTTTTAATCCATTCTGAGTTTATTTTTCTGTATGGTGTTAGGGAGTGTTCTAATTTTATTCTTTTACATGTAGCTGTCCAGTTTTCCCAGCACCACTTATTGAAGAGACTGTCCTTTCCCCAATGTATACACTTGACTCTTTTGTCACAGATTAACTGACTGTAGGTAGTTTGCTAGGGATTGCACTGAATCTGTAGATTGCTTCGGGTAGTAGAGTCATTTTCACAATGTTGATTCTTCCAATCCAAGAACATGGTATATCTCTCCATCTATTTGTATCATCTTTAATTTCTTTCATCAGTGTCCTACAGTTTTCTGCATATAGGTCTTTTGTCTCCTTAGGTAGGTTTACTCCTACTTATTTTATTCTTTTTGTTGCAAAGGTAAATGGGAGTGTTTCCTTAATTTTGCTTTCAGATTTTTCATCATTAGTGTATAGGAATGCAAGAAATTTCTGTGCATCAATTTTATATCCTCCTACTTTACCAAATTCCATTGAGAACGATGTTGGCTGTGGGTTTGTCATATATGGCCTTTATTATGTTGAGGTAAGTTCCCTCTATGCCTACTTTCTGGAGGGTTTTTATCATATATAGGTGTTGAATTTTGTCAAAAGCTTTTTCTGCATCTATTGAGATGAACATATGGTTTTTATCCTTCAATTTGTTAATATGGTGTATCACACTGATTGATTTGTGTATATTGAAGAATCCTTGCTTTCCTGGGATAAACCCCACCTGATCACGGTGTACGATCCTTTTAATGTGCTGTTGGATTCTGTTTGCTAGTATTTGTTGAGGATTTTTGCATCTATGTTCATCAGTGATATTGGCCTGTAGTTTTCTTTCTTTGTGACATCTTTGTCTGGTTTTGGTATCAGGGTGATGGTGGCCTCACAGAATGAGTTTGGGAGTGTTTTTCCCTCTGTTATATTTTTGAAGAGTTTGAGAAGGATAGGTGTTAGCTCTTCTCTAAATGCTTGATAGAATTTGCCTGTGAAGTCATCTGGTCCTGGGCTTTTGTTTGTTGGAAGATTTTTTAATCACAGTCTCAATTTCAGTGCCTTGATTGGTCTGTTTATATTTTCTATTTCTTCCAAGTTCAGTCTAGGAAGTTTGTGCTTTTCTAAGAATTTGTCCATTTCTTCCAGGTTGTCCGTTTTATTGGCATACAGTTGCCTGTAGTAATCTCTCATGATCCCTTGTATTTCTTCAGTGTCAGTTGTTACTTCTTTTAAATCTCTAATTCTATTGATTTGAGTCTTCTCCCATTTTTTCTTGATGAGTCTGGCTAATGGTTTATCAATACTGTTTATCTTCTCAAAGAACCAGGTTTTAGTTTTATTGATCTTTGCTATCATTTCTTTCATTTCTTTTTCATTTATTTCTGATCTGATCTTCATGATTTCTTTCCTTCCGCTAACTTTGGTTGGTTTTTCTTTTAACATCTTTATTGGAGTATAACTGCATTATAATGGTGTGTTAGTTTCTGCTTTACAACAAAGTGTATAAGTTATACATATACACTTGTTCCCATATCTCTTCCCTCTTGCATCTCCCTCCCTCCCACCCTCCCTATCCCACCCCTCTAGGTGGTCACAAAGCACCAAGCTGATCTCCTTGTGCTATGTGGCTGCTTCCCACTAGCTATCTATCCTACGTTTCGCAGTGTATATATGTCCATGCCACTCTCTCCCTATGTCACAGCCTACCCTTCCCCCTCCCCACATCCTCAAGTCCATTCTCTATTAGGTCTGTGTCTCCATTCCCGTCTTACCCTTAGGTTCTTCATGCCCTTGTTTTGTTTTTTAGATTCCATATATATGTGTTAGCATACGGTATTTGTTTACTTTGGGCTTTTTGTTTTGTTCTTCTTCTTTCTCTAATTGCTTTAGGTGTAAGGTGGGGCTGTTTATTTGAGATGTTTGTTGTTTCTTGAGGTAGGAATGTATTGCTATAAACTTCCCTCTTAGAACTGCTTTTGCTGCATCCCATAGGTTTTGGGTCCTCGTGTTTTCATTGTAATTTGTTTCTAGGTATTTTTTGATTTCCACTTTGATTTCTTCAGTAATCTCTTGGTTATTTAGTAGTGTATTGTTTAGTGTCCATGTGTTTGTATTTTTTACAGTTTTTTCCCTGTAATTGATATCTAGTCTCATAGTGTTGTGGTCGGAAAACATACTTGATACGATTTTAATTTTCTTAAATTTACCAAGGCTTGATTTGTGACCCAAGATATGATCTATCCTGGAGAATGTTCCATGAGCACTTGAGAAGATAGTGTAGTCTGTTGTTTTTGGATGGAATGTCCTATAAATATCAATTACGTCCATCTTGTTTAATGTATCATTTAAAGCTTGTGTTTCCTTATTTATTTTCATATTGGAGGATCTGTCCATTGGTGAAAGTGGGGTGTTAAAGTCCCCTACTATGAGTGTGTTTCTGTCGGTTTCCTCTTTTATGGCTGTTAGCATTTGCCTTATGTATTGAGTTGCTCCTATGTTGAGTGCATAAATATTTACAATTGTTATACCTCTTCTTGGATTGATCTCTTGATCATTATACAATGTCCTTTGTTTCGTGTAATAGTCTTTATTTTAAAGTCTATTCCGTCTGATATGAGAATTGCTACTCCAGCTTTCTTTTGATTTCCATTTGCATGGAATATCTTTTTCCATCCCCTCACTTTCAGTCTGTATGTGTCCCTAGGTCTGAAGTAGGTCTTTTGTAGACAGCATATATACAGGTCTTGTTTTCGGATCCATTCAGCCAGTCTATGTCTTTTGGTTAGAGCATATAATCCACTTACATTTAAGGTAATTATCGATATGTATTTTCCTATTACCATTTTCTTAATTGTTTTGGGTTTGTTATTGTAGGTCTTTTCCTTCTCTTGTGTTTCCTGCCTAGATAAGTTCCTTTAGCATTTGTTGTAAAGCTGGTTTGGTGGTAAAGGTGGTTTGGTGCTGAATTCTCTTAGCTTTTGCTTGTCTGTAATGGTTTTAATTTCTCGGTTGAATCTGAGTGAGATCCCTGCCGGGCGGAGTAATCTCGGTTGTAGGTTTTTCCCTTTCATCACTTTAAATATGTCCTGCCAGTCCCTTCTGGCTTGCCGTGTTTCTGCTGAAAGATCACCTGTTAACCTTATGGGGATTTCCTTGTATGTTATTTGTTGTTCTTCCCTTGCTGCTTTTAATATTTTTTCTTTGTATTTAATTGTTGATACTTTGATTAATATGTGTCTTGGCCTGATTCTCCTTGGATTTATTCTGTATGGGACTCTCTGTGCTTCCTGGACTTGATTAACTATTTCCTTTCCCATATTAGGGAAGTGTTCAACTATAATCTCTTCAAATATTTTCTCAGTCCCTTTCTTTTTCTCTTCTTCTTCTGGGACCCCTATAATACGAATGTTGGTGCCTTTAATATTGTCCCCGAGGTGTCTCAGATTGTCCTCAGTTCTTTTCATTCTTTTTTCTTTATTCTGCTCTGTGGGAGTTATTTCCAGTATTTTATCTTCCAGGTCACTTATCCGTTCTTCTGCCTCATTTATTCTGCTATTGATTCCTTCCAAAGAATTGTTCATCTCTGTTTGTTTGCTCTGTAGCTCTTCTAGGTCCTTGTTAAACGTTTCTTGTATTTTCTCCATTCTATTTCCAAGATTTTGGATCATCTTTACTATCATTATTCTGAATTCTTTTTCATGTAGACTGCCTATTTCCTCTTTATTTGTTTGGTCTCGTGGGTTTTTACCTTGCTCTTTCATCTGCTGTTTGTTTCTCTGTCTTCTCATTTTGCTTAACTTACTGTGTTTGGGGTCTCCTTTTCGTAGGCTGCAGGTTTGTAGTTCCCGTTTTTTTGGTGTCTGCCCTCAGTGGCTAAGGTTGGTTTAGTGGGTTGTGTAGGCTTCCCCTTGGAGGGGACTGGTGCCTCTGTTCTGGTGGATGAGGCTGGATATTGTCCTTCTGGTGGGCAGGATCGCATCTGGTGGTGTGTTTTGGGGTGTCTGTGTACTTATTATGTATTTAGGCATCCTCTGTACTAGTGGGTGGGGTTGTGTTCCTGTCTTAAGAGTTGTTTGGCATAGGGTGTACAGCACTGTAGCTTGATGGTCGTTGAGGGGAGATGGGCCTTAGCATTGAGATGGGAATCTCTGGGAGAGCTTTCATCATTTGATATTATGAGGAGCTGGAGGCCTCTGGTGGACCAATGTCCTGAACTCAGCTCTCCCACCTCAGAGGCACTGGCCTGACACCTGGCTGGAGCACCAAGACCCTGTCAGCTACATGGCTCAGAAGAAAATGGAGAAAATAAGAAAGAAAGAAAAAGACAAAATAAAATAAAGTTATTAAAAAATAAAAAATATTATTAAAAATTAAAAAATTAAAAGTAAAAAATAGGGCTTCCCTGGTGGCGCAGTGGTTGAGAGTCCGCCTGCCGATGCAGGGGACATGGATTCATGACCCAGTCCAGGAAGATCCCACATGCCGCAGAGTGGCTAGGCCCGTGAGCCATGGCCACTGAGCCTGCGTGTCCGGAGCCTGTACTGCACAACGGGAGAGGACACAACAGTGAGAGGCCCGTGTACCGCAAAAAAAAAATAAAAAAATAAAAAGAAAGAAAAGAGGAACCAAACCAAAAAACAAATCCACCAATGATAACAAGTGCTAAATACTATACTAAAAAAAAACAAAGAAAAAAACAAACCAAAAAAATGGACAGACAGAACCTTAGGACAAATGTTAAAAGCAAAGCTATACAGAGAAAATCACACAAAGTCCACTGCCTCAATTTTGGGTTGATTCGTTGTGTATTCAGGTATTGCACAGATGCAGGGTACATCAAATTGATTGTAGAGATTTAATCCACTGCTGCTGAGGCTGCTGGGAGAAATTTCCTTTCCTCTTCTTTGTTCACACAGCTCCTGGGGTTCACCTTTGGATTTAGCCCCACCTTTGCATGTAGGTCGCCTGAGGGCGTCTGTTTTTCATGCCCGTTTGGTGTCCATGCTGATAGCGGCGGCTCGCGCCTGTCTGTGGAGCTGGTTTAGGCGGTGCTCTGAATCCCCTCTCCTCGTGCACCCCGAAACAATGGTCTCTTGCCTCTTAAGCAGGTCCAGAGTTTCCTGTACTCCCTCCTGGCTAGATGTGGTGCACCAGCGCCCTTTAGGTTGTGTTCACACAGCCAACCCCAGTCCTCTCCCTGGGATCTGACCTCTGAAGCCCTAGCCTCAGCCCCGAGTCCCCATATGCCCCGGCAGGTGAGCAGACAAGCCTCTCAGTCTGATGAGTGCTGGTCAGCACCAATCATCTGTGAGGGAATCTGTCCACTTTGCCCTCTGTACACCTATTGTTGCTGTGCTCTCTTCTGTGGCTCCGAAGCTTCCCCATCCCCCATCTCTGCCAGTGAAGGGGCTTCCTACTGTGTGGAAACCTTTCCTCCTTCACAACTCCCTCCCAGAGGTGCAGGTCCCGTCCCTATTCTTTTGTCCCTGTTTTTTCTTTTTTCTTTTGCCCTACCCAGAGACGTGGGAAGTTTCTTGCCTTTTGGGAAGTCTGAGGTCTTCTGCCAGCGTTCAGTAGGTGTTCTGTAGGAGTTGTTCCACATACAGATGTATTTTTGATGTATTTGTGGGGAGGAAGGTGATCTCCACGTCTTACTCCTCTGCCATCTTGAAGGTCTCCTACTGCTGTCTTATATAAGAATTCAGTGCCAAATTAAGAAATCAAGATCTACCCCTATGTATTCTCCAAAGAATTTTATAGTTTTAGATCTTATATTCAGGTCTTTGACTCAAGTTAATTTTGGTATATGGTATAAGGTTCCAATTTCATTCTTTATATGTGGGTGACTTGTCCAGTTGTTGAAGCACTGTCTGTTCAAAAGACTCATTTCCCCATTTAATGGTCTTGGTGCCCTTGTCAAAATCAGTTGACCAGAGACACATGGGTTTCTAACTTCTATTCCATTGATCTATATGTCTATCCTTATCCAAGTGCCACACTGTCTTGATTACTTAGTGCTTTATACTAAGTTTTGAAATTGGCAAGTGTGAGTATTCCAAATTTGTTCATCTTTTTCATGATTGTTTTGGCTGTCCTGGATCCTGTGCAATTCCATATGAATTTTAGAATCAGTTGTCAATTTCTACAAAGAAGGCAGCTGTGCTTCTGACAGTGATCACACTGAGTCTATAGATTAATTTGGGGAGTATTACCTTCTTAACAATTAAAAATTTTTCAATCTATGAACATGAAATATTTAATTTAGAGTTTCTTTTATTTCTTTCAACAATGTTTTGTAGTTATCAGAGTATTAGTTGAGGTTTGAATTTTGTTTAATTCCTAGTATTTTATGATGCTATTATATAAATGAAATTGTTTCCTTCAATTCATTTTTTTGATTCTTAATTGCAAGTGTTAGAAATACAACTGATTTTTATATAATGATCTAGTATCTGACAAGCATGCTCATTTATCAGTTCTAATAGTATTTTAGTAGATTTATAAAAATTCATAAATACAAGATCATGTTATGTAAGAATAGAGATAATTTTACTACTTTCTTCCCCAACTGGGTGCATTTTATTTATTTTTCTTTTCTAACTGCCCTAGCTGGAACCCCTAGTACAATGTTGTATAGAAATAATGAAAGTGGACATCCTTGTTTTATCTGTTCTTAGGGGGAAAAGTATCTAGTCTTTCACCATTACATATGATATTAGCTGTGGAGTTTTTTAAACAGATGCCCTTTATCATGTTGAAAATTTTTATACTAGTTTGTTGAATGTTTTTAATCAGGAAAAGATATCAGAATTTACTGAATGTTGTTTTCTGTGTCTGTTGAGAAAATCATGTGATTTTTTGTTTTACTCCAGTGATACGATGTATTACTTTAATTGATTTTCAGTTGTTAAACCAACTTACATTCTTAAGATAAATAACACTTAGTCATGGTGTATAATTCATTGTATATGTTGCTGGATTTGCTTTGCTAGTTTTTTGTTGAGGATTTTTATATCTATATTCATAAAAAATACTGGTTTGTAGTTTTCCTTCATTGTTCTGACTTTGTGTGGGGTTTTGGTGTCATGGTAATACTGACCTCACAGAATGAGTTAGGAAGTACTCCCTCCTCTTTTATTTTTTGGAACAGTTTGTGAATAATTAATACTAATTCTTCATTAACTGTTGGATAGAATTCACTAATACAGCCATCTGGGCCTGTACTTTTCTTTGTAGATTTTGAACACTATTTTAATTTCTTTACTTATCAATTCGGAGTGTCTATTTCTTTATGAGTCAATTTCTGTAGTTTGTGTCTTTCTACAAATTTATCCACTCCATCTAGTTGATCTAATTTATTGGCAAATAATTTTTCATAGTATTCTTCTATAGTCTTTTTCTTTTTTTCTTTATGGAAAGTACTAATATCCCCTCCTTCATTTCTTTTTTTTTTTTTTTTTTTTTTCTTTTTTTGTGGTATGCGGGTCTTCCTCCGTTGTGGCCTCTCCCGTCGCGGGGCACAGGCTCCGGACGCGCAGGCCCAGCGGCCACGGCTCACGGGCCCAGCCGCTCCGCGGCACGTGGGATCCTCCCATACCGGGAGGCGGACGCGCAACCACTGCGCCACCAGGGAAGCCCCCCTTCCTTCATTTCTGAGTCTAGTAATTTGAATCTTCTCTTTTTCTTGGTCAGTCTGAAGGTTTATTAATTTTGTTGATTAATTAAAGAACCAGGACTTGGTTTCCTTGATTTTCTATTCTGTATTTTGCTAATTTCTGCTTTAACTTTTATTTTTTTTCCCTTCCTTTTGTTTGCTTTAAATTTACTTTGCTCTTTTTTCCCCCACTGTCTTAAGATGGAAGGTGAGTTTATTGATTTGAGATCATTCGCCCTTTTAAAAAATACATATTCAATGTTATTACTTTTACATTTTTTTCTAAGCACTGAAACCTATAAATTTGGAATCTTTTGTCTTTATTTTCATTCATCTCAAATTCCCTTTTGATTTTTTTCTTTGACCTATTGGTTATTTTGGAGTATGTTGTTTAATTCATATATTAATGGGGTTTTCAAATGTCTACTGTTATCAATTTCTAATTTTGTTTCATTGTAGTCAGAAAACATACCTCATATTATTTCTGCCTTTTAATTTTTACTGAGGTTTGTTTTATGGCCTAGCATATGGTCTATCCTGGAGAATGTTCCTTGTGCTCTTGAAAAGAATGTATAGTCTCTTGTTGTTAGATGGAGTGTTGTAGATATATAGATTTTTTCTTTATAGGTGTTTGTTCAGATGTTATATAGTAGTTCATAGCACTGTTCAAATGTTCTATTTCCTTGTTGAGCTTCTACCTGGCTGTTCAACCATTATTGAAAGTAGAGTACAGATGTATCTGACTATTTTTGAATGGTCTATTTCCCCCTTAATTTCTGTCAGTTTTTGCTTCACATATTTTGGTACACTATGTTATGTGCATATATGTTTATAATAATTATATCCTACTGATGGGTTGATCCTTTATCATTATAAAATGTCCCTCTGTATCTCTAATAAAGTCTTTTTGTAAACTCGGTTTTTCTTTGTGATATTAGTATAGTCACTCCAGCTGTCTTGTGATTGCTGTTTGTATATCTTCTCCCAGTCTTCTACTTTCAATCTATTTTTATCTTTGAATCTAAAGTCTGTCTTCTATAGATAGTATAGAGTTGGATTATGGTTTTTTAGTTTGTTTGTTTGTTTCTCCTTTCTGACAATCTCTGTCTTTTGATTAGGCCTTTAATCCATTCACATTTAATATCTTCTTTATATAGTTGGATTTATGTTTGCCATTTTACTTTTTTGTTTTTGTTTCTTTTGGTATGTCTCCTATCTTTTTTGTACCTCTTTACTGCTTTTTTGCACCTCTTTACTGCTTTTTTGCAAGTGAATATTTTTTAATATAGTATTTCAATTAATTTAATGATTTAATTACTTCAATGACTTTTTCACTATATTTTCTTGAGTGATGTCAGTATTTGCCCTAAGGCCTACCACACACATCTTTATTTACAAGAATCAGCTTCAAATTTAGTTTAACTCAATTCCAGAGAGCCATAAAAGTATTACTCCTGTAACTCTATTCCCTTTTCTATCCTTTTGTGACATTATTTTCATATTATCTACATTATATATCTATAAATGTTAATAATATTTTAACATTACTTTTAAAATTATTACATTATATAATTTACTGTCTTTTAAAGAAGTTGAGAGAAGAAAGGAGAACAAATAAGTATAGCTTTTGCTAATTAACCTTATTTATAATTCCTGGATCTCTTCATTTGTTCCTGTGGATCAAGCTACTATTTGGAATTAACTTCCTAGCCAAAACAGCTTAGATTACTCACCTGTTATATTAGTTTGCCAAATGTATCACATATGTATATGTTATAGGTCAAACAATACATTACATGTACGTTTTATACAATAGCTTTTAAAATCAGTTAAGAAAGAATATATAAAAATGCTATATTATATAGTTACATTATTATCTTTATTATTGTTTTTCATATGTTCATGTGAATTCAAGTTACTGTCTGGGGTTAACTGCTTTCTACCTAAAGATTTTCTTTTAGTATTTCATATCATGTGGGTCTGTTAGCAACAAATCCTCATGCTTTTATTTGGGAATATGCTTATTTTGCCGTCATTTATAAATCATAGTTTTGCTCAATACAGAATTCTTAGTGACATTTTTTTCTTTGAGCAGTTTGAGTATGTTATCCCCCCCTTTTATTGGCTTCCACTGTTCTGATGGGGAGTCACCTATTAATCTTACTGGAATTCCATTGTAAATTAGAGTGGTTTTTCTTCTTGCTGATTCCAAGATTTTCTCATCTTTGGATTCAATATTTATACTGTGATGTGTCTGACTGTGGATCTCTTCGTGTTTATACTACTTGGAACCTGTTGAGTTTCCTAGATGTGTAGATTAATGTTTTCAATAAATTTGGGAAGTTTTTAGCCATCATTTTTTAAAAATAGTTTTTATGCTTCTTTCTCCTTTCCTTCTGGTACTCCTATTATGCTTACTTTGGTGCACTTGATAGTGTCTCATTATTTCTCTGCATTGCATTTTTCTTAATTTTTTCCTTCATTCTTCAGATTGTATAATCTTTATCAATCAATTTTCAAGTCACTAATGTAGTTCAAATCTACTGAATTTTTCACTTCAGCTACTGCATCTTTTAGCCCCAGTATTTAAATTTGGTTCTCTTAAAAAAACTAATTTCTACCTCTTACAGACATTGCCTGTGTGCACAAAGAATGTCGCCTGCCATATAGGTAAACAAAGGGTGTTCTGGCCATCAAGCCATCAGTCACTGCAGCCGCCCTGACTGTGCACCCTGAGGGGATTCAGGATGGAAAAAAACAGGACAGTTAAGGTGCATACATATCAAAGAAATGATTTCAGTGAGCCTGGAAACTTGCATATTTGCATATATTGAAAAGTGCTAAATTCATCAACTTGAGACATCTGGTATTTCTTTAGTTAACAGTAATCTTTTGATGTTCTGCCTACCTGGTTTTTGTTGCAGAGACTCCTATATATCCCTTACCTCTTTGAAACAGTCCCTCAGAGCTAGCTGAAAGTCTGTCTCCCATGCTTAAGTCCTCAGTAAGTCTGCTGAATAAAATGTAATATTCAACTTTTAGGTTGTCCATTTTTTTAAAATAGACGTCTTTATGATGTAACATTTTCATCATACCTTTACTTCTTTTATCATGATTTTTTTACTTCTTTGAATATATTTATAATGGTTACTTTGAAGATTCTGTCTGTTGAATTTAACATTTGGTTGCAATCACAGGCAATTTCTGTTGTCTGCTTTTCCCCCCTTGTGTATGGATCATACTTTCTGGCTTCTCTGCAGTTCTAGTATTTTTTATTTTTTTATTGGAAACTTGACACTTTAGATAATATGCTTTGGCAACTCTGGGTACTTCCTGCTTACTCTAGGGGCTTGTTATTGTTATTTGCTTAGTGATTATTTCAGTGAAGTCAATTTTCCCACTACTACCAACCCCCCACTCCCACCCTCTGGCATGCAGCCTCTGATGTTGCTCCTCAGAGAACACAATCTTGGATACACCTATAATCACTCTGGGATGACAATGATTTTTGCAGGGTTCTCTCTGTCTCCTTCCATTACCACAATAAGGTCTAATACTTGGTAAGCTTATTTGTGATCTTATTTTCCCTGAGGCATGAACTGCTTGATGGACTGATCCAATCAAACTTGGGACCATCCAGAAAGACACTTCCTGAGTTTCCTGTTTGAAATCTGTTCTGATCCAAGGAAGGTACTTCCCAGATACATCTACGCCTGATTCTCTCCAGCGAAGTACCCAACTTAAAGTTTAGTCTATATCTCCAATGAAGCTATCAGTCTCCTCCCAACTGCCTTTTATCATAACCACCACTGTTTCTGAGACCATCCTTCACTCTAAACTTCTCCACATTATATTGCAAATGAAGTCAGTTCCTGTGGGAAGAGATGTGGAGCTATTTTATAATGTGTTTTTTTTTTTTTTCCCACTGCAAAATCTCTGAGCTACAGCTCTGAAGCACAAGTGGGGACAATAGGATACTTCTCTCTGAGTAACACCTCCACTTTATGAGCTGAATATTCAATTGATGGGGCAGGGCACAGTAGTTCTAGTAGATTTTGTTGAGTGTTTCTTAATTTGTTCATTATATGACCTATGTTTGCCTTCCTTAGAACCACTTCAGAGACTCTGAATGTTCCCCTAGGATCATTTCTGGAGACTTCATTTTTTTAAAACAATTTTTATCAGTTTCACTAGGGAGTGAGTCCACAGAGCTTTTTGTGCTATCATGTCAAAAGTGAAACTTTCATTTTTTCTTTTTTTTGGTTGAGATTTGGGACTGGATTTACATAATCCAGCCACATTTATTACTTGAAATGTTTGTCCTTTTTTATAGCTTGGATGCAGTCAAGCCACAGAACCAGATAACTATTATATATAGACATTAAAAAGAGAGTGACCAGTAGAATACTGTGATGAATTAGTTTTGATCAGGTCAGCTAAAGACAAAGACAATCACATGATCTATTAAGAGGAAGTAATAGAAATCAAGACAATAATAAAAATGAGTTAACTAAGAGTACAAGTTTCTGTTTTCCCTACAACAAAAAAGGCCTAAATTTATTCTCTAAAGTCAGCCAGGTTTATGCCTATGAAATGTGCTATTGTTATATGAAGGGAATTTGTTTTTTTAGCAGAAGAATTCAGGCCATTTAATTTTATAATTAGTTTCTCTGAAATGAATTAGAAAAATATTACTCTCCTCCATATTTAATAGAATTTCTATTTATTTTTCCCTCCCCATGAGTGACTGATTTTCTAGTTTCTAGACTAGTCACTGAGCTTTGTTTTGAAATATCTGAAGGTCAAATTATTACTTGGCTACAGTGATCCAAGGATTGAAAAAATGTCTAATCACAACATAAATAATCTTTCAGAATCCCAACAAAGTATAATAGAAATGAAATAAGTAAAAATAACCCCCCCACACACAGACAGAAGCATATCAAGAATTATTACAAATGGTTGAATTTCAGGGAAAAATGCTATTACAAATGTGTAATCCCTAATTTCTCATTTTACCCCAGATTCTTAGATTTAAAGCCAGATTTCTTCATTATTTCTGACCTGATATGAAACACCATCTGGCATGTGAATGTTAAGAGGATCATATGTAAGCAAAATAGATATTTTCTCTCTTTCTGATTCTAAGACTTTTTAAAGGCATGTAGATTATTTAGGTTTGAAATGTGAATTACAACCAAATTGATAAAGAGATAGGATGGTTTTTAGTATCAATTTTTTAAAGTAATTACACATTTAAATATTTTAATTGGCATTCCATAATTCTCTTTTAATTTTAGCCTCATGACTATTATTCTTGAAGAAAGATTTAAAATCAAGCCCTCAGAAAGCAAATGATAATGTAAATATTTTTATAATTATTTTATGATGTATACACATATCAAACTGAATCCATAGTTCGCCAGATTTATGTTGGCCAAATTTTCCAGATAATTAGCAAATATTTATCAATATCCAGTAGTTTTATTTATAATGCATGAGCTGAATCATATGTGAAAAATACATTATGGCATTGGAATTAATTTCCATAATTACTTTTTAGATGAGGAATTTCTGCTGTTTTAAACATTTACTTACAATCATAAACTTTCAAAGCTGGTAGCTGATAGGTCATGTGGTTAAAATATTTAACTTTAAAGATAAGAAAGCTGAGGTCTACAGTTTACATAATTTATCTAAAGACCTACAGCTATTTAGTGAGGCATCCAGGGTTAGACTACAGGTTGCCAAAGTCTTGGTCCATTCTACTTTGAACCCTACTGTGCTTCTTTCATAACCTTGATGAACTCCTGCCCAGAAAATCTCACTTTGGAGGGTATGAGATATATATGGTTGCTTCATTCTCACTTACACCACACTGGAAACTGAAACTAGATTTACACTTTAAAAAAGGTTCCCTTTTCTTAAATTTTTACTCATTCATAATGGCTAAGTGTTTGAGTTTCAAAACAATTCCACAATGTGCAAGCTACTAGAGAAATCTATGAGCAAATAGCCAAACAAAACTAGCCGATTTAAATTTAGAAAAATAGACTACAATAAAAATAAACAAAAATGATTTTTTAAGGTCAATTCACCAGGAAATAGGAGTCAACTGAGTTTCCATTTCAAGTATGGAAAAACTAAGGCTCACTGGGTTCCACCCTGATAAAATTACACAAGAAGGAGGGGAGAAAAGGAAGGAGGAAGAAGGGAGAAAGAAAATCAGCAATCTTGTTTATTGTTCAAGTCCTTTATGCTGGACTCCATGAAAAAATATGTAAATACCAAATGCATGGAACAAGCGTGTATGATTTATATACATCTCAATATAAACATACCTAATATTTATTCATCATTTCATTAAAAGAGAAAACCACAGGAAAAATAATGGGACACTTAAAACTTGAAGTTCTGTTAAAGTTTGATCTACTCTTTTTCACCTCTTGCATAGAAGATCACATCTGTCTTCAGAGTTCTGGACAACTATGTGTGCTACTGAAAAATATTAAATAAAATAATTTAGCAAATTTCATTTGTTGGTGTTAGTTGTGTCTGCCAAGAATATCATCAATTAAGACAGCATTTATCAAGCCACCGTCTATGCTGATTAGCTACTGTAAAGAGTGATTTAACCACTCATATTCTTTAGGCTCAGAACTCTTAATGTCAGCATCATAGAGAATTTCTGGCTTTGAAGACTAAGGTTATTATGTCATGAGCTTCTGTGGCTCACTAATTCCTCTGACAACAGGGTTCTTTGTAATTTATTTTTATTTTATTTTATAACTGATGCCTGTTTGCCTAGCGACCACAGGATAGAAACAGCTAGAGTGCATGCTACTGATTATTTCCTCAATTTGAAGGAAATAAATTAGAGGCCGACAACACTGAAGAACAACGACTAAGTTGTTAGTGGACATACTCTGGTACAAAGTCCACTTCCCATTGCTACATGTTATAAGTTGATGTAGAAAATGTACTCATTATTATTTTAATACTTCAGCCTTCTGAAGTGGCCTGTCTCTTGTGACTGGGAGTTTCATCTCATTATGTTTTTGTAAAATTGCAGACTCTAATTTGAATAGACACTAAATTTAGTATGGGTAGTCCAAAAACAATTTAGAGCTACGTTGATAGCACGCTCACATAAGTGCATGCACACGCACGTGCACACACACACAATGTATAATACTACAATGAATGCATCATGATGATGGTTGTCCAAACAGCACTACCCACTATGAAAAGTAGCCTTACCCGTAAGAGTAGTGCTGAGCAGAAGTATAATTGGCAGATGCTTTTGTCTTTTGTGGCAATCAGAGAAATCATAGAGAAAAATGAACAGTAAGGTTTCCCGAGACAAATGAACATTCAACCTCTGCCATTGTATAGAACGTATTAAACATTAAAAATTTTTTTCTGTTTCAAAACTCATTACTTCTGTTACTTACAAAGAACATTAAAGCTTAAAACCACCTGACATCAGTTTTTTTTTCTTTTTTGTTTGTGTGTATGTGTGTTTTCAAATATTTTCCTATGAATAGTGGCAATGAATTAAGAAGAAAAGCATTTAGGATAACTTACAGTAAATTTGACCATACAAATTTCATTAAGAAATTGAGAAAATGATCAGTTGGTACTGAAATTATATATATATATATATATATATATATATATATATATATATATACACACACATATATATACACACATATATGTGTGTATATATGTATATATGTGAAATTATACATATATATACACACATGCATATGTAATTTTTTTTAGTATAATAATGAAGACTTTAAAGGAAGCTTAGACATAATGTAGTCTGGTTCCTACATTTTATAAAGGAGAAAATCAAGGTATATATTTGTAAAAGTATAATTTTATACTGTATATTGCACAAAACAGCAGTATAACACATTATATATTTATCCCAAATAAATTTAGTTATTTTCTATATAAAAATCAGCAGATTTAGGGCTTTCCTGGTGGCACAGTGGTTGAGAGTCTGCCTGCCAATGCAGGGGACACGGGTTCGTGTCCCGGTCCAGGAGGATCCCACATGCCGCGGAGCGGCTGGGCCCGTGAGCCATGGCCGCTGAGCCTGTGCATCCGGAGCCTGTGCTCCGCAATGGGAGAGGCCACAGCAGTGAGAGGCCCGCGTTCCGCAAAAAAAAAAAAAAAAAAAAAAAATCAGCAGATTTGATTATTTGTTAAAGATGTTTTCTAATTTTAATCATTCTACATTATTTTACTTGTTTATAAAATTTTCTCATCATTACTGATATATACATATATAAGAATATATATATGGATATGTATATACATATTTATGCATATATCATTCATTTATTTTATTCTATGAAATTTACACCACAGTAGAAATGCAAGAAAATTAAGTCATCCAAGGAGAAGATTCTCTGGGGGCCTCTCCCGTTGCGGAGCACAGGCTCCGGACGCGCAGGTTCAGCGGCTATGGCTCACGGGCCTAGCCGCTCCGCGCCACGTGGGATCTTCCTGGACCGGGGCACGAACCTGTGTCCCCTGCATCGGCAGGCGGACTCTCAACCACTGCGCCACCAGGGAAGCCCTGGGTTAATTTTTATGGACTATTGCTTTATCAATAACTACAAAGTATATTTATCTTTTGTTCAATAACTGTCATTCATTCCCAAGAAGTCTGTTGTTAAGTGAAAAGTTCTTAAATAATTAAAAAAAATTAATTGTAGTGAGATAAATTATGCTGTATTCCATCCTAAGCCAAGATAAACAAATAATTTTCACTATTAGAAAAATATATGAACTGAATAACAGAAAGAAGTGTATACATAATTAATGATAATTCAAAAGTAAATAAACATTAGTTTGTGCATAAACTACAACGTAATGAAATATAATTTTCTTTGCCAAAAATCAGAGTAACTTTATAGTGAGAGATGGTTGGTGGAGGAGGTATGAAAAAGTTAGTTCTTGGAAAGTTCATTCTTACTGCACCATTTTTTTCCACCATATATATTTTTTTAACTCATATGGGCTCATGCTTCTCCTGTACTAAAACTAACTTAAAATAAACTCACAGAGGTTGGGGATTTTTGTTTCCATACATAAGGAGCTAAGATGTCAACTACTCTGTCCTAACAACAAGTAAAAACCTGAACAGACTGAAAAAGTCAACTCTTCTTGGATCCCTAAGTGAGAGGAGAACACAGAGCAAATCGGTCTCCAAGACTGGAGAGACAGGCAAATGTAGGGAGTCTAGGCTTACTGGGGCAGAACATAACTCACAAGCAAAAACTGCTGTGGGAAACAGTGCTGGGGTAGCAAAAGCTAAATGGTAAATGATGAATTGCTGGAGGCTCAGTGAGAACAACTCAGAAAGTTAAAAATTCCAGGGGCCTCCAGTCATAGGGAGTCCTCTGAATACTGTAAGATTTACCTCCAAAAACTTCACCAGATTCCCACAGTAAATATCGGAGAAAAAATCCCGTCAGGCTCTATGCATGCAGGGGGTAAAAGGAACCATTTAAAAATATACCAGGGTGTTTTGTTCTTTTTTTTTTTTTAACATCTTTATTGGAGTATAATTGCTTTACAATGGTGTGTTAGTTTCTG
>NC_041218.1:69177330-69177720 GCF_002837175.3 Physeter macrocephalus
CTATCCCACCCCTCTAGGTGGTCACAAAGCACCAAGCTGATCTCCCTGTGCTACGCAGCTGCTTCCCACTAGCTATTTATTTTACATTTGGTAGTGTATATATGTCCATGCCACTCTCTCACTTTGTCCCAGCTTACCCTTACCCTTCCCTGTATCCTCAAGTCCATTCTCTAGTAGGTCTGCATCTTTATTCCCGTCTTGCCCCTAGGTTCTTCAAGACCTTGTATTTTTTTATTTTTTAGATTATGTGTTAACATAAGGTATTTGTTTTTCTCTTTCTGACTTACTTCACTCTGTATGACAGTCTCTAGGTCCATCCACCTCACTATAAATAACTCAGTTTCATTCCTTCTTATGGCTGAGTAATATTCCATTGTATATATGTGCCAC
>NC_041218.1:69178124-69228535 GCF_002837175.3 Physeter macrocephalus
GGGTCTTTTGTGTTTCCATACAAATTGTGAAATATTTTGTTCTAGTTCTGTGAAAAATGCCATTGGTAGTTTGATAGGGATTGCACTGAATCTGTAGATTGTTTTGGGTAGTAGAGTCATTTTCACAATGTTGATTCTTACAATCCAAGAACATGGTATATCTCTCCATCTATCTGTTTCATCTTTAATTTCTTGCATCAGTGTCCTATAATTTTCTGCATACATGTCTTTTGTTTCCTTAGGTAGGTTTATTCCTAGATATTTTATTCTTTTTGTTGCAATGGTAAATGGGAGTGTTTTCTTAATTTCACTTTCAGATTTTTCATCATTAGTGTATAGGAATGCAAGAGATTTCTGTGGAGTGTTTTGTTCTTTTTAACAAAACCTGTCTTGGGAAGAGGGGATGGACTAATTAGTCACAGCTTAACCTGCTGCAGTATTATTAGAGCTTAACCAGCCAGCGAAAGGGAAATACCCAACTCTAGCCCACTGTAGCCATCCTGAACCACCCAAGAAGGGAGAAAAAAGCAAAAATACTTCTCAAGTTCACAGTCAAGAGAACTAAAAGACTGATACCTAATGTAGGACTATAAAATGCTCCCTTCCCCTTACAACTCACTACCACATTATTAAAAGCCAATTTATAGCCATTCCTTTTACTTGGTACGTCACATCCCACTATCAAGAAAATTTTACAAGGCATAGAAAAGGCAAAAAGCAAAATTTGAAGAGAAAGAGCAAGCATCAGAACCAGATACAGCAGGGATGTTGGAATTTTCTGACAGGGAATTTTCAACAACTGTGATTAATATGCTAGTGTTCTAATGAGGACAGTATGCAAGAACAGAGAACATAAGCAGAGAGATGGGAATCCTAATAAAGAACTCCTAAGGAAATTATAGACATTTAAAAAAAAAACACCATAACAAAAATTTTTAAAATGCTTTTTATTGGTTTAACTGAACATAATTGAGGAATGAATCTGAATGAAGACTGAAAAACACAGAACAGAATATCCAAGGACTGTAGGACAACTACAAAAGGTGTAAGATACATGTAATGGGACTATCAGGAGAAGAAAGAGCGAAAGGAAGAGAAGAAATATTTGAAACAGTAATGACTGAGAATTTTCCCAAATTAATGTTAGACATCAAACCACAGATCCAGGAAGCATAGAGAACACCAAGCAAGATAAATGCCCAAAAAAACCCTATATCCAGGCATATCATTTTCAAATTAGAGAAAATCAAAGACAAAGAAAAAAATCCTGAAAGAAGGCAGAGGAAAAAAACCACATTAAACCTATAGAGGAACAAAAATAAGAATTACATCCAACTTCTCCTGAGAAATCATGCAAATAAGAAGAGAGTGGATAAAACACCTAAATTGATGGAAAAAAAAACCCCCCCACCAACCTAGAATTCTGTACCCAGCAAAATTACTCTTCAAAAGTGAGGAGGAGATAAAGACTTTCTTGTACAAACAAAAATAGAGGAAATATATTGCCTGTACTTGCCTTGTAAGAAATGTCAAAAGGAGTTCTTTAGAGAGAAGGAAAATAATACGGGTCAGAAACTCAGATCTACACAGAGAAAGGGATGACCAACAAGAAGAAATAAGTGAAGGTAAAAGAAACACTTTTATTTTTCTAATTCATAATCAATTTAACAGATAACAGTTTATTCAAAATAAATGCAACAATGTATTCATATACATGCTTATGTGTGCTTATATATGTAAAATAAATGACAGCAACAGTAAAAGGGATGAGGGGAAGGAATTATTTTGTTATCGTAAGGTACCCACACTATGCATGAAGTGGTATGGTTTCATTTGAAAGTGGATTTTTAATAACCACTAGAGAAAGTTAGAAAAAAAACACAACTATAACTAATATACTAAGGAGAGAAAATGGAATCATATGAAATGCTTGATTAAAATCACAGAAAGCAGAAAAAGAGTGAAAGACAAAAACAGGAACAAAGAACAAGGGCAACAAATAGAAAACAGTAATTAATATTGTAGTTGTTAATCCAACTGTATCAATAATCACTTTGAATGTCAAGGGTCTAAATGCCCTAATTAAAAGACAGACCTTGCCAGAGAGGATCAAAAACCACAACCCAACTGTATGTTGTCTATGAGAAAACCACTTTAAATATAAGGACACACAGATTAAAAGTTAATAGATGAAGAAAAATATACCATGTTAACACTAATCAAAAGAAAGCAAAAAAAAAAAAAAAGCAGAAGTGGTTATATTAATATTAGAGCAGACTTTAAAGCACAGAAATTTTTCAGAAATAAAGAAGTGCACTACATAATCATAAAGGCATCAATTCTCCTAGAAGATAAGACAATTCTCAATGTGTATGTGCCTAATAACAGAGTGTCAAATGACATGAGGCAAAAACTGATAGAACTGCAAGAAAAAATAGATGAATCCA
The DNA here is from genome assembly GCF_002837175.3 of Physeter macrocephalus. Classification (NCBI taxonomy): domain Eukaryota; kingdom Metazoa; phylum Chordata; class Mammalia; order Artiodactyla; family Physeteridae; genus Physeter; species Physeter macrocephalus. The sequence goes on from NC_041218.1 coordinate 69,180,572, forward strand.
CTATCATAGTTGGAGACTTCAACATCTCCTTCTCAGAAGCAGACAGATCCTGGAGGCAGATAATCAGTAAGGACATAGCTGAACTCAACACTACCATCAAATCAACTGAATATAATTGACACCTACAGACTATGTCACTGATCAATAGAAGAATACACATTTTTCTCAAGATCACAGGGAACATCACCAAAGTAGACTACATTCTGTTCAATAAAACACACTTTAATTTAAAAAATATCTTATTCATACAATGTCTGCTCTCAGATCACAATGCAATTAAACCAGAAATCAGTAACAGAAAGATAACTGGAAAAGTCCAAAGTACATGGAGAATGAACAATACACTTCTAAATAATACATGGGTCAAAGAATTAAATGAAAATGAAAACACAACGTATTTCTGGGATTCAGCAAAAGCTGTGCTTAGAGGGACATTTACAGCATTGAATGCATACACTACAACAGAAGAAAGATCTAAAATCAATAATGTAACTTTTCATCTTAAGAACTAGAAAAAGAAGAACAAATTAAATTTGAAGTAAGCAGAAGAAAACAAAAATAACTAGAGCAGAAACTAATGAAACTGAAAACAGGAAATCAGTATAGAAAAATCTATGAAACCAAAAGCTGACTTTTTGAAAAGGTCAATAAAATCAATGAACCAGGCTAACTAGGAAAAAAGAGACAGGGTACTAATTACTAATATCAGAAAATGAAGGAATGGATGTCACTACAGATGCCACAGAACTTTAAAGGATAATAGAGGAATATTATGAACACATCTGTGTTCACAAATTTGAAAACATCAATGAAATGGACCAATTCCTCAAAAGGCACAATCTGCCAAAACTTACACAAGAAGAAATAGATGATCTTCCGAAACAGAAAGTACCAGGCCCACATGGGCTCAACAGTGAATTTTACCAAACATTTAAGAAAGAAACTATACCAATTCTATATTATTTCTTTGACGCAGAGGGAATACTTCCTAACTCATTCTATGAGACTAGTGTTACTGTAATACCAAAACTGAACAGTGACATTCTAAGAAAACTATCACCATCTCTCATAAACTTAGATGAAAAAATCCTCAACAAAATACTAGCAAATTGAGTCCAAAAAGGTAGTAAAAGTATTATACACCATGACCAAGTAGGATTTATCCCAGTTATGCAAGACTGGTTTAACATGGGAAAATCAATTATGTCTTGCATCACATCAACAGACAAAAATCCAACACCCATTCCTGATAAAAATTCTCGGTAAACTAAGAACAGAGGAGAGCTTTCTCAAGTTGATAAAGACTATCTACAGGAAACCTACAGCTAACATTGTATATTAGTAGTGAAAAATTCAAAACTTTCTCAATAAGATCAGGTATAAAGATGTCCTCTCTTATCACTCCTTGTCAACATCATAATGGAAGTCTTTGCTAATGCAATAAAGCAGGAAAAGGAAAAGAAATGGTGCACAGATAGGGAAAAAAGACATAAAATTGTCTGTTATCAGGTGACATGATCATCTATAGAGAAAATCTGAAAAAAATGGCAAAAAACCCCCATGAACTCCTGGAGCTAATAAGCAATTACAGCAAAGTTGCAGAATACAACGTTAACATACAATATCAGTTGCTTTCCTAAATAAAAACAATGTACAAGTGAAATTTGAAATTAAAAACAAAATACTATTTACATTTGCACCCCCAAAATTAAACACTTAGGTATAAATGTAACAAAATATATACATGATCTATATGAGGAATACTACAAAACTTCAATAAACAAAACTGACCAACTAAATAAATGGAGAGATATTCCATGTTCATGGATAGGAAAACTCAATATTGTCAAAGTATCAATTCTTCCCTAATTGATCTATATAGTCAATGCAATTCCAACCAAATCCCAGCAAACTGTTTTATGGATATTGATAAATTGAGTCTGAAGTTTATATGGAGAGGCAAAAGACTCAGAATAGCCAACACAATATCGAAGGAGAAGAACGACTGAAGTTAGAAAACTAATGTTACCTGACTTAAGGACTTGCTATAAATCTACAGTGATCAAGACAGTGTGATATTAGTGAAATAACAGAAAAATAAATCAGTGGAACAGAATAGAGAACCCAGAAAGAGACCCTCATAAATACAGTGCATTCATCTTTGGCAAAGGAGCAAAGGCAATACAATGGGGCAAAGGTGGTCTTTTAAACAAATGGTATTGGAAAAACTGGACATCCACATGAAGAAAAAATGAATCCAGACAGAGACCTTACACTCTTCACAAAAATTAACTAAAAATGGATCACAGTCCTCTCATCACAAGACGAGAGGACTAGATGACCTTGGGAATGCCTTTTTTAGGCACAATACTGAAGTCACAATCCATAAAAGAAACAGTTGATAAGCTGTACTCCATTAAAATTAGAAACTTTTGCTCTGAAAAAGACCACATCAAAATAATTAGAGGAACCACAGACAAGAGGAAAATATTTGCAAAGGACACATCTGATAAAAGACAGTTATCCAAAATGTGCAAAGAACTCTTAAAAATCAACAGTAAAAAACCAAATAACCCAGTTAAAAAATGGGCCAAAGACCTTAACAGACACCTCATCAAAATGATATATAGATGAAAAATAAGCATATGAAAAGATGCTTCACATTATATATCATCAGGCAAATGCAAATTAAACAAACGATGAGATACCACTACACACCTGTCAGAATGGCCAAAATCCAGAACAGTGACAATACCAAATGCTGACAAGTATGTGGAGCAATGAGAACTGTCATACATTGCTGGTGGGAATGCAAAATGGTACAGCTGCTTTGAAAGAGTGTTAGGAGGTTTCTTATAAAACTAAACATACCCTTACCACACAATCCAGTAATCATGCTCTTTGGTATTAATCCAAAGGAGTCTAAAATTTAGGTCTGCACAAAAATATGAACATGAAGGTCTATAGCAGCTTTATTCATAACTGCTAAAACTTGGAAGCAACCAAGATGTTCTTAAGCAGGTGAATGGGTATATTAACTATGGTAATCCAGGCAGTGGAATATTATTCAGTAGTAAAAAGAAACGAGCTATCAAGCCATGAAAAGACATGGAGGAAATTTAAATGCATATTACTAAGTGAAAAAAGCCAATCTGAAAAAAGACCAGTGGTTGCCAGATATTAGTGGGGAGGGACAAACGAATGGGTGGAGCACACAGGATTTTTAGGGCCATGAAAATACTCTGTATGAGACCATAATGTTGGTTACATGTTATTACACATTTGTTTAAATGCACAGAATGTACAATACCAAAATGAACCCTAATGTAAATTATGAACTTTGGGTAATTATTATGTCTCAATGGAGGTTCACCGATTGTAACAAGTGTACCACTCTCGTATGGGATACTGATAACGAGAGACCCTCTGCATGTGTGGGAAGCAGGGGTGATATGGGAAATATCTGTATCTTCCTCTCAATTTTGCTGTAAATCTAAAATTGCACTAAAAATATGTTTAAAAAATAAAGTCATAGAACAGGAGCCAGAAAACATTATTGGGACAAAAAAATGTTTAACACAAATTTGCCTAAAAACAGGAGGATTAGCTCAAAGTGTTATAAAAGATTCTTTCTCTTCAATCCCTCACTTGGCAAATTCACACAATTCAAATTTATTTTGCATGATTTATTTTATTAGAAAATGTGACTTCCCACAAATTGATGAATGCATTTTTGCCTAAAACACTAATGTCAATATAAAACTTCTTATGGTCTAGTCACATAGTATATTCATGGGGAAAAAGTAATTTCACTGTGATAAAAGAGAAATCTAGCCTGAAAAACGGTATATATTTTCAAAAGCTGTTGTGAAAAGTCATTAATTGAAGAATTATTATGTGAGGTAATCTGTAAAGTCAAATATCTTCCACAAATTAAGAAAAAGGAGAAATTAATGACACCAAGATAAGACAGAACAATAACTAAACTATTTCAATTGAAAAACCGGTATAACCAGAAAATTACTGTAACAGTAACAACTTTGCCACATTTCATATAGCAACATCGATTCACAAGTATTTTTAAATGTTAACTAAAACTTCAGAACTTGCTAGATTAGTAGACCATCCTCACTAGTCTTGTCCCTTTTCATTCTCTTTATGTTTACTTTCCTTATTTCAGTTCCTATTAAGAACCAACCTCCTCTACGCAGTGTAGCTCTCATACATGCTATCATATCTGTCTGGAAAATGACCTTCTCCCTATTTCCTGCTAAGTCCAAATACTTCAGGGCAGTCTTCCTTCCTCTGATACTAGATGAGACATGTCCCTAACATGCAGATCTATTATAAATATCTTTACAACAATTAATTACTATGTAATTATTTTTATCTTCGTTATTATGCTGTAATCCTCCTGGAGGACATGTATCAAGTCTCTGTGACGTTCATTTTTGGATGACAGATTGGATTAAACAAGAATGTACTTTTTAAGGACTATTCAGGTGATGCCATATTTATTAATACTATACTATAAAATAAAACTATTCCATAAAAAAGTAATTTATTAGCATTTTAAAGAACTGACTATATCAGAAATTAATGAAATAACGTCTACAAAAGAATACTTTGGCATATTGAAAATTAATTAAATATGTGTATATATGTTTGTGTGTATTTGCACATATATGCTATATCTGTGTGTATATACATATATGGGTGTATATATACATATATGTGTGTGTTGTACATATATATGTTTACATATATAGTCTCTTGGTATGGAATGGAAGATAATTTTCTGCTATTCAGGAAAAATATTGCTTTAAACTAATTACTGTGTTATATTCTCTGACAATGCCTTCAGGTTCACTATACCGTAATTTTGATGACAGAAAAACATGTTTACTGGTTTTCAAAAGGAAAAAGAAAAACTTAGTTGACGTGCATTTATAAGGAGAAAAGTACATACTGTTGAAAGTATATCAATAATACTATTCAGTGGGCTTCCCTGGTGGCACAGTGGTTAAGAATCTGCCTGCCAATGCAGGACACATGGGTTCAAGCCCTGGGCCAGGAAGATCCCACATGCCACGGAGCAATTAAGCCCGTGCGCCACAACTACTGAGCCTGTGCTCTAGAGCCTGTGAGCCACAACTACTGAGCTCACGTGCCACAACTACTGAAGCCCGCACGCCTAGAGCCTGTGCTCCGCAACACGAGAAGCCACCACAATGAGAAGCCCGCGCACCACAACGAAGAGTAGTCCCCGCTCGCTGCAACTAGAGAAAGCCTGCGCGCAGCAATGAAGACCCAACGCAGCTAAAATAAATAAATAATTTTGCTAAAAAATATTATTCAAATATCCCAAAGTTATCAAGTCTGTCTTATAATCTTCAATTTGGCTGAAGCCCCATCCTCTGAGTTGCAGAGAAGTTGATGAGGTTTTACTGAATTTTCCTATTAATATTCTTAAGAGTTCTTAGGAATGCTTTCATGCCACACAAATCTGCCAGGTGCTTAGCTCCTGGTAACCACTGCCCAAATTTTTCTGCTGCTCCACTCAAGCTAGCTCTGAACCACTTGTTCAGATTGCTGGATTCCTTCTGCATCTTTCTGCTTCTCCTTTAATTTCCCTCCCATCTATAATACAATTAAATAAAGATTTAAGAGAAGGGAATTAAATGAAGAGAAGTAAAAGGTTAAAGTGGATATTAAATATCCCCTCTTCCAGAATGCATAACTCTTGCCTCCCCAGGAAGTCCAACCTCTGGGCCCTCTTTATCCTCAATCCTTCAGTGCTTGGAAGTTTCAGAAGCCATGTCTTCAGTAGACAAATGACGGCTCAAAATCCCTTCCCTTCAAAGTCCAGGGAAGTTTGGGAGAACAAAAGAAAGTTCTTTTCTTCAGGAGCCCAATGTTGCCTCTCTCTCTCTCTCTCTCTCTCTCTCTCTCTCTCTCTCTCTCTCCCCCTCCCTCCCTCCCTTTCTCTCTCTCTCTCTCTCTCCCTCTCCCTCTGTGTGTGTGTGTGTGTGTGTGTGTGTGTGTGTGTGTGTGTATGAAGCTGGTAAGATTAACAGTGTGACTATGCATTTACTATAGGAGAAAATTCCCATCCCACTATACAGGGTGATCCAGACCCTGGAGACAAAGGTAAGTGAATATTTAAAGAAGACCAATTGCTTCTCAAAATCTGTGTGATTCAGTCTTATTCTACCTGGCATGTAGCATGCACTAAGACAGGATGAGCTCATATTCCTAATTTGGAAAGCAAAACACTAACCCTTTAAGGGCATAGTCCTCCTAAGGAAGCACCCAAAATACGTTAAGAAAACAATATTTACTGTGAATTGTCTGATTATTTTACTAGTTCAAGGTTTATCTCAAAGCCATGAAAAGATACTTGTATGACTAAAAAGTGCTCTGTAAAGTGCAGCTCCCAGAATGATGAGCACACCTTCTTTAAGGACAAATTCCAGGCTCCACTTTACAAGCAAAAATTTTTCACAAACCCTAAGATGTCAGTTTCCAAGCTCCAACAATTTTAAGATCTAGACTACATCCAGAGCAATAGGAAGAATCTGCTGGCCATTTAAAAATAGCATTTTGTCCTTGCCACACAGAGACAACTCAAGCTTATTATCCATGCTTGATATTTTGCTTTAGTGGTTTAAAAATGGAAGAATGATTTCTTGAGGTGTCTTGGCTAGAGTTGGAAGACAGAGGGGAACACATGAAGGGAACTCAAGACAATGTGAGCCTATGTATAAAACAGGTTTGCCTTAAGCTATGAGCGGGCAAAGAGAGAAGAAAAGGAACATAGAAAGGAAGTAGTGGGAAAATGATTTTTTCAGACAATTCTCCACCCTAGTCTGGTTAGCCAATGACAAGTTGGACCATCTGAAGCGACTGAGTGAAGAGCAGTGTAAAAGTCTCTCTGTCTTTCTTTTTCTTTGTACTTTACATCTTAGCCAAGGGAGGATGTTCATATTTGCTGTTTTGTAAAGAATTCATGCCAATGTCTCTTCTTTCCCATACACTGAGTCCCAGAATTTCCTTTTTGATGTTCCTTTGAGTCCCAGGCCTCAATTTTCACCACTTTAAGTTGCAAACTTAACAAGATAAATGTTGTCACTTGCTCCTTTTGTCCTTTTGTCTTTGTCTACTTAGCAAGTGTGAGAGAGTGTGACTGGGGAAAAATCTTTCCTCATCAGAGGTTCATAAGGCTCAGAGGGAGTAATAACTATTCTTAGTCAGAGAGACTGAAAATAAATCCCTGAGGTAAAGGTAATAACGTAGACATGCATTCCATCTACTAAAATAATGTAGATATGCATGGTATCCATTGAAATAAATATTCTATGCTCCTCTATAAATTGCTTAAAGATGATGATCATTATCTAAGAATACGAAGTATAAGCTATATGGAGCTGGGAGGGGGGCAGGTAGTCCCAGAGGAAAATTACCCATATAATTAAGAATCAAACGTCAAGAAATCGGAACCAGAGTAGAGGGAGAGTGAGTGAGGTGCATCCCTAGGTAGATGGGGAGAAGAGGGCCCCCTACCTCTCTCCCTGCCATCCCTGCTCCTACCCCCAGAAAGGGAAAGAAAGCAGGAAATAAAGCTTCTGTTTGTCACTCCCCACATCACAACTGCACTCAACTAGACGAAAGGCCTGGCAAGGGCAATTTTAACTGTGATCCTCCGAGTGACAAGTACACCTAGTTTGGGTTCAAAAAAGGAACCCAAGATGCCTAGAAGCCATGGTATCTTCAAAGTACTCTTTGCCAGGCAAGTAACAGCCCTTATGAGCTACAAACCTCTGCCTGCATGTTCGTTCTTCTACCTTCCCTTGGGATGAAACTTCCCATCCTGGAGGAAAAGTAGGGAACTTTGTGATAGACTTTGAAATTCAACATATGACATAAACAGAAAAGAAAAAAAAAATCCTCTATTCCCCCTCGCAAACACAGTCACATACATACTTGTCATTGTTAGGTAACTGGGGAATTAAGGGTAAGGTGTTAACCACAGATTTAAAAGGAAAATAATGTTCATATACTATTCTCCAAAAGTAAGTATGAACTCTTGAAATTTGCAAATACACATCTGTATTGTTTTGGTTCTTAGACTATTTGGAACTATCTTAGCAATATCTCCCCAATAAAATATTCCTCTTCTTGAAAACGTGAACCACACAATGCTAAGTGAAATACTTACTACAAACATTTTTCCAGTGTTTTAAATGCTCCAAATGCCAAATAAATTACTAGAAAAAAAAGATAATGTTTTAGAAAAAAGTTTCATGTGAATGGATTGTTTATACATAGATTTAATATCTGAAACAAAATAATAAAATTCAGTTTAAAATAGCCTCATTATATTACACCACCCTATCCAGATTTTATCAATACTTACACCCTTGGAAAGTTACTTCCTATTGATACTTTTCCACTGGCAACAGTAAAATCCCAAAGAAGATAGAAAAGGTGATGGAGGGGGTGTATTCCTAGTCTTATATCATTGCAGTATTCACTTTAAAGCAATGTAATCCTTTTCTGTTTCTGCCCCAACATTTCATAATTATGTCATTTTACAAGAATTGTGTAATTTACATAACCACCTAAATTGTCATAATTGCTAGAAAGTGCTGAAAAAGCATACGTTAGGCATTTCAGATTCATTTCTGCTCTCTGTTTTAAATGCACTTGAAATGCCTTTTGCATAAAAATTCTTTTGGTCAACAAAAAAGTAACTTGGGTTTGATTTTGAAGGAGCCATCCCTCTTCTCAAGCCGACTCCTCCTCTTCCTCCAGGAAGCCTTTGCCAGGTGGATGCTGAGGTTCCACCTAAGTAAATAACTCTCTCATCTTGATTTTATGGAAGAGGAAACTGAGAGCCACAGAAATCAACTGACTCCATCTGAGTCTCACAGGTCATCTTCGCAGAGTCAAGGCTAGAACGCACTTTTTTTTGACATGCATATTTTGTTTACTGTCCCATACCTTTATCCACTGCATTTAGAAAGAGGAAAAAGGAAGGATAGAAGAATGGAATGGTCTCCCCACAGTTTTTTCAGCATGCCATTTCCATTATAATGATCTTAACCATCTGTTTTGCTTGGAACAGGCAAAAGAATTTGATATTAAGAAACTAAACTGTCATTCTGTACAACAGAAGAAAGGCTTCCGAGATGGGACCCTATTTCAGGATGCGGGAGTGAATGTCAATTTTATCAGGGGTTTCATCAACATCAGTGAAGTACAAAGCAAGTATTTGATCACTACTCCCTGTAAAACTAGGGGCTCATAATTTCATTAATAAAATTTTATAATTAAACATCATTGCAGTATATGGTAGTTGCTAAAAGTGTAATCAGGAAACCCTCTAAAAAGCTAATCTATCCTTGCGTACTTAAAAACAATGTATTAATGTTTAGCTTCCTGAAGCTAATTTGGATGTTATGTGAATCTATAAAATTTTGTGGCAATATAAGTGATGTGCATTAATAGCAAACCACATTTCTGGAGTGTTTACCCCTTGCATGTGCACACATATATGAACACATGCAGTGCACACAACACACAAACATATGTAATTTATGATACTACTAAGTCAGGATGAGTTCTGAAATAAAATAAATAAAAATGAGCTCATTTACTTATTTGATACTTTTTTTCAAATGTTACTGCAAAATATGCATTTTAATTCTGATTTTAAAATAGAATTTAAAGAGTGATGTAACTATTTTGCAGTTACTGACTTTTCAAATTATAGATATCATTTGAAGAACCAATAATACTTCATAATCATCATTTAAAATGAATTATAATTGTTACTTGTTCTGATGTTTGGTTAAATTGTAACTATCAACAAAAAAGGCAGCTATCACTTCCCAAATAAGTAAGCAAGGCACAGCAATTTTCTTAGAAAAGTGAAGAGCGTATTCAGTACAATTAAGGAAGAAAAGTAATAACAAACTATTATTTCTGCCAAAAAATTGGGAAAATATTAGCAAAGCTAAGAGGAACCAGAGACCCTTTGAACAATCATTATTGTTCCAGAACATATAATTTATCATAATGTCACTGAAGAAGAAAAAAGGAAAAAAATAAAACAATATATATTTTGATAAAAGGACAATTCTGGCTGTTAAATCAAATTGAGAATCAAATTTCACGTAGCTGATAAATGTAACACAGTTCTCGTAATTTTAATGAAATGATTTTAGAAGTAGTGGGAAATCTTTATCTGAAAAAAAAAGTTCATAAAATTTTCTAAAAATCAAAGCAATTCAACTTTTCCCATCTATGAACTATGTACGAGAAAGAAGTAATTTAATTCCAGATTTCTCTTTTCTGACATAGTTATTAGCAAAAGATTTATCAAGCTTAACTTATCAACTCAACACACTTAAGCCAATTTAGTTCTTATACCAGCAATGCTAATAGCTTGATGAAATCTCAAAAACTGAAACTAAATGGAAAAAAGTTTTAACGAAAATAAGCATGTGGGTCACTAAACATTTTCAGAATATTGCGTCTTTTTTTTTTCCCTCCTGGTCACTTTTCTTATTTCCTTTCCAAAGTCTTAATGTAATATTTACCCTCCGCTTTCTGAACTTTTTCTCAGCATGGTAGAAGACCAATAAATCAATCTGGTATACTAACCCTAGTAATCAGTTTGGGGTATAGAGAAACAACTTTCTGAGATTTCTTACATTTATTCTCTTCTTGTAAATATGGTTTATTTTTAAAGCCATACGTAACATCCTGCAGCCCAGCATTACACTTGCCTAACATTTTTCTATACTAATTACTCATAATAACCTGTTACTCTTTTAAAAATATGTACATATGTATAGAAATAAAATATCTATCTATGGGTATATATTACTTATGTATAAATATAAAGAATAAAGTTGAAGTTGACTCCAATGGAACAAGGAACATGGACATGAACGTTATACTCAATTTGTCCATGCTTTCCTCCTTCCCTCTGTCCCTTCTTTCCTTCCCATTATTTTTCATTACTTTCTGGTTTGTGTATTGTTTTTTCTTCCTCCAATGTGACCAGCTGTGAAAACGCAAATAAATGAGGCACTTACTCTTTAAGGTAGTATGGTCAGTCCACTAATGTGCCTGTGTAGCCACCAAATAGTCACTAATGTGAGAAAATATTGTCTTGATTAAGTATAAATAATATATACTTCATTTTTTTCTAACATTTTATAATTATTCAAAAGATAACTTCTTAAAATGCCATTTGAATTTCAATTCATATAAGGTTCATGCAGTTTACCCAAGATATTCTGAATAAGAATCAGAAACAGGTCTGACAGCAATGCAATAGTTTATATGAAGGAATCAACAATGTGATTACCTGAGATGTGGTACCAGCCATCAAAATACATCATTAATTTGGCAACAAAGATTAGAAATTATCATCAAGTTCACCTTTTAAAGATGATATAAAGGTTTTTAAATTTCATGTATATATTTTTTATAATTGTTGTAGTGTTTAGTGAATGTTAATCATTCATTTAATATTAAACACAAACATAGTCAAGAATTCCGTGGTCCCTAAGAGTTTATAATTATTAAAGGCTATTTGTTATCACTATGTATGTCATTGAAACCTAACAAAATAATTTATATTTTGAATATATCTATTAAATTGGTTGGTATCCTTTAAATATACAATCGTATAGTAAACATCTCTCAGAGGCTGGTGAAAGAAAAAAGTTTCTTTTAAACCCATGAACTTCATTTTATCAGAAATAAAAATTAGTGAACTTGGAGTATATTTTCTGATTTAATAAGAACAAAACTCAGCAATGCTTATAGCAAATAACCATTCTCAAAAGAGTATAGGACAAAAGGTTCGAGTTTTTATCTTCTGAAGGGAGCGGCGAAGTGGAATCGAACCTGAACTCAGGCAGAGAAGTTAAAGGCAACATTCTCTACGTTGGGTGTCTGGGTGGTGGTGGGTTGGTCCTTGAATCCTCAGAGCCTTCTGGTCCAATCTCCCTGGATTAGGCTGGTGGGCAGGAACATTCTTGGCATCACTGCTACTGGCCTGGAAGTTGCAGTGAGCTACAAGACCTGTACTATCCCTGCTGATATTTTAAACCAGAGGAGACAAATGTCTCCAGGTACCAAACCCGACTGAAATACAGGAAGATAAGGATGATGTACCCACACCTGTGGTTTTCCAGATGGGTAGCTGTAGAGAAGCAACCAAAGCGAATAAATTCACTTCACAATGACACAATGCTGCATTTTATGCAATTGGATTCATCACATTATGGTAGGAGTTCACAGAAGTTTTCCTGCTTCTCAACTCTCTACCATTTTAATAAACTCTACCATAGAATAAAAGAACTCAGTTAATCAAAACAGGTAATTCCTAGTAAAAGCATACATCAAAGCAGTAGCTGGGTACTATCTGAGGAAAGTATCAGTTGATAACTACATATTATACCTATGTATAAATGGTTATTAACTTTCAGATGCTTGTTGAAGTACCATAGGAATAACAGCCTAAGAAAGTTAGCATGCTTTGTCTTAGGTCTTAAATTTTTTTTCTTTCTTTTTTTTAACTTGTCAAAAGAAGATAGAGGCAAATAGAGCAATGATTATATTACAGTGAAGAGGGATTTTGTTCTGTCAGCAATAGAGCTTCTTCCAAGGGAGATAGATGAATGCCCACTCCCAAAGCCTAACTTTGCAACTGCTTTTGCTGTTTGTTCCCTCTCATTCATTTTGCATCCATATTAGGCTTGCATCTGTTTATGTACTTGTCTATTATTCATCTACAGGATAACTGCTCAGCAGTCGTTACTTCCTTTCATATCTTTTCTGCATCTTTTGTTTCCATGGGTTGTTTTGGCAATAAAACCAAGAAAAGGGTACAAAGCTTATAAAAAAGTGCAGTTGGAACATCATGTTTTTACGGCTCTAGGAACGTTATTGCTGATTTCAAAAAGTTTAAAAAAATGTTAAAATGCATTCAGCAAAGTTTAAAGCTCATAGGTATGATAAATTTGAAAATTTGAGAGCAAGGAATTTAAAAAGTGCTTTCTAAAACAGCTCACTGTTGTTTGATGTTGACACGGCAGACTGCCTTGTGCAATTTTCTGTACACTGTACATTTTCATACCAAAATCTCAAGCAATGCAGTCACAGTAATTCCTTACATTTATATAGCATTTTGTAATTTTATTATGTTTATTCATCCATTATGTCCTCTGAACTTTCTAGGTAGATAATTAGCATCTTCATATGAAGGCAAAAAAGGAGAGTAAGTATGTTAAATTATGTGCTAAGGTCAAAAGGTCAATGAATCTCTGAGCCTAGACTAGAATCTACATTTACCTGACACCCTTCCAGCCTGGTGTGGGCCAGGAGACTCCTCACAATAAAGTTGCCGCAGGTTTCTTGTGTGCCAGTGGGAGTGAAATATAATTTGGAACTCTTAGATTATGAAAGCATAGTTCTTTGTGTGATTTTAAATTATTATTGTGTTCCCAAATTCAATAATACTCTATTGGTAATTAAGGTCCATTATCCCAAAACACAAAAATTTTACCCTTTATATCAGAGGGATAATGGATTCTCTGAAGCCCTTCCATTCACCCCAGAATAAAAACTTCAACTCTGTATGACTAATTTGGTCTCCTCAAACTATATTGTTTGGTAAGAATCTGATTCAACATGCTAGGTTGAGCCCAACATAATGTTAGGTTATATACAGAAAAAAAAATTGAAGGTACATAAAACCAATTCAAATAATCAAAAGCAAGACATCTATATAAACTCATGCATTCAGAATACGCTTAACAGTTGTTTCTTTGTGAAAACTTCATATGTTTACATGAGATGATCTGCAGATTATTAGGAGTAATTGCTATTTTCCTTATTCAGATACTTGTTAATCTGTTCAAAAAACCTTCATAACTATGAAGAACATGAAGAACTTTTCAAAGGCAACTGCAATGTTATTCCTTCAAATGCAAGGCCCATTAATCGTGACAATATTAAATTCCTTAAATTTTGATAAGCACAATAAAAGAAACAATGAAAATCATGATAAAGTCCTTGTGTACTATTTAGGCTTAGTTGAGTTAAAAATGTTGAAAAAGACACACATAATTGGTTCTAACTAGGGCAGGAATTTTATCGGAATGATGCAAAATATTCCATGGTTTGGGAAGCCTAAAGGACTTCTCAAATTGAAAACAGTACTAATTCTTTGCTTAAATTCCAAAGACTTCTACTGGAGCCTATTAAGATAGGCTGTGATTTCTAAAACAAGGCTGAGTTGGGGTCATTGGTGATGAGACCATCCCTCCAGTTGGTCTGATTATTATGAGACTGAAATTTAGTTGGTATAGGGGATTAATATGAGATTGGAGTTTAAAGTTAAATCTATAGAGATATATGCATTTTACCACATTGCGGTTTATAGACCCTACAGGAGGAACACATTTAATGTTGACAGTAGATATAATTTTAAAATAATGTGATTACCTGACCAGCCACCATACATACGTTGTGTTTAAAACATTAATGGAAAGGGAAAAGTGAGGAAAGGGAGAAGACAGCACAGCAGAGGTACACAAATGTTCTATATGCCCCCTCATCAATTATGTATTGCTAATATACTGCCATTATTCAGAAAACACTTTTATGCTTAGGAGATGTCATTATTAACTCTCTGTTAAATTATTTCAACCTTCTACATCCCGTAGCTGCAAGAAAATAACAAAGCAATCCTGTAAAGCCAACGTTCAGTTTAAAAGAATTTTTCTTTGGTAACTAGTAGCACTTGTGAAAAATCACAGGACTTTAACAAGCCATTTGTATTGCATCCAAAATAACCAAGAAATGTCAATGTTTATATAGTTGCTTAATTATTTAAAAAGTTATTATCTTTGGAGTGGTTAATCTATCATTAAGTGATAAGTGGCAAAATGATTTTATTTTGGCCCGTGATATCCAGGATTCTCCTCAGAAACCTACGTTCATGCTTCCTTATTATTATCAGAGCTGTCACTGTGGCAGAAGATGACTCGTAAGAAAAAATAAACTACTTCCCTCTTTCAGTGCCCTCAACCACAAATGTCAGAAAGTGCCCCTTACCTTTTGTTCCCTCCCAAAAGAAAGATCCTTGGTGAAAGGGCTTAACTTCTGCCATTTGGGTCTCCTATTTACTTTCAGCAAAAGAGAGACAAAAAGCAAGTGATGAGAAGAAGCTGCCTTTGCCCTGCCATCTTGCTCTTCTTTGTTGTCTTTCAGTCGCTCAGTAATTAACTCTTGATAAGCTAAGTGACATCTTCAGTAAATGGTTACAATTTAGAAGGATTAATAGAGGAGCTATTTTTAAAAAAACTTAATAAGCCAAAGAAGTCTATGGAAATTTTTATATGTGCCTCTTAGTGAATTTGTAGAATCTGTGAGTTAATCATTTCACAAATCTTTGAGGGAGGGTCTCTTCAAGTCTCTTTCAAGTAGCTATGACCACAGATATGGCCTTAATGTCTATGTGACTTTTGTCCTCTTTTTTTGACTCTTGGTAATAAATGCCTACTAGTGGTTAGAAGCTCAAGCACCATAAGGAAATGGTCCGAAGTGACTTGACTGCATTCTGACTTAGATCATTAATTAAAGGTATGGATCCTTCTTCTTGTAAGCTCACTTTATGGGCATCTAATTAAAGTAAATGCTCATTATTATTATTGTTATAAATTATAACATTAATAATTCCTATGCATACTGTATATCAGATAAAAGCTCACAATATAAAAACAATCAGTAGCCTGATTTTCACTTAGTAGGTCAAACATATAATTTTTCCTACCTAAGATTTTTACCTTAGCGTTTTATTCCATGGTGATCCATTATTCTATAAAGGCTATCAAAATCCTGAATAACTTTGACCACGTGGAGTCCTACATAAATCCTAATATATTAAAATTACATATGTGAATGTTACGTTCCTAAACCCAACTGATTCCACTTATGAAAAATGACATATAAGTAATATCCTATAACACTTATTATGCATGTCCTAAAATTGTCCTTAAGAAATAAGCTGACTTTTAAGCAAGCTTTGCGCACTTCAACAAGAAACAGTGCAAATTAAAAGGCTTCAAAAATTTAATTTAATTAAAAATGTTTGTTTTAGCTAGTTGACTTTTACCTGAAAGTAGAAAAGCAAAACAAAATGAATGAGTAAAAGTGATTTGCCTGAACTCCAGGGAACTTATAAATATATCATGAGAACATTTATGCAGACATAAGAACAGAAAGAAGGAGAGTGTTAGAGATATAACCTGTGAACTCCAGGAGAAAATATTAAGAAAGAAACAATTTCACAAATATTACAAAATGACTGCAAATTATTGGTTAAATAATAAAGTATAAAGAAAATTCCTTGCGATAAATTAGTTTTAGCAGTAACAAATATAAAATAGCTAGTTGGGATAATAGGACAGATTGCATTAGGTTGCTGACCTGCAGTAATTTATGTATTTCAATACATCTATACAAAAAGGCCAACATGAAGCAAATCAACATTCTCTGGTCCATATTTATTAGGCAGATGATGCCTGACGAACAAGAACACCTAAGCTGATTTCATTTGATTCCATGAGTCCCTGACCTGCCTGCAGGCTGACATAATTTTCCTTCACAGAAACCAGTCTCTGGTGGTTACCAGACTTGATCTCATCCAGTGGAGGATGAGTTCTCTTTGAATTACTGGAGTGGGGTGTACCCTAGGATGGATAAATCAGCCAAACAGAAAGGCCTAACAGGGCAAAGAAGCAGTAGGGCACCTATCCTCACATTGTCCTGAAAATGACCTCAAGAATGACTTTCCACGAGGTAAGAGGTAATTCTGTCTCCACTTTGGTGTAGCTTATATCACTCACAGTAAAGGTCACAAATCATGACCGTTTTCTGTGCTTGAGAATCAGATTACTGTTTGTCTGAGAAGGAGCGGAGAGCTGGAGGCCTGCTTCTCTTAGGAATCTAGGTCAGAATTCATCCAGTAATGCCACCCAAGCCCTTCAAAGCAATATCTTACATTGTGGAAATACTTTGAGCAAATCCTGACGGTTGTTCATAAATTATATTACAACACGAAGAAAGAAAAAGTTATTCTGTTCTTTTTTTGACTCCAGCTTTTCATAAGGTTAAGTTATAAAATTTAATTGGTGACCTTGGAGAAAGGTCATAGTTCTTAAATTCAACTATACCCTTCATAACTTCCAAGTCAATAATAATAACTGAAGATGATGTTAGTGTTTCTAAATTCAATAGAAGTGTCAGCAGCAGTAAATATACAAGAACCACATCCAAATATATGAAGGCTTTATATCTATATCTATATATCTATATATATATATACACATATATACCCACACATATATATATATGAAGCTTTCTGTGTGTTCCTGAAATATTACAAATGTTCAGAATTTGTACTTCATGCAAATAGGAAGCAGACACATATTCCTTAATAAAGGTGACAATATGAAGATTGGCGATCGGAAGAGGATATGATGGAGAAAGAATTTCAGCGAAAGAATAATCTTTTTAAAAAAATGCAGTTTCAGACATTAAATGCAAATAAATGAGGAAGTCCATGAGCATTCAGCCTATTTTTAGGCAATTTACCTTTTCTTAGACAAAGAAAAAAAGAGATGGAAAAGAAGAAACTAAAATGGAAAAGGAGAGACTTGGAGAGAAATTTACATGTTGCTCTGAGGCTGTACAAGTGTTGCCAAAGCTGTGCCCAGCACCTACTAACGTGTGGGAAACAGAATTGGCACTTAAGAAAGTGCTGTGTGCTGTGACTCCAAACTCTGGAAACCTATTGCTCCTGTGGACAGAACAGAACTTTTAGTTCCCTCAAGGCACAGGCAAATCAAAGGAGGTGATGGACTGCTGATGAGAAACAAGCAATATGGAGACATTTAAAAATTCCCAGAGCTAGATGGATGTTTTTTATTTGCTTTTAATATCAAGTAACTAACTCAGATATCCTGATTTTTATCTTTAGAAGTCAAGTTCATATGCTGAAATTACCAGCATTTCATCCACCTAAGACTTACTCAAAGTAGGGGAAGCACACTTTTAGCTCCTGATCTGGCATTTCGGTTTCCAAAACAAACAGATTAAGGAATGTCTTACCAAGCATTAGCACATCAAAGCACAGTGCTATTCAAATACTTCATTTAGACAGAAAATATTCAAGTTGGATTATTTCCTTAGCACACTGCATCTGATAAATAAAAATCTCCCCTCTTAATGTTACTAGTGTCCTCCCAATAAAACTGAGACTACAATCACCTTTGACTGTAGCTTCTTCCTGAAATTAAGCCCATAATACTGTCAATTCTTCCTTCAAAGTGACGCTTATTTTGTCCTTTTTATTTCTACAGCCATTGCCATAATCTGAACCTAAACTGAGAGTCATAATAACTGATTTCTAGTCCCACCTTTGCTACTTGATACTGGTCAAATCTTCTAACTTTACTCTTTATTTATTAAATGGAGGAGTTGAAGATTGCTAAATCTAAATTTCTATTATTGATATTTTCCTCCTATATGCATAAGGTATGATGAGAGATTTTGTGGTTGACGGGGGAGCAGAGATCTACTTTACAAGTGCTTATTATTACATAAAGAGAATAAGGTGACTTCTGGCAAAATGAGAAAGACTGTGGAAGACATAAAGAGGAAATAGAACATGACCCAGGTCTTGAATAATGAGAAGAATGTTAAAAAGCTAAAGAAGGAAGTAAGAATGAATTTACCCACCATCATTGTGCTTGTTAATAGTTTTCTCAAAATTATATTTTCATAAAATCTTTGAGCACAGTGTCACTAAATACCAACGACTCATTTTTCCACAACTTTCATTACCTTTACTCACCTGTAGAGAAAGAGATGTAGGGAGCAATTTTTGAATGGAGGGAGGAATGAGATTCATGGAAATGTCATAGAGGAGTCTTCCCAAAATGTGAAACTAATTTATCCATCGGATTTATTTATACGAGGGAAATACACACACACACACACACACACACACACACACACACACTCACAAACACACCATGATAATCTTTGGTAATAACAAAAGAAAGGCTATCTGCTACAGTAAATATCCTACTGAAAACTTTGCTGAAGCCCCAAACTCTAATTATAATTACTTAGGGATAAGGTCTAGTAAAGAAGATTGAAATTTGGCTGCAATTGATTAAGTAAAAACAACAAAAAAATGACATGTTTAATTACATCACGCCCTTTGGGGAAAAATACCACACGAACTAAAAGAAAGGAGGTGAATAAGCCAGGTAAGCATAGGGAAAGGGGAATTCTAGAAGCCGGTGCTGGCCAAAAGGTGAGGAGACTATCCAACTGGCCTTCAACGTTCAAACATTATGGTTTTCTTGGTAAGACCAGTGGTTTAATGAGTAAGAGTGCTTCAAGCTATTTTAACTAAGGAACAAGTTTGCCAACAAAAATTAAAATAATTTTACTCTCCATTTAATATGTCTTCGTGAAGAAAATGTACTGGCTAGATCAGAGTGAAAACAGATTTATTTGACAATTATATCTCATCCTAAATAAGAACTGACATTCTCGTTATAAATTGGCTTTCCATATATCAAAAGAAAGAGGACTTCTTAAGGGACATTTCTTAGCTGGTTTGTCTGCAATGTTCACAATGGCTTCAATCAGCCCAGGGATCTATATATAACACTGCTTGAATTTTTTAAAATATCAGTACCTGTTAGATGTTAGAAAAATTAAATCTAAGTGTAATGGCTAATGTTTATTGGGTGATGATTATTTGTCAGGTACTGCTCTAAGTACTTCGTATCTAATCTTGAAAATGGCTTTGTGTTATGGCTTTAAAACCAATCTCATTTTATGGCTGAGGGGACTGAAGGACAGAAACATTAAGAATCTTGCCCACTATCACACAGGTGGTAAGTGGAGGAGCCAGAATTCAGAAGCAGCTAATCAAGCTTCTGTAGGCACATTCATAACCACCGTATCAAACTGCCTATCAGACTACCAAAAATGCCTAAATTCATCTTCTGTGCTAAGAATGGCATATAACTTACTATAAAACTATGTAACAAATTATAATTCAAAATAATTCAGTAGCTTTTAAAATCAAGTTCTATGTTTTTGTTTTTTGGTTTTGTTTTGTTTTGGGCTAAGGAACTGGGAGTAACTTTAAGAAGTGTGGCACAGAGATCAGTCCTGTGAGTTTTGGGCCTATACCCTCCTCTGGGTCCCAGCTGTCTGGCCCTGGCTATCAGCACTGGATTATCTAACATTTCCTTGAAGGCCCATATTATCTACTCATAATAATTGATTATTAACCACTGAAATAGCTACAGCTCCCTATTTCTCTATCCTTAATGCTCTTATGTCTGAAGTCTCTCTGGCAACGAATTTTTTTTCCCCTCCTGCCGGATTAGAGTTTTGAATACGGTAATGAGGACAATGTGATGAAGTCTAAGTGTGGTGTCAAACCAATTAAATTTGCCTTCTCTTAAAGCTGTTCCCGATTGCTGGGCTAAGAATTATTTTCAATCAACAAACTTGAAAAAGTCTTGTTGAAAGATATAAACGTTGCAACAAAGATGAAAACATTCCCATATTAAGCCCTGAAAAAATAAAATAATTTAATTGGAGGTGTTTTAACGATTAAAATATTTTAATATTAATCACTCTCCTTTCCTACTACATTATGTGTATTGCTACTACACATAATGCAATCAGCAGAGTCAATACATGTATACTCTTAGGATGACAAAAACCAAGACAAAGAATTCAGTTAAAGACATATCACTCTACTCGAAGCATCTCCCTTGGTCCCTAACTAAGTGGGAAGAAAAAAAAGGCATAAAAAGGTCTTGAAATATTTTCAGAGACCTGTAAACAGGAAGCATAGCCAGAGGTTACTTGGAGACCTCTCTGCTGTTGTGAAGGTAAGAGTGAAAAACAAGGCTAAAATAATGCCCTTTCCAAAGACTTTCACACACAAAATAACACTATGGGTACCAACTTCTAGCTCCCAAACTTACCTCTCTCTACTAATCCCTTCACTGTAGTTTGTGAAAAAGCTCTGCTTCTTTATTGCATTATCCTCCCAGCATTTTTTCCTTCTCTTCCCTTCATAGCTAAGCTTTTAGCACAGTTACTTGCGCTTTATTTTCTACACTTCCTCACCTGCCATTCACCCTTCTGTAATTGCATTCAAGCTTTGATCATGTGCTCTGACCCCACTGAATCTGTGCCTGCAAAGGTCACGGAGGTCCTACTAAGTGCGAGACATAATGCACATATATTTCAGTCCCTCTTCTCTTGACCTTTTGGAGGCTTGTGAACAACTCTATATTCCAGAATTTCTCTTGTTTCAATCTCTTTATCACAATGTCCTCTTATGATTCTCCTCATTCCTTATTTATCATTCCTTTTATATCTTAGCAGAGTTTTTTCCATTACATTACACTTTCAAAGAACCAGTTTGTTTTATTTGCTTATCTATTAAATCTTTGCTTTCTATTAAATCAATTTTTCCTCTTACCTTTATACTATTTCACCCTTTCGTGTTTTTTGCATTTATTCTATTTTCCTAACCTTCTAAGTTGATTTATTAGCTCATTATTTTCAATCTTTCTTCATTCCTAGTACTTACATTATAGCTAGATAATTTTCCCTCTACTACTTGAGCTGACACTCAAATTTAATCTATAGCATTTTATATTTAATTTCATTCTAATATTTTAATTTCATTTTGATGTTTTAAGTTTTCCAAATTATGGATATTTCAAGTGTAACTTTTTAATTTATTTTTTAGTTTTTTGTGGTACGCGGGTCTCTCACTGCTGTGGCCTCTCCCGTTGCGGCCGGATGCGCAGGCACAGCGGCCATGGCCCACGGGCCCAGCCGCTCCGCGGCATGTGGGATCCTCCTGGACCGGGGCACGAACCCGCGTCCCCTGCATCAGCAGGCGGACCCTCAACCACTGCGCCACCAGGGAAGCTCTACTTTTTAATTTTTTTAAAAAATATTTTAAGTGGGAGAATAAAATGATCTGCTTTATGTGTTTTAAGATTACTCTGGCTTTTGTGGTGATAGTGGATAGTGGCCAGAGTGGATGTTGGGAGGTAAACTGGAGGTTATTGCAGTAGTTTGAGAGAGAATGATATTTTTATAAGGATGTACATAGTGAAGATAGAGAAGAAGTGGACAGATACAAAATAAAATTGAAATTACAACAGACAAGGTAAGCAGGGGCATCATGAAAAACATTAAGAAAAAGGTGTGTAAAGGGTAAGCAAGGGCCAGGAGCAAGTACTTTCTCTATATGAGTCCTGCTCTCTGCTTTCTCAATATGAGTCCTTTCTAATTAAATAATAAGAGTAACTCATATTGGGTCTAAGGTTTAAGTTATCTGAGCCTGCCCTAATGATTTCCACCTTTAACAAAAACACAGATATGATATATTTTTTATTATCTTACTAAACAGACCTTAAATGATGTCAATATAAAATAATGACATTCTTTATTTGGAAGAGTCTCTGAGTTGGAAAAATAAAATAAACCAAAGGACCATGATGAGTATAAGTTGACATGCATAAGAGTAAGAGAACTTTGTGAAAAGGCTTTACATTAATAAATCCTGTTCAACATTCATGTTTTTGAAAACCAATAAGATTTTGTGTTAGATGTCATTTCCTTGATATACTTGGTTGAGCTTAATTTTTAATGGGCACCCAGAATAAGAAGACTTCGTGTTTGTGTTAGGGATAGGAAGACCGTGCTTGGCGAAGGTACTTTGGATAAGAAGAGGAATACAGATTCTTTTTGTTGGTGCCTTAAGATTTTTTTCATAGTCAAGAATCAATAAAAAGTCTGAATTAAATACATTTTAGACTTGTTGCCCAGAGGAGTAATTAAAGATATATTTTCAAAGACAACAGATACAATTTACAGACTGCTGAAATTAGGGTGAAATGCAACAGGACACTTTGTCCTATAGCTTCCTTGCATAATCCAAGAACATTTAATCAGTTCAAATCTGCCTGAATGGAAGAGAACAAAAATTGCTGGAGGGTGAAAGAGATGGGAGGGAACAACCCAGAGATGGCAGGGAACAACCCAGAGATGGCAACTGCAGCTGTAGCTCTCCAACAGCAGCAAGTGTTGTGGAAATACACATAAGCACAATCAAGTCTATGTACAGCAGAAACTTGGTCTTTGGTACAAAGAGGAACAGACTTTTTCACAGTTGATTTAATTTGCCCATGTTACAAAATGGAATAATGACCCTATAAGGAATGAAAAAAGGATCCGTCGCTCTAGGGTATGTTGCTTCAACCAGGGTCCACCTCTCTAGAAAAAATGTAATTAGCACTAGGAAAATCTGCAGCTTTTAAATTACTATTGGGAGGCATTTATTTTAAACCAAGAAATTTTTGATTCTTAAAGCCTGATTCCAGTCCTGCTAATTTGTAACGTAGATGTCTTATGTATTTGTCTATGACATTTGTTCAACAGGTTTGAAGCAACGATGCTATAGCACAACTTTTTTTCCCTTGAACTCTATACCATTCCCTGTTGAATGTGGTTTAAGAAATCCCTTGGACACCCTTCCTACACTGAGAAATCCCCTGGACATCTCCTTCCTACCTTGAATAGGGTACAGATTCACTAATGTGCATTGACGGTCTCTGTCCTACTTAATGAAAATTTTCATTGAAAGAAAAAAGTTAAATGCAAACTCAAAAGAGAAAAGTTCAACTCTGTTCAGTAATCTCTGACATATAAGGGCTATTTTATATATTTATCAACAAGAATTATTTTTTAAAAATGCAATATTGGCAATGTAACAAGGTCTGTTAAGTTAACCTCAATGAGATTTTTTTGTATTTGTTCAAAATACAGTCAATGTTCATCCAGTTAAGTGAATATATTTAAACTGTTCATTGTCATAGCATTTGCCTTATAACTCTGGAGCACCTAATACTGTCAATGGAAAGCTATGGGTTCTCTCTTTTGGTAAGTAATAGGAATTTCTGATATTGTCACTGGAACATTAATATTAAAGAAATTTTAAATTGTTTCCTCCTATTTCTCTTTTCACCTTTGATCTAACGTTAAATGGTGTGCCTTAATTTCACAAGAATCTTATTATGTAAAATAAATACATTTTAAATTGTTGAGCACTTTTATCTTCTTGGTTGGCAAATATGCATGTCCTGACTTTGAAACTTTATTGCGGATTAAAAACAGATTAAAACACACACACACACACACACACACACACACACACACACACACACACACACACACACAACCTTGAATTTGCTTAGGAAAGAAATCCATCAAAATAAATAATTCATGTTGGGATGGACTGAAATCTAGTCTTTTAGGAGGTGCCAACAGATGGTTTACATTTATAGAACGCACACTTGCTGACTTCCAAACAGAAATTAAAATTCATAAAGTATATCATTAGTACTCCTTATAAGCAGCATTATGTTTATGATATGAATTTGGATTTTCCCAGGTGAACAGTTTTCCATCATAATTTTACTAAGAAAAAAATGAAACAAACTGCTTTCTAGTTACTATTTTGTGTTAGCAAGTTTAAAATTAAACCTTGCTGGTGATCATCCAGCAACACAAGCCAATGGGCTCAGAGCTAGATGAGGCTGTTGTTTTCATGACATTCAAGATTTCATAAGAACTCTTAGACATTTTTCATCATTCAAACAATAGGCATTATTACAAATAATAAAATAAGGCAGCTTCTCTAGCTTTCAATTCTTATCACATCAGTTAGGTTAGGAACTTTCAACCAATATAATTAAAAGTGAGACTTCAGCTTATTAAAGGTCAGGCAACTAGGCATTTTTAGTTAATTTTAGTAACTCTTTGGTCTAAGTGTGGCCACATAATACCATGGAATTACAGTAACATTTCATTTTTGTGAACCTGACTACTAACCAAAATGTTAACATTTAACTCAGGTAAGGTTATGATTAAAACTTGCTTTAAGCCCACAAAAAGGGATGCTTTATCGCTCATTAAGATTTTGTCTACCCAATAGAAAGGGGAATATTGTCAACTATATATTTAATGCAATCAAAAGTCAAGAAAACCATTATAAAAAAAATAGGTCTGGGACTTTATTCACTAAGTGCAGCTAATGGCTTACTTGATTAAATTAACTAAATAAATGACAAAGCTTCTTCAGAATGACTGTATTTACACGTGCAGAATGTAAGAAAATTAACTAAATGAACCGGGCAATTGCGAGATGATTTTAACCATGTTTTAACTGCTTTAAATTATGCAAGGAATTGTTTTCATTCTCTTCTTCAACATGTTGGGTTGCTCTATGCCAAAATAATTTAGACAAATATTTATTTACAGTGGTGAAAACCTGTCATTTCACTAAAAAAAAGTCAAATATAAATGTTTTGGTATCATAGAAATAAAGTAACTAGTGCTTAGGCTGGATTTGTTACTTTTCAAGCAATGTTTTCAAAATGTATAGCTAGCGCCTTCATATTTTTATGCAGACATAACTAAGTGCTAGCATGAATTATTTGAAGCAATGTAATATTCTCCCTTTGTAAACTTTAGATATTATATGCTCAATGGTGAAGGATAAGAGACGGAAGTTTTGGACACATCTATTCAAAACCACCTAGAGTTGAGTTGGTATTTTTGCTTTTTCAGTGATTGACTTGATATGCTCTTTAGGAATTAAAATAGACATTATATTTAGATTCTACTAGTCTATAATAAATTTAATATGTAGTATATACATGATCAAATATAAAATAAGATTGAGCAAGGTCCTCTTTCTTAAAATGGATGTAAGAAGAAACCAAAACATATTTTATAAAGCTGTATTTTATTCTAACATAGAATATAACTTTTGATGTTTTAAAAAGGGATACAATAATCTGGTGGTATCTTTTAAATTTTAAGTACCAGGATTCTTTTTTAACTGTCTGATTTTTTTTCAACTAGACATGTAGTTGAAAAGCTTATATACTATATTCTTTTTTGAAAAGCAATTGGCATTAAATGTCCTTAGAACACAAAGCAGAAATAAATTCTTCCCTGTAAATCTTCCTAATTAAACAACTTAAGAACAAACTGTGAGAATAAGACTATGCTTAGTGAAATTGTGCTTTATATGTTACAGAAGACTTTGAATAAATCCTGAGTTTTGTGGTGAACAATTAATAACAGGGATTTATCTTCTTCTCTGGCCTTAGGTTAAGAGAGGTGTAGTGAGTGAGGGCAGAGCGAGCCCTCTGGAGAGTAACAGCTCCCCAGATGATAACACAGAATTTGAATTTTGAGCTTCACAAAATAAACTTAATATCCAATGATGTTGAGTGGAAAGAGCTATCTCTCTTACCTTGCAGCATAGATGGAACCCAGATTTATACACTGTCCCTGGAGGAATGGCTGGGAAGCCTTCTGGGCTCAGGGTCAGAAACCTGCTACAGGGCTATTGCAAAGTATAGTTCAAGCAGATAGAGGTGAAACATCCAGATAGGGACTGGATATGAGATGATGGACTCAGAATTCTGGCCAAATCAGCTCCTACTAGTCAGACCGCATTAAACTGAATCAAACTATAGCTCAGAACACCAACTGGGCAAGCAGCAATGAACTAGACAACGGTTACTGCCCTCAGACCCAAGGGAGCTAGAAGACACTTTATCCAACAACTCAAACTTTCCCTTACCATCATGAGGTGAGTTAGGCCGTACCCCTCACCTCACACATCCAGATGAGATCTTGGAAATCTGAGGAAGGGGACAGGTGGCTAAGAACTCTGAGGGGCTGCACATTTTATCTTAGAATAACTGAACATTATGTCAAGAGATTCATTAAGTGGCATAACAAGCTCAGTTTAAAATAGATAGGACTATATGTTTTCTTTCCTGCTACTTAGCAGATGGCAGTAAATTAGACTTGATTAATTATTGGTAAAATAAACTAGATGTCTTCTACATACCTGAGTAAACTGTGAGTTTGCAACCGTACAAAAGCAGGCAGTATTGTTATGACTATCATGTTCTTTATCTTGAAATGACATATCCTACAATTAGGTGAAGGAGGAAACCGTGAAAAGACCAACTTTTTAGTATTCATATATTTTAACAGAAATCTCTGTGAAATAGCCATAACAAATATTCTCAGTTCAGACTTTCTACCTTAACGAAGCCCAAAGACAAATGAAAACACCTGCTTCTAGGGACCTCAGTAGGACATCTAAGGAGGCTCCTGTTGCTTTGTTTTCCAGGCAGGAATCCTAAAAAGATGTTCATAAGTCCTGATCATAATTAAGGTTCTCACTCAGAGTATACGCTCAACTATACTTGTGAGTGGCAGAGATCATCAAAGAACAGGGCCCAACCCTTAAAAAAGCCAAGCAGCTACTGTTTTTGCACTTTTGGGAACTCTGACTCACCATATAAGAAATCTGGCTATTCTTATGGACTGACTTTTAGAGAGGTCATGTGGAGAATGAGAGTCTCAGGACTACATGGAAAGGAAGAGAGGCCAAGTTGTCCAAGTGTCCCAGCAGAGGTGCAGGTGTGAGTGAGCCATCTCGGACGTTTCAGCCCATTTGTGCACCTAGATGATCATAGCCCCAGCCAACATCACCAGGAGCAGAAAAACTGCCAAGCTGAGCCCAGTAAACGCACAGAATCACGAGAAAAAAAATGGTTGCCGTTTTAAGCCACTCAAATTTGGGTTGGTTTATCATACAGCAATACGTAACAAAGCTGAAACTTTACCAGAAGTAGGGTTTTGCTGAAACACAAATCAAAAATATGTGGCATTGTCTTTGTGATGGGGACTGGGCAGAATCTGGAAGGACTTTGAGAAGACCGTTATGAGAGCTGGAAGGCTGCTTCTTTCAGCTTTCCATCCCCGACTCCCATTATGCGACAGCAACTTCATCTTCCTGTCTCTGGTCCATTTTTGTCCCCCAAGCCAGGGCTCATTCTAAAAACAAATCTGATGATGTCAGATTTAAAACCTTTCAAAGTAACTTCATTAGGAATTGGATACAATTTTTCATTTTCATACCTGGTACTTCATGATTGTGCTTATTTCTCTGGTCCTAATCCTAAGCACACACTTTTTGGCTTTAGGAATTTTTCTCTAGGTTTGGAAGGCTTCCTTTTCTCTTGTATTCTCCTATTTTTTTCTTTCCTCAGTAGTTTCAGTTCAGATGTTATTCATCTTACTGCTTAAACTTCCATACTTCTCTGCTACCCACCCCATATTGTGTTAATTGCTCCAGCTAACACATCTTTTCTAACCTCCTGATAGCCATATTCCTTTCATATTGTGCCTTCCAAATCCGTTCCTTGACTGAGTTAATTCCCAAATGTCCTTCTGGTACTTCATTTGGGAAATCTCTACCCACTTTTCCAAAGTTGAGTTAGGATCCTATGATACCCCATCCTTGCCCCAGTAACTGCATTTTTAAACTGTTTTATATGTATCTTTCCCCTTAGATTCTCACTAAATTGAAGACAAGAGCTATGTCTATTTCTCTCTACCCCCAAGGTTGAAAATAGTATCTGGCACACAGTAGGGTCTTTAAATAAATATATTCTGAATAAATGAATAAGTAAAAATGAATAAATGATCAAGCCAACTACTTTTGTACTTTTTCCTAAATATAATTTTCCTTCTGGCGAAGTAAACATACATAAAACGTCTTCCAATTTGGGGTGTTTATATGAGTTTTAGTGTGCTTCTTGCTTTTACTGCAAGGGGATTATGTAGTGAGAATGGTGGTTAAAATAGGGGAGTTTGGGTTGTTGTTGAAGTACCCTCTTGCCCTTGGCCAAGATTAAGTAGGTAAATACTACTGAGTGCATGTTAGTGCTACATAAAAGGCAACCTTTTCTATGGTGGTCTATTCTCTGTGCTCATTCAATTGTTATTTTTACAAAGCAAATAGCTATCAGTGTGTAGAGAAGACATCAAGCTCTTATAGATGGTTTTAAAATACTGTTTTTAGTTTGTATGCCTTCAAATTGCGCTTAAATAACACAGTTATTTTTGACTGATTGATTCTAAGAATTTTGCTATTACAGCCAAACTATGACATTTTTCATCATATATTTTTAGCTTTTTTAAAGAATGAAATGCTTTTCTATTTTTTAAAATGATTTTTCATTTTGAGTTTCAGCCAAATATCTCAAAAATCCATAGCTCCCAGAACTCAGAGAAAATTAGCAAGGCCAAATAAAATATATGTGGCTTACTGCCGCAGCTGTATATTTTAAAGAAAGCTAATATATCGCCTGGTTCTTAGAAGTGCATTCATAAATTGCTGTCTTTGAAAAATGTTTCTAGCTATAAAGGCTAGAGATGATGTCATTTTGCTGCTACAGGTAAAGAGGTTTCTGTGTGTTCGACCTTTTAAGTATTTCTATTGAGATTCTAAATACCAATGTACCAAAATATATCCACCATTATTTATCCAACATGTTCAAAATAAAATGACAACATTCCACTGTATCAATTTATATCTTTATATATTTTTACCCTCTGATTATTTTAATGGTTCAGTTGCCTTTTAATACACAAAGAAATATACATTGGTTTAACTAAATGGACAATGCTGTTCATTTTAATATAGCCTCATAATTTAAAATCATCATTGTCTAATCAATTTCCTTGATATTAATGATCACCAGCAGCATTACAATACATCTGCACTTAAGCAAGCTAACGTGCTTCAGTGTAACTGAAGTTTTTGTGTTTTAATTTCTTTGTCATATGAACATTACCTTATATTTTAAAGCCAATTTCACTTGAAATATAGATTATGAACAAGTTGGTTTCCCTCTGGAGATATCTGTTGTATATGAGATTTACTGGTGCATAAGCGGATGTCTTTGCGTGTCTTCCAGGGTGTGGCAGATTAAAGATGCCACAATTCTTTGATGTTTTTCCTATCAAGTCTTAGAAGGTTCTGTGACTGTTTAAACTAAAGGACAACAGCAGAAGTGATACTGTGTCAATTCCTGGGCCAGCCCTTAGGAAAAACTGGCATATTCCACCTCCTGTCTCTTGGAACTACATGGACCATTAGATGGACCCACATCTACTCAGGCTTTCAGCCCTCTATGCTAAGGTGCCAAACTGAAGCCCAGAAAGTGAGCCTGGTCATGCCACAGGGAGCAGAAGAATTAGCCACCAAATTACTGACCCACAAAACCATTGCGTTTTAATAAATGGTTGCTGTTTTAAGCCACTAAGGTTGAGTGTTTGTTATAGAACAACAAATAATCAGAACATAAGGTAAATGGTGTGATTCTCTGGGCTGACACTTCACTTTGTGATTCTCTTTCATGAAACTATTTCAGAACTATTCTACTAACTAGGCTACAATAGGCCAAACATCCAAATATCAGAAAATAACTCACTACAAGAATATATAGAAATATTGAAATAATTAAGTCCATAATTCCAGGGCTAAAGAAAAAAAATTAGGGTTGCCAACCGAGTATTACTCGGTTTTTCTATTTGTTTTGGAGATAAGTCAGGTCTGTTAGTTTCTAGCCCGCTGATCTAACCACTGAATAGAACTATCTGACTTGTAGATTTTAAATGTCTATCTTAAACATTAAAATAACACACACAAACACACACACACTCCAAATACTTCTTTCATATCACCAGATTATAAAGTGTTTTATAAGTCATCCTGTAAAGATTCTGTGCACTAAGCAGTGAATTCACCCACCACCCACAGGCAGCTGCTTCTGGGGAGGAATTAATCTTCAACAGCAATAAATAAATAAATAAATAAATAAATAAATAAATAAATAAAACAAAGGAATGAAAAACAACATGCACATTTTAGTATTCATATATATGTATATAAATACGAAGAGATGCTTGAAGCATATTCAAGGTTAGTGGTTTAGAATTCAAAATGAAGAGATGCCCAAAGAATTCTCAGAATAAAAATGTAAAAAATGTAAGAAATTCTTCTTCTACTTGGTTTCTTATATTTTTTTATTTTTTTCCTCTGATGTGGGCCTCTCACTGTTGTGGCCTCTCCCGTTGTGGAGCGCAGGCTCCGGACGCACAGGCTCAGCGGCCATGGCTCACGGGCCCAGCCGCTCCTCGGCATGTGGGATCTTCCCGGACCGGGGCACGAACCCGTGTCCCCTGCATCGGCAGGTGGATTCTCAACCAGTGCGCCACCAGGGAAGCCCTACTTGGTTTCTTTTAAAATTTAAAAATGAAGCTAGCACAATTTAAGAAATAAAATAAATACGTTAGAGGATGTAGACTCTTTGGGAATTCCTAGCATTACTAATCAGTTTTGGAGAGTTAATTTTGCTTTTCCTTTAATGAAAACATGCAAATCTTCCAGTGGTTGAACAATTTAAAAGTATATCATTCACAAAGTATACAAAGTATAACATATTTAGAACACACACTGAACATTTGGAAAATAAGTTACTTTATGTATCACTTCTAATAGGGAAGGGGTTATTGAAAAACAATCTGAATATCAGAACATTAAGTATCTGAGTTTGATGGTCTCTCTATAGGCTGTAAGGGTAACATACTAGTTGTCTATGATAGCAGCTTAAAACTGCAAGCATGTATAAACTCAGAGTTTCTGTTGGTCAGGAATCTGGGAGTGGCTTAACAGGATGCTTCTGGCTTAGAGTTTCTCATGAGGTTGCAGCCAAGCTGTCCTCAAGCATCTGAAGATTTACCAGGCTGATCTGCTTCTGTGATGGCTCACTCAAATGGCCATTGGCTGGATGCCTCCGTCCCTCACTGGTTGTGGGCAGAGGCCTTCGTCCCTTGCCTGGTAGATCTCTCCATAGGGCTACTTCAGGGGCCTCATGACACGGCAGAGGGAGGGATGAGAGAGAACAATCAGGGGCTTTCTCTGAATTCACCATTTCTCCAGCTCCACCACTGAGTGTCACAAAAATCAAGCATAATTCTCTCGAAATGCAACTTCACATTCTGGCAGTGTGGGAGCAATCCAGGTCAAGGTATTAGCTAGATCAGAGGAGAACCACCAGCACTGAATTGTATGTAGTTCACAGATTTAGAAACTTTTTGTTTAGATGCACTCCATTTTTCTTCTTTGTTTTTACTTGTTAGGGAAATTTGGTTTTACTCCTGAGAAATATCGGGATGTGATTTGAATCTAAAATACATCTTAGAATTAACTACATAGAGAAGGTTTTATGATACTTCTTAAGATAGGTCACAAATATTTAATTATCTGTATTAAAAATTCTGTAATGTTCCATAAGATAGAGAATTAATGGGTAGGCATTGTGGAAAGATGGAAATATACTGACTTTTCTAATCAGGGGTCAAGGAATCCTACGCCTTTAACTAAGTTTATTATATTTTATTGTTGCTGTTACAAGAGAAGGATATCCATCAATTTACCTCATGGGAAAGGGGTTTAATTTTCAAGATGTACGTGGATAAGAGAGGAAGCAGAAAAGTATAGCCGTCAAAAGTGATGCGGCTCCAGCATCGGGCTACTCTGTCTCTCTCTCACAGGCTGCACACTCTGTCCCTCATGGCATTTTCACTTTTTACTGCACATACGCTACATTTTCATCTCTTTCTCCCTCCTA
The DNA here is from genome assembly GCF_002837175.3 of Physeter macrocephalus. Lineage (NCBI taxonomy): Eukaryota > Metazoa > Chordata > Mammalia > Artiodactyla > Physeteridae > Physeter > Physeter macrocephalus. The sequence continues at coordinate 69,213,298 of NC_041218.1, forward strand.
ACTAGGCTCTTCTGCTTAATCACAGTTTCTATTCCCTCCCAACTTTAGCTGGCCTTTGGTATCCTGGCTGCTCTCACCCCTCTGTAAACCATGCATTTCAGCTGTTAAGGCACTCCTCAGCCTAGCTTCTCGGTTGTGTAATTTGGGTCAGGACCCCACCCATCCTTTCGGTCAGTCAGCTCTGACTGGGGCACACATGGGCACAGGGGTTGCAAAATGCTGCCTCTTTAGGAAGAGACCTGGAAAATTTGCTCCTCTCAGCAGGGGTTTTTTGGTATAAAGGCATTCATTCTGATGCCTTGCCCAAATAGTACAATGCTAAATAAATAGGTGAATAAATGAATACAATATTTTAGTCCTATCTCGTCTACTAATTTCCTATATGACCTTAAGAAAATATTTGTATACATGTTTTATCTGTCAAAGAGAAATTAATGTTTTTAACTAAATAGACATATTGAAGGCTTATTTCTGTGAAGCTATGACTAAAACTTGTGGAGTCTTGAAAGATGCTTAAGAAGTTTGTTTATCTTCAAAAGTGATTAATAGGAGGGATGAAGTATGTAAACAAATAAATAAAATATGAGGTAGAAAGCGATTTTTTTAAAAGAGAGAGAATTTAAATATATAGCTATTAGGGTTCAGATTAGAAGTAGATAAATCATAGATAATAATATCTTCCTTAACTACTTTATAGAAAATATAATACTTCAACTGACATAAAATGGGTACAAGCTTGAAGGGAAAGGACTGTAGGGACAAGTTTTGAAAAGAATAGATTCCTATGGCAACACAGGCTCTCTAATGAGTAAACAATAATTTAGGAATTGATGACTGACCAAAAATTTTTTAAAAGCTGCCTCGAACTTTGAAAAATATTCTATAAGCCTCTCAGAACTTTTTTTAAAAAAAGTCTATGGTCAAATTTAAATTCATTTTCTTAATACTTTAACAGATATCAGAACTTCCATTCAAAGGGAAAATAATATGAGAAACAGAATATGCCGTGGTCCAAGCTATGCTGCTTGCTGTTTTTATGTTCTTGTACAAGTCTTTTAATTTCCAAGGCCTCAGTCTTCCTTAAAAACATGAAATGACTGGACCAAAGAATGTGAAGATCCTTGTACCTCTGTGATTCTATTGAATCTGATGCAATTAGTCAAACAGTTACCTGTCATTACAGAGGCTGTGGTGTGTACATTTTAGCACCATACCACAATTTAATAACAGGGCACAGAATCCACAACGCCTCCTATTCTGTTCCATCGCTAATTTATCAGGGGCTAAAAGCAACTGAAATAAAGGATCCCAGGCAGACAATGGTGCCTTTGAGGGGCAAGGGAAGCACCGTTTAAAGGGAAAGCATTACCATTCTAAAATAATGGGAGAGCACATGGCCTGAGCACTTGTTAACAGAGCACTACAAAAAAGGTATTCTCTGCTTAAATGCCCCAAACACAAAAGCTTTTAGTTGGGATTTATAAGGAAAAAAGAAAACAGCGTCCAATAAATTGGTTTCATTTTGTTATGTATGCTGGTGCTGAGGGGGTGAGGATATAGGCAAACTATCATTTACCAAAAATCTAACAATACTATGTTTCTTATTTAGAACAAAACCTTAACATTTTGCTAATGAAGATAAAGAAAGCAGAAGACATTTTGGTGCTCTTGCCTGTTTTGGTTATTGAAAGATCATGCATACAACCATACCCCTTCAGTGTGTTTGCATTACTGTTACATGTCTTTTGGCCTCTACTTTCCTTGACACTTTGATTTAAAACAAGTAAACAAGCATACAGTACTATACGTGCAGATGTGATTTAATTTAATCTGATTTGATGGGCAGCAATGAGACTAAAAAGCAAATAACTCTTGTTAATTATGTCATTTATATATTATCTTTCACAAACAACACATGATGATAGTATATTTATTTGGAGAATTAGATGAATTAATCGTCTGTCAATTTAAAGAAATATAAAAGATATATGTGAAAGTAACCTTTTAATATCCAAATCAGGTTGGCACATATAAAAGATATATGAGAAAGTAACCTTTTAATATCCCAATCTGTTCACAGATTCTCAGTACTAAAGTTCTTTAATTATAAAAAATTCTAGACAAATGCCAGGCATTATTGCTGCCATATACATATATGCAAAATTATTAGTTGGAAGAAAAATCTCATATGATTAAAAAGGAATGTGTTTCCTAAATCTATATAGATGACCATAAACTATGAAGGAACTTTTAAAGATTTAGATCAGAAAAACATTTTCCAATCATTTTTTGTTGAGATTTATGTCTTTGAAGAAGCTATGCACATAGTACGTTGAAGATCGTATTGTAGAGTAGTTTCTTTATCTGCCACATTGTTAGAACCTCCTTCACTATGCCCATTTTCACTCTACTTTTATTGTTTAAACAAGATGTTATCCACGACTGAAAACATTTTTTTCTCTGACCCCTTAGGGTCTCCATATAACAAAATAAGTCACATAAGGACCATGAGACGTTCAGAGTGCACAATATTGACATTTAACAATTTTTATCTTCTACAAATGGCTGCTGCCCTAGCATTCTTTTTTTTAAAATTAATTAATTAATTTATTTATTTTTGGCTGCATTGGGTCTTTGTCACTATGCGCGGGCTTTCTCTAGTTGTGGGGCATGGGCTTCTCATTGCGGTGGCTTCCCTTGTTGCGGAGCACAGGCTCTAGGCACGCAGGCTTCAGTAGTTGTGGCACGCGGGCTCTAGAGCGCAGGCTCAGTAATTGTGGCGCCCGGGCTTAGCTGCTCCGTGGCATGTGGGATCTTCCCGGACCAGGGCTTGAACCCGTGTCCCCTGCATTGGCAGGCGGATTCTTAACCACTGTGTCACCAGGGAAGTCCCTGCCCTAGCATTCTTAAATGAAAGATTCCAACTGCAAATTCCTTGTGAATAATAAAAGATTTAAAAGGGAAAGAAGCATATAGTTTGTAGATGGTAGTATTGAGACTAGGGAGCCTATTTTGGGGAGTAGATAGAATAGATGAATGAATGGATGCTTCTGATAATAGGATATTTGGTATAGCAGAACCAGGAGATGAAGACAATGCAAGCCAATATGTTTGTCCGCCTATTAGTCTAAATTCATAACAAGGATCACAATTTTCCTCAATAGGAGATGTGATGATGTTTTGGCAATCTCGTTTCAGATGAGATTCAACAATAGAGTAAGACCATGAAACTGATGTGCAGGTGTAGTTTATGGATTCAGGTTGACTGCTGGATACTCGTAGCCAGTATGTTTCTATCAAGCACTGTGGGCTCTCTGGTTTATCACTTTGTGCTTATAATGACAGCAAGGCTAGAGTGCTGGGTTTGGGGTTGATTAGGATCTTACCGTTCTGGTTAGCATAGGATAATATTATAATGGTGGGTCTTCATGTAATATGGCATAGAGAACAGATTTTAATTGACTGACAACTCTACGTACAAATGCTGTGTATACATTTTCATGGTAAAATTCATTTCTCTTGTTCTGAAAGGCATGTTCTAAAATTGTACAGACATGATATTACTCATCTGTTACTAGTAAGTGGTCCTACCTTCCTTTCCTTCCTTTCTTCCTTCCTCCCTCCCTCCCTCCTTCCTTCCTTTGTTCACGTTGGGGAGAGTGTGTGTACATTTGTATAAAGATATATCTGCATATTAGTAATTTCTTTATGCACCCACCGATAAGCAATATGATAATATATGGAGTTAATTATTTAAAAATTTTACTTGCATAATGATTTTTAGAGGGATTTAAATTATTGGGAGCATATTTATATTTCATCGTATTGTGGAAGAGTGCCCTAGATTTGAGCATCTATGTCCCTTTCCGAGGGCTTGAGCAATGTACTTGGGAGGGGCTTTGGCTAATAAGAGAGTATCATGACTTGCCTGCTTGGGTGCGGGAACAGTCCAGGATTTGAAGTAAGAGGTACCTGCCTGTGTGGTCACTGACTGCCCGTTTGCTCCAGAGTAGCTCCCCCCAAAATTTGACAGTCCCATACTTCACTTTCTTCCTTTGGATTTTGGCACTGTATCCAGATGGTTCCTTGCAGGTAATATGCAATGATCTGTTCTGTTTTTGGCAATAGCCTCCAAATTTTACCTTACCTTTTCTCTTGTAATAACTAATCCTACCTTCTTATACCTGGCCAGAGTTTTTTTTACTAAGATGCATACCTCCTCTAATCTATAAAAGATCTTCAGTGATTTCTAGTTACCCCAATTCAGATTTGTTGGTATAGCAGAAAAGACCCTTTATGAACTGACTCCTCCCTACCTGACTTTATATTGTTTTTATCACTTGATACTTTTTCTCGTTAACATCAGACTTCCAGTTTCTCATGCTATGCTGTTTCTGCCTGTATGTGTGTTACAAATGCAGCTTCTTCTACTTTGAATGGCCTTCTCTATTGCCTTAGATAAATTTCTCTTCTCTGTTTAAAATTGAGATTAAGCATCACTGCCTCTGAAACTTCCCTCTACCACCTTTGGGCAGAAGTAATTAACACGTTACCATTGCTTTGAATATACTTAACTTCCATAGTTCTGCTTTGTTTTATTCTGTTTTTAAATGTGCATATCTTCTTGAATCTTGAGGCAGACACCACAGCTCATATATCTTTGCAGTCCCAACTCCTACCGCACACCCTGACACAGAGTTAATCAATAAAAAGTCTTCGTATGAAAACTTGGTGAACTAATATTTAATTATAAGCTTTCTTTTCCCAGAGACAGAACACAAGGTACTTGGTTATAATTCAGCATGAGCCTATTTCTTCAGCTAAACCAGGCTTACGCTTAAATCTTTCCACATTTTTTCCCTTTAATTGCTTTTCATTCAGAGAGAGGAAAGCAACATTTAGCAAGCACTTAATTGCAGCATGTATAGAATGAGTCAAATGAACTCCATATGTGTAAATTTTATTAGTTTCAATTCATACAGGGTCTCTGCCTCTGGAACAGCCATACTTTCTCTGCCTCGGACATCTGACAGAAGATAAGCAACAACTAAGAAAAAATAGAGTTTCTTAACAAAATCATCTAGCAATTCTTAATAGCCCTTACCTAGTCCACAATGTTTATGATGTCCTGCCAGTAAAGATTAGAAGAATTCCAGAAGTTTAGAAACACATCTCCAAAGCTAGTTCATAATGACCTCCCGGACCGGGGCGCGAACCCGGTTCCCCTGCATCGGCAGGCGGACGCGCAACCACTGCGCCACCAGGGAAGCCCCATCTAGCAATTCTTAATAGCCCTTACCAAGTCCACAATGTCAATGATGTCCTGCCAGTAAAGATTAGAAGAATTCCAGAAGTTTAGAAACACATCTCCAAAGCTAGTTCATAATGATGATGAAGCTAATCAAATTTTAGGACAATGCCAATTGTAAGTAACAAACTAAACTGTCATTTAAGCATGTCTTTTAAAGTGAGTACTTTTCTAATTCTTCATTCATAAAGAGAAATTTCTTTATTCTTTATTAATATAAATGCAAGAAGTTCTGAAAGCTCATTCATAATTTTAGTCACTAGCCAGAATTCTATACTATAGTACTAGACCTATTAGTATACAGAAAATATTTTGTTCCTTTTTTTAATACTTAAAATTCAGAATGTATTAAGTTCATGTTTTACTGTGAGGTAGTAGTTGAAGCTTTATTGTTTCTTAACTTAGCACAGTTACATCTGCCTCCACTAAGAACTATAGGCTATTTAGTGACAGAAATTTTTTTCATCAGTGATACCACACAGCTCCCTATTCCCTATAATAAAGGCAAGTAAACCTGTTTATCATTCTTGTTGAATTGTAGAACTACATACATTTTTATATCCTATCTCCTCCTCTCAAACGTCTTTCAATAGGTAAGGATTTCTTGACAATCCACTTTTTTCCAAAAAGCATTTTTTTAGTTAATAAAGACATGATAAAACATGAGTTAAATTACAGTAGATCTACATGATAGAATATTAAACACCACTGAAATTCTATAAAATATATTTATGGTATAAAGTAGATGCCCAGGGTACATTTTAACTGAAAATTAAAATGGTGCTGACATAGGACCTTCTAAAACTTGGTGCCAAATTGTTATATCATTTTTCAATAACATGCTTTTTTAGATCTAAGGCATTTTAATAATTTTAATTTAATAGAAGGGAATCCTGGCCTCACAGAAGCTACTGTGAAGTATATCTGAAAGGTGAGAATTTTAAACACAATTTGATCCCATGGCATTGCCTCATTTGTACCTTGGTTCTTTCGGGGTACACTGGAATATATAATGGAAAGGAAATGGCAGAGGCAGCTGAGGCTGTGACACTTCAGGAATGATAGAAGGTTTCTCTGCAAATTTTCTTAAGATTCTTATGATTCTAATGATATCAGATCAGAAATGGAGAAAATGGCAAATACTATGTCCGAGCCAGGAAGATCATGTTTGCAGCTATATGAGAAATAATACCTTGAACTTCCTTAACTGGTTGGGAAGAATTTGAAGGTGTTAGAATTCTTGGCATTCTATAAGTGAGGCCTCTATCTAAGTTTTTACTGTTATAGTCCTAGATGGCTTTGGCCTGGGAGAGAAAGATTATAATACATTTATTTTTGCAATAATTTTTAGTGCCATGTTTGCGGTATATTTCATACATTGAATTAATATACTAAGTTCAAATTCCTAATTTGAAAAGAACTCACTCAGGAATTGATTTTAAGAATATATTTTAGTAGTTAGGCCTAATTGACAATTGCTATTATTTACTTCTGACCAACTATATATTTTCCCAGGAATAAAGTGCCCCTTGCACTTTTAACCGTTACCCTGTCCTATTTTCTTCCTTGCAACTTTTCTCCTGCTTTTCTGTGTTTCCCTCTTAACCGTCCACCTTATTTACACCCTCTTTCTACTCTCTTTACCTTCATTATTTTATCCTTGTAGAGCAGCCAAAGTCAGCCTTTGCTTGTTAGTCAGTCTCCATGGGCAAGTCCCTCAATGTTTTCACTGTTTACATAAAAGCATCCAAATGTATAGCAAATAGACCAGCTGGAAACCTCCCCACAGACAGACGCATCCAAACAGGAGGTTCCTTGATGTGTTGCGGTGGGTCAGGCTGGTTCTACTACCAGAAAGAACAGCCCACACCCATATGCACTGCTGCTCCTGAATGCAAGGCTTGCGATAGCATCCACACGGTCTGGGTCTCAGCCAACACTTAGCCCTTAGCACATACAGTGATACAGAAAGATGTGACGACGACAGAGTTTTGGAGTACTGTTTGTAGCATGCTGTTCTTTGGCATCGTTCTTCAGAATCGAAGAACATATTTCTCCTAATTTCCCGAGACACATAGTTTATTATAGAATCAGTCTTAAAATAATGTCTATAGATTTGGAGGCAATTGATTGATTTAATATTAAACTCAATATTTATTGTAGATGTCTTAGAAATTGTTTTGAAATGTTGCAACAGAGACTCCTGCTTGAACAAACCACCTAATTTTTCGGTTTTTTTTTCAGAGTGGGGAAAGAGGAATATTAATGAGACAAATACAATGATCTTTGACTCTAATTGAAAAAATGTGAAGATTTATCAACAAATGTAAAATATACTTAAAAACTGAAGCAAATATATTTGAATGCATTTTACAACACAATTTCTGAACAAAAATAATATATTTGCATAAGCATGCATTTATATTACATACCATACTAAAATCCTGTTTAAAAATTAAACACTTCCAGCCATTTACACATTCTATTTTGAATATTATAGATACGAGCTAATAACACACATTTAATCAGTAAATATTTTGTTATAAGTGATTTGAAAGATTAATCATTTACAAATTTTTATCTAAGTCATGGTAACGTGCCATAACAAAAAAAGGATAATACCATTAAAAAACACTGTCTTAGGTTTAGTTTTTAAAAATATCCCTTTATTTATCACTATACTTTAAAAATAAAAGAAAAGTAAATAAGAAAAATTCCAAAAAATAACTCTCTAACAAAAGCAATTCTGTAAGAGTAGTGTGGTTAGAGACACATATCTTTAGACTCTTCTAAGCAAATGCCTTGATAAGATATAAGTGGGACTTTGCAAATCTGTATGATTATTATCAAGGAGAACCCAGCTGTATTTTTCTGTCCTTTAGGTTTGTTACTCTAGGGTGGTCAACCTGAACTACAAACTCATTAATTGACATTTCAGAAATGTACAAAATCAAATGCTATAACCCAATCCAAAGTGTATGTAGCGCTTTTATAAATCTGGCATACATTACAACCAACATGGAACCACATGTATGGAAGGATGTTCACAGACACAGTGAAGGAAAGGGAGACTCTGGCTTGACCCCAAAACCCAACACAGGCACTGGGTGAAAAGCTGTATTCCTTATTCCAAGCAACCTCAGATTTTCAAGGCACTGCATTCCAAGGAAGTGATTTGGAAAATGAAAGAGTGAGCATTACGTCTCTTAACTCTCTTTGTGAAAGATATGAAATTGAATTCCAGAAACTGAAAGTTAATGATTTTATCTTCTGTAATTTGAACATCTTGCATAAGAATGACTTCTTGGACTTTACTTTTGGCCCTAGAAAACCTACAAACTCTGAGAGATGAATGTTGTACCAGTCAAGAAAGGCTAGGTTATCCTGTTGCACAAAGAACCTAAGGTCTTTGTGACTTACAAGCAAAAGGTTTTATTTTTTATTCGTGCTACACATCCAAGATGAATTTGTAAGTTGGCTGCATATTTCCTTCAATCTACCTGGAACACTGCTAGTTGTTGCAACAGCGGGGGAGAAAGGACATGCTAACTATACACTGGTTCTTAAAGGTTCTGCCCAGAGGAGACACCAACTACTTCTGCTCATATGCTATTCAGCAATGAGAGTCTCATATCACACCGGAAGTCAAGAAGTTATATGAGCAAATGTAACACTTTCTTCTATCAGGGGAAAGTCTGTGAACAATAATACAGTTTACCACAGATGGCATCAGGCAACATAATTTCCAGGAGTGAGATAGAGGAATTGCCTGCCATGGTGGACTAAATCAGGGAATGTTAGACACTTGGATGGACTGTAATTCTGTGGTCAAGGAAAATGATCACAAATCACGGATCCATTGTGCCCCCCACCCTAAAATATTAGGAAGTGCCAAAATATCACACTATCTAAAAGTAGACAAATGCTGTTCATTGTTAAACACAGAGAGATGAAACATTAATTTCCTAACTTGTAAATTCAAGGAATTTATTTTTGGCCCAAGTACATGAAAGAATTTCATTTATGTTTCAAGTAGACACGAGCTTGAAGTGAAATGGGTCCTAAAATGTCTTCTCAGACTTTGGCTCATTCCTTGGTAATCCCAGTATTTTTTGGGTTCAGGAATCTTAAATCCTCCTTAGAGTAAATTCTCCAACCAGTCTTATAGGAATCTATAGTTTTCGGTACTTGAAGACCTAGACCTAATGGAAGCTTGAAACTGTTTCTCTCTACCAGTTTTTTTAAAAAACCATTTATTTATTTACTTATTTAGGCTGTGCCAGGTCTTAGGTGTGGCACGTGAGACCTTTAGTTGCGGCATGTGGCCTTCTTAGTTGTGGCATGCGGACTCTTAGTTGCAGCATGCATGCAGGATCTAGTTCCCCAACCAGGGATTGAACCCAGGCCCCCTGCATTGGGAGCGTGGAGTCTTACTCACTGGATCACCAGGGAAGCCCCTACCATTTTTGTTTTGATGAGAAAAATTTTCAGTGTAATTCCTGTTATGTGACCCAGATAAAAGTCCCAATTTTAAAATTTCATTCTCAGAGATTTTTATAGATTTCTAAATAGTAAATAGTAAACGGCAGGAATACATCCAGGTAAATTATTCAATGTAAGCAGAAAATTCTGCCATTACTAGTAAAAAAAATCACAATCCCTATAAGTAGGCAACAAATATCTTGTTGCACTAAACGTTTTGCTTCTGTAAGCAGCAGACCATAATGTGATTTTAGACAACAAAGCAAACGTTGGCATAGAGAGCCAAGAGCTAATCTCAGGAGTTTCAGATAGAGTAACTTCTGGAAATTGCTAGTAACATCTACTATTTACCTTCTTTTCAATTTCTTCACAAAAGAGGCACAATCTCTGAGGGACAAATGCTCACTTTTGAAGTCTGAATGTTATGTTTATCAATGCAGTGGAAACAGTAGAAATTATGACAACTTATTCATTCTGTTTGTGAAAGGTCAATTTGATCTAATATTTTTGGTTTTAAAAAGTAATTGTGAATGTCTTTTGGGAAGATATTAATTATAATGTTAAAGTTCAAAAGTCCTTCTCTATGAGAAGTTCTCTCTTTCACTGCATTTTCATCTATGGTGGATATGACATGATTCACTTATGTTGCCTTCTCTTTCTGCTGCTGGATCTTCCCTTGCAAAATGGCATGGCACCGTCAGCACTGACTAAGAATGCAGAACAGGGTAAGCCTGTCTTTCTCACAGTATTTTAAGTGTATTCAAGCTGTGAAAAGTGTCGCAGCAATATTCCCATTCTCTGTTAGGTGAACTCTATTTGCTCATATTCATATCTTGGATTGACTACAATTCAAACCTGGGTGTTTTATTTTAAATAAATTGTTCCAAAATAAAAGGTATATTTCAGCAGTGTTTTGGAACTCCTAAACAGGGAACCAGTTTTTGGACAGATCTATACCATTCTTTCTCTGGGAGTATCAATACTTAAACCAGCAGGTGAAAGTACATTTTATTAAATGGCTCATTCAATTCAGATCCTGGGTGGTCTTTCTTACTTATGGATGAATTGTACTGCCATCCTAAGAAAACTATTTAACCTATCTGCACTTGGAGAGAGCCTCTGCATACCTTCTATATGATTTCAAATGATGAGATGAGAGGTTTCTGGTTTTGAAATCAGGTTTCTCAGAGGTGCTGGTCTTGACAGTGGCTCCTACTTCATTAAAGAACGTATAAGATAAGTATGCAGAGCTTTGGCCACTACTGGTTTCATTTTGGGCCATCTCTGCATAATGCAAAATGCCAGATCAAAAATTAGTGAACTAGTGTTCTGGGCTTTCTGGATGGCCGAATCAAAGACTGAGAAAGCTCAAATGACTGCGTGTAAATCACTCTTTTTTTTTTTGAACTAGAATTTACTGGTAATTTTTTAAAATTTTATTTTTTGGCAGCACTGTGTGGCAAGTGGGATCTTAGTTCCCCGACCAGGGATAGAAGCCGTGCCCCCTACATTGGGAGCACGGAGTCTTAACCACGGCACTGCCAGGAAAGCCTCATGTAAATCATTCTTTGGATGAGAAAATAAACGAAAAAAAGAAAAAAGTTCAGTAGACACCTACTAACATGTCCCTTTGAGCACATATGTTTAAAAAATAATTTTCTTTATATTTAAATTAGAGATATTGTTATTTGTTGAATATGCACATTATTAGTTTAGTACATACATTAAGCTTACAAACAGCAATCACTGAATAGCCTGGAAATAAAGGTTCTTTTATAAATTTGCTCACATAAAAATATAAAAACTCCTGAGAAATCATGTCAAGAATAACAGTTTACCTGAGTTTGCAGGTGCATGATAAAAATATCTCAGTGCCCAACTTCTGTTTGTACCTGACAAGATGAAGGCAAACAGGGAAAACCATGAAATCTTCCCATGGTTTCTGTATTTCATTCCACTGTGCATTACCCAATGTCATCTTCTTTTCTCTTCAGAGGATAGGAACTAATATCTCATACCTGTGGCTGATTTATTCTCCAAGTCCTATGCCATATATTGCTATTTTTTAAAGAGTACTTTTGTAAAATATGCTCAATAAAGAAACTCGTAAAACAGAAAGAAAAACATAAAAAAGAAAACATATGAATCACCTGACCTGTAACCATTCAAAATAGGTAATGGTAACAAATGTTTTGGCTTCCTAGTACTTTTCTCTTTGTATACTCCTCGTCTCTTCCTGGGCTTCCTTCTCTTTTCTATTTGCCTGTTTTTCTAGGTGATATCCTTCTGGCTTGCCTATAATCCATCCTCCACAGAGCAGACTGTATTTACTTTCTAAAACTCTCTAGTTTAAAACCCTCCATGGTTTCCTACTTCACTCTGAATAACTTTCAAAGTCCTTATATGCTGTTCTTGCTGAATCTTTTACAACTTTCCTCTCTGACTTTGTACAGTCTGTTTTTCTGACTCTCCTCCCCTATATTAGTGTTCTACTGCTGAAACAAATTAGCAAAAACTCAGTGGCAAAGACAAATTTTTTTGTTGTTGTTAGTTTCTGCTTTATAACAAAGTGAATCAGTTATACATATACGTATGTTCCCATATCTCTTCCCTCTTGCGTCTCCCTCCCACCCTCCCTATCCCACCCCTCTAGGTGGTCACAAACCACCAAGTTGATCTCCCTGTGCTATGCGGCTGCTTCCCACTAGCTATCTATTTTACGTTTGGTAGTGTATACATGTCCATGCCACTCTCTCACTTTGAAAGACAAATTTTTAATCTTTCAGTTCTGGAGGGCAAAAGTCCAAAATGGCTCTCTCGTTTTCGGGGCTCTAGGGGAGAATCCATTCCCTTGCCTTTTGCAGCTTCTAGACACCATTTGCATTGCTTGGCTCCTTGGCCTCCTTCGAAGCCAGCAACCTTCAGCTAGGTCTTTCTCATGCTACCATCTCCCTGGTTCTCTCTCTTTTACTTCCTTCTTCCAATTATAAGGAACCTTGGGATTACACTGGGCCCAACCACACAACCCAGTATAATCTCTTTATTTTAAAGTCAGTTGATCAGCAGCCTTAATTCCTTCTGCAACCCTCCTCTCCTTTGCTATGTAACAACGTAATTCACAGATTCCAAAAATGAGGATGCAGGCATCTTGGGGGATGGGAAGCATTATTCTGTTTACTACACTCTCAAGCATTTCTTGGAAAGTCAAAACTGGCTACCCACTACCCTCGACAGCATCAAGCATGCAGACCCTGTGGTTGCCCACTGACAGCCACTCCGATGTGAAGAGTGCCATATTGTGCCTAAAGAATAATTTGAAAAGTTGGAAATGTTGGAATACTGCAAATGGAAAGTGGTAAAAGATGAGAAGAACATCAGGATGAGAGTAAGGTTATTCAGCCAAAGTTTATGAGAGATAATAAAAATTCTTGTTTTGTTGTACTAATATCTGTTTATTGTGATTTATCAAATAGAGACTTTTCTTTTTACATAATTTATTTGGAAATGAGTGATGTGTTTTATTTCAACTTGTGTTTTGGTGGCTTTCAGCTATTCAAAGATTATTGAAAAACCTATTATCAGATGGCTTTGGGTATACAGTAGGGAATGGGATCCAGGATTGGCTTTCAAGTGACTCACCAGTTCAACGAGAGAAAAAGATAGCGTAAGAAGAACTTAAGCTTAGGTCTGTCACCATAATTGTCTCGCATTTTGGCTAAGATTCAATCCCAAATACATGTTTCATTAACCAGGCCTTTAAAATTAGATTTCTTTATTTATAATTGTGGAATGAAACATATAATTTCCTTTTATTTCATTTTTAAATTTTTTTTTAAAACATCTTTATTGGAGTATAATTGCTTTACAATGTTGTGTTAGTTTCTGCTGTAAAACAAAGTGAATCAGCTGTATGTATACATATATCCCCTTATCCTCTCCCTCTTGCATCTCCATCCCACCCTCCCTATCCCACCTATCTAGGTGGACACAAAGAACCGAGCTGATCTCCCTGTGCTATGGGGCTGCTTCCCACTAGCTATCTATTTTACATTTGGTAGAGTATTTATGTTGATGCCACTCCCTCACTCCATCCCAGCTTACCCTTCCCCCTCCCTGTGTCCTCAAGTCCATTCCCTATGTTTGCATCTTTATTCCTGTCCTGCCCCTAGGTTCTTCAAAACCATTTTTTAAAAAATTCCATATATATGTGTTACCATATGGTATTTCTTTTTCTCTTTCTGACTTACTTCACTCTGTATGACAGACTCTAGGTCCATCCACCTCACTGCAAATAACTCAATTTCATTTCTTTTTATGGCTGAGTAATATTCCATTGTGTATATGTGCCACATCTTCTTTATCCATTCATCGGTCGATGGACACTTAGGTTGCTTCCATGTCCTGGCTATTGTAAATAGAGCTGCAATGAACATTGTGGTACATGACTCTTTCGAATTATGGTTTTCTCAGGGTATATGCCCAGCAATGGGATTGCTGGGTTGTATGGTAGTTCTAGTTTTACTTTTTTAAGGAACCTCCATACTGTTCTCCATACTGGCTGTATCAATTTACATTCCCACCAAAGGTGCAAGAGGGTTCCCTTTCCTCCATACCCTCTCCAGCATTTATTGTTTGTAGATTTTTTGATGATGGCCATTTTGACAAGTGTAAGGTGAGACCTCACTGTAGTTTTGATTAGCAATTCTCTAATGATTAGTGATGTTGAGCATTCTTTCATGTGTTTGTTGGCAATCTGTATATCTTCTTTGGAGAAATGTCTATTTAGGTCTTCAGCCCATTTTTTGTTTTTTTTTTTTTGCGGTACGTGGGCCTCTCACTGTTGTGGCCTCTCCCGTTGCGGAGCACAGGCTCCGGATGCGCAGGCTCAGCAGCCATGGCTCACGGGCCTAACTGCTTCGCGGCATGTGGGATCTTCTTGGACCGGGGCACGAACCCGTGTCCCAAGCATCGGCAGGCGGACTCTCAGCCACTGCAACACCAGGGAAGCCCTTTCTGCCCATTTTTGGATTGGGTTGTTTGTTTTTTTGATATTGAGCTGCATGAGCTGCTTGTAAATTTTGGAGATTAATCCTTTGTCAGTTGCTTCATTTGTAAGTATTTTCTCCCATTCTGGGGGTTGTCTTTTTGTCTTGTTTATGGTTTCCTTTGCTGTGCAAAAGCTTTTAAGTTTCATTAGGTCCCATTTGTTTTTGTTTTTATTTCCATTTCTATAGGAGGTGAGTCAAAAAGGATCTTGCGGTGATTTATGTCATAGAGTGTTCTGCAAATGTTTTCCTCTAAGAGTTTTACAGTGTCTGGCCTTAGATTTAGGTCTTTAATCCATTTTGAGTTTATTTTTGTGTATGGTGTTAGGGAGTGTTCTAATTTCATTCTTTTCCATGTAGCTGTCCAGTTTTCCCAGCACCACTTATTGAAGAGGCTGTCTTT
>NC_041218.1:69228781-69243561 GCF_002837175.3 Physeter macrocephalus
TTTTCTGCATACAGGTCTTTTGTCTCCTTAAGTAGGTTTAATCGTAGGTATTTTATTCTTTTTGTTGCAATGGTGAATGGGAATGTTTCCTTAATTTCACTTTCAGATTTTTCATCATCAGTGTATAGGAATAGAAGAGATTTCTGTGCATTAATTTCATATCCTGCTACTTTACCAAATTCATTGATTACTTCTAGCAGTTTTCTGGTAGCATCTTTAGGATTCTCTATGTATAGTATCACTCATAGGGATTGCACTGAATCTGTAGATTGATTTGGGTAGTATAGTCATTTTCACAATGTTGATTCTTCCAATCCAAGAACATGGTGTATCTCTCCATTGTTTGTATCATCTTTAATTTCTTACATCAGTGTTTTATAGTTTTCTGCATACAGGTCTTTTGTCTCCTTAAGTAGGTTTAATCGTAGGTATTTTATTCTTTTTGTTGCAATGGTGAATGGGAATGTTTCCTTAATTTCACTTTCAGATTTTTCATCATCAGTGTATAGGAATAGAAGAGATTTCTGTGCATTAATTTCATATCCTGCTACTTTACCAAATTCATTGATTACTTCTAGCAGTTTTCTGGTAGCATCTTTAGGATTCTCTATGTATAGTATCACGTCATCTGCAAACACTGACAGCTTTACTTCTTCTTTCCTTATTTGGATTCCTTTTATTTCTTTTTCTTCTCTGATTGCTGTGCCTTAATCTTCCAAAACTATGTTGAATAATAGTGGTGACAGTGGACAACCTTGTCTTGTTCCTGATCTTAGTGGAAATGGTTTCAGTTTTTCACCATTGAGAATGATGTTGGCTGTGGGTTTGTGATATATGGCCTTTATTGTGTTCAGGTAAGTTCCCTCTATGCCTACTTTCTGCAGGGTTTTTATCATAAATTGGTGTTGAATTTGTCAAAAGCTTTTTCTGCATCTACTGAGATGATCATATGGTTTTCATCTTCAGTTTATTAATATGGTGTATCACATTGACTGATTTGCATGTATTGAAGAATCCTTGCATTCCTGAGATAAACCCCACTTGATCATGGTGTATGCCTTTGTTTTGTGACATTTTTGTTTGGTTTTGGTATCAGGGTGATGGTGGCCTTGCAGAATGAGTTTGGGAGTATTCCTCCCTCTGCTATATTTTGGAAGAGTTTGAGTAGGATAGGTGTTAGCTCTTCTCTAAATGTTTGATAGAATTCGCCTGTGAAGCCATCTGGTCCTGGGCTTCTGTTTGTTGGAAGATTTTTAATCACAGTTTCAATTTCAGTGCTTGGGACTGGTCTGTTTATATTTTCTATTTCTTCCTGGTTCAGTCTCGGAAGGTTCTAATTTTCTAAGAATTTGTCCATTTCTTCCAGGTTATCCATTTTATTGGCATCGAGTTGCCTGTAGTAATCTCTCATGATCCTCTGTATTTCTGCAGTGTCAGTTGTTACTTCTCCTTTTTCATTTCTAATTCTGTTGATTTGAGTCTTCTCCCTTTTTTTCTTGATGAGTCTGGGTAAAGGTTTATCAATTTTGTTTATCTTCTCAAAGAACCAACTTTTAGTTTTATTGATCTTTGCTATCGTTTCCTTCATTTCTTTTTCATTTATTTCTGATCTGATCTTTATGATTGCTTTCTTTCTGCTAACTTTGGGGTTTTTTTGGTTCCTCTTTCTCTAATTGCTTTAGGTGAAAGGTTAGGTTGTTTGAGAGTTTTCTTGTTTCTTGAGGTAAGATTGTATTGCTATAAACTTCCGTCTTAGAACTGCTTTTGTTGCATCCCATAGGTTTTGGGTCGTCATGTTTTCACTGTCATTTATTTCTAGGTATTTTCTGATTTCCTCTTTGATTTCTTCAGTGATCTCTTGGTTATTTAGTAGTGTATTGTTTAGCATCCTGTGTTTGTATTTTTTGCAGTTTTTTTCCTGTAACTGATACCTAGTCTCATAACATTGTGGTCAGAAAACATACTTGATACAATTTCAATTTCCTTAAATTTACCAAGGCTTGATTTGTGACCCAAGATATGATCTATCCTGGAGAATGTTCCATGCGCCCTTGAGAAAAAGTGTATTCTGTTGTTTTTGGATGGAATGTCCTATAAATATCAATTAAGTCCACGTTGTTTAATGGGTCATGTAAAGCTTGTGTTTCCTTACTTATTTCCATTTTGGATGATCTGTTAATTGGTGAAAGTGGGGTGTTAAAGTCCCCTAGTATCATTGTGTTACTGTCGATTTCCCCTTTATGGCTGTTAGCATTTGCCTTATGTAATGAGGTGCTCCTATGTTGGGTGCATAAATATTTACAGTTGTTATATCTTCTTCTTGTATTGATCCCTTGACCATTATGTAGTGCCCTTCTTCGTCTCTTGTAATAGTCTTTAAAGTTTATATTGTCTGATATGAGAATTGTTACTCCAGCTTTCTTTTGATTTCCATTTGCATGGAATATCTTTTTCCATTCCCTCCCTTTCAGTCTGTATGTGTCCCTAGGTCTGAAGTGGCTCTCTTGTAGATAGCAATATATACGGGTCTTGTTTTCGTATCCATTCAGCCAGTCTATGTCTTTTGGATGGAGCATTTAAGCCATTTACGTTTCAGGTAATTATCAGTATGTGTGTTCCTATTACCATTTTCTTAATTGTTTTGGGTTAGTTTTTGTAGGTCTTTTACTTTTCTTCTGTTTCCTGCCTGGAGAAGTTCCTTTAGCATTTGTTGTAAAGCTGGTTTGATGTTGCCGAATTCTCTTAGCTTTTGCTTGTCTGTAAAGGTTTTAATTTCTCCATCAAATCTGAATGAGATCCTTGCTGGGTAGACTAATATTGGTTGTAGCTTTTTCCCTTTCATCACTCTAAATATGTCCCACCACTCCCTTCTGGCTTGCAGAGTTTCTGCTGAAAGATCAGCTGTTAACCTTATGGGGATTCCCTTGTATGCTATTTGTTGCTTTTCCCTTGCTGCTTTTAATATTTGTTCTTTGTATTTAATTTTTGATAGTTTGATTAATTTGTGTCTTGGCTTGTTTCTCCTTGGATTTATCGTGTATGGGACTCTCTGCACTTCCTTGACTTGATTATTTCCTTTCTCATATTAGTGACATTTTCAACTGTAATCTCTTCAAATATCTTCTCAGTCCCTTTCTTTTTCTCTTCTTCTGGGACCCCAATTATTCAAATGTTGATGCGTTTAAAGTTGCCCCAGAGGTCTCTGAGACTCTCCTCAATTCTTCTGGTTCTTTTTTCTTTATTCTGCTCTGTGGTAGTTATTTCCACTATTTTATGTTCTAGGTTACTTATCCGCTCTTCTGCCTCAGTTATCCTGCTACTGATTCCTTCTAGAGAAATTTTAATTTCATTTATTGTGTTGTTCATCATTGTTTGCTTGCTCTTTAGTTCTTCTAGGTCCTTGTTAAACGTTTCTTGTATTTTCTCCATTCTATTTCCAAGATTTTGGATCATCTTTACTATCATTACTCTGAATTCTTTTTCAGGTGGATTGCCTATTTCCTCTTCATTTATTTGGCCTAGTGGGTTTTTACTTTTTACTTTGCTCCTTCATCTGCTGTGTATTTCTCTGTCTTCTCATTTTGTCTTACTTACTGTGTTTTGGGTCTCCTTTTCTCAGGCTGCAGGTATATAGTTCCTGTTGTTTTTGGTGTCTGCTCACAGTGGGTAAGTTTGGTTCAGTGGTTTGTGTAGGCATCCTGTTGGAGGGGACTGGTGCCTGTGTTCTTGTCGGTGGGGCTGGATCTTGTGTTTCTGGTGGGCAGGACTGTGCCCGGTGGTGTGTTTTGGCGGTGTCTGTGAACTTATTGTGATTTTAGGCAGCCTCTCTGCTAATGGTTGCAGTTGTGTTCCTGTCTTGCTAGTTGTTTGGCATGGGGTGTCCAGCACTGGAGCTTGCTGGTCATTGAGTGGAGCTGGGTCTTAGCGTTGAGACAGAGATCATTGGGAGAGCCTTCGCTGACTGATATTACATGGGGCTGGGAGGTCTCTGGTGGTCCAGTGTCCTGAAGAACTCGGCTTTTCCACCTCAGAGGCTCAGGACTGACACCAGGCAGGAGCACCAAGACCCTGTCAGCCACCTGGTCAGGAACGTGGGGAGTTTCTTGCCTTTTGGGAAGTCTGAGGTCTTCTTCCAGCATTCAGTAGGTGTTCTGTAGGAGTTGTTCCACATATAGATGTATTTTTGATGTATTTGTGGGGAGGAAGGTGATCTCCACGTTTTACTCCTCTGCCACCTTGAAGGCCCTTCTCCTTTTATTTCTTAAATGTGTTTCAGGGACCAAAAATGTGTTTGAATTATAATTTTCCAAAGCCCAAAACTGCATGTAGCTAACAGGAATCTGTTAAAAGGCCTGTGTGGTTTAGATTTTTACTTATCTTCATTCTCTGTCTGAGTTCAGGGTTATGGGACCTGCAACTTCACTTATTTTTTTTCTTGGATATGGTTTTCTGCAGTAGTTTATTTTCAATACATGCTCTCAAAAACATAGAGCCTACTCTTGCTTCCCCGTAAATAAGTATCTGACTCTTCAACCCTCCCTCTACCTTGTTTCATGAGCTTTATGTTCTTTTCTATAATTGGTTTTTTTTCTAACCAATCCTCATAATTTTAATTTATATCTATCCAAAGTTAGTAGAGGTGCTGGCTATGGAAGTAGAGTATTGGAGGAAAGGTAGGTAGTAGCAGGTAGAAAAAGTAAAGGGACATTTTATAATAGTTCCAGACTGGCTACAATGTATAGTTTCCAGGGAAAAAAGTAGAGGATAAAAGTCCCATGTAGAAAAGCCTAAATAAATGTAGAATTACATTTCTATAACAAGTCATTTGACCAATGTATAATAATCTTCTGGAGTAGTTTTTGATTAATTTTAAGGACTCAATATAAAAAGGGTGAATGAATAAATTACAGAATACATTAACCAAAGTTCTGGGGAAAAAGCCAGATTAGTTTCAATACAGAAAGCTAAATAAAGTTAACAAAACTACTAATGTGCTTCAATTAGACCACCAACAACTACAAAGTGTTATCTGCATTTCAGCTCATTGTGCATTCTCATATTTTCTTTCTTCTCCCTCTCCCTCCCTCCTTCTCTCTCTCTGTCTCTCTCTCCACACCCACACCCCCATACCATGTTATACCCATGGTGATAATATTTTATGAATCAAAAACTGAGTCACATGGTTTGACTAAATGGATAGGAGAGTATATGAGGGGTTTTGGGAAAGAAAGAAAAGGGGCCACAGTTATAAACTCACTTGGGGTTTACTTTTACACTTGCTACCTCTCTTATGTTGTGTTACTACAGGTCTCCATGGGGCATACCCTCCACTCTTCACTCCTGAGAAGTATTGTCTATAGAGCTATTGTTAATAATTTGTGTTATAATTATTAGTATTACTGAGCCAAAACAGAAACAAAACATCCCCCCAAATCCTTGCATTTACAACCATAGGAAGAAAATACTTTAAAATGGCATGATCCCCTATAATACAGGACCATAAGGTCACGATAATTGTATACTAACTACTTCCAAACTCACAGAGAAGAATATAATTGCCCTTTTATGACTGCCAAAAGAAATCTACCAAGAATTATAAAATATCTCTAGTGTAATTTCCAAAGTCCACCAATATTTTCCAATCTTATGTGATGTAAATATTTCCTAATAAAATTAACTCAAGAAATGTTTGTTTCTATTTTAGATGTCACCATTGTTTTAAATATGATAGCAAAGTACACCTTATTTGTCCTGTTTCACTTTTTTCTCCACTAATCATTATTATGATATTTCTTAAATGGTCAATGATATGATTCACAGATTGATACATACAATGATACTGTTACAGTTACCCAGTGTATCACTTACTCCACATTTAAAAGCCCTTTGTGAAAATGATCATTTATTAGTAATTAGTAATTATAAACTTACCCAATAAAGTTAACTCTTCTATATATCTCTCAATACTTTCAAATTTAAAATTTTCTCTTGACTTTATATTTCATTCCTATATTAGACATTTCTTTTGTTTTTTAATACTTGTCCTTCTTGCCTTTAATCCTGACTTCCTTAGACATCCAGAATCCAGTTTTAACAAATAAATCATTCATAGAAATGTCTCCTCTATGGCTCTACTCTTTTTTAATTTCCTGGTTTTGAATAGTTTTATTT
Source organism: Physeter macrocephalus (assembly GCF_002837175.3). Lineage (NCBI taxonomy): Eukaryota > Metazoa > Chordata > Mammalia > Artiodactyla > Physeteridae > Physeter > Physeter macrocephalus. The sequence goes on from NC_041218.1 coordinate 69,234,953, forward strand.
CTAGTCTCAACAATGAACTTTCAGGTACCTCATTTCAACTAAAGCAAATGGTTGTTGAATTCAATGACTCACTCAGCAGAGAAACTCATTAGACAATAGTTTATCAAAGACTACATATGTTTTGAACCAGATGGGTTTTCTTAAGGAAATCCTTTAACTGGATGCAGATTTGATTGGATTTTAGCTTTCTTACACTATTAGGCATCAGAGTTTTAGATAACACATGCAGCCTGCAATATATTTGTATATATTTGACATGATTTTAATAGCCAAGGTTTTAAAAATAAGATTGTACTACTCTTCCTTTAGTTTATCTGTTTGTGGTATTTGAAATTTTATTTGTTTTAACACATGTATCATCTTATAAATATATTTCCAAAACCTAAAATCTGAGAATATATTTTAAAAATACAATGTTAAAGAATAACACCAAAGAAGATAATCTCATTTGACTAAGATACCTAGTTGCAGTGGAATAGGAATAGTTGATCCTAGAAACAATTTTCCCTTGGAAGTCAAGCTCTTTAAAACCTCTATTTCCCATATCATACGTATCCTAACAATTGGTAAGTCCTGAGATTTCTACCTAAAGAAAAAAGATCTCTCTCCACAGGTATCATATCCAGCCAAAGACATCTTCATCTATTGCACAAACAACAGCATTACTGGTCTAGTTTATATCCTGTCTTCAACTCTTACCACTTAAATAAATCCATTCTCCTTAAGGCAGTCAGTATTTTTTTAAAATACAAATTAGGGAGACTTTACTTATTGTAATAAGAACTAGGTAATTTGGGCCAATCCTACAAAGAGAACTAGTGCTGTTATACACATATGCATGCATATACATAAACATATTCATGTACATATACACAGATATATGTGTATGTGTGTGCATGTGCGTGTATATGTATATATCTATCTACTTGAAGGCTCAGAAAGCTAATAAGAGAGTAAAGAAACTGGGCCACCATCTGACTACGGATGGAGATCCCCAGGGCAGGTGGACGACTTGTGCCCTGTGGGCTTTCATTCATCCCAGGAGGGGTGGCTGATAGAGTAAAGAGAGTTTCTGTCACACTCATGGGACTGAGTTCTAGGCCAGGAAAGTAGGTGGTTTGGGAAACACTCTTCTTCTTCATTTGGGACCCCAAATGGCAGTACTCTAGCAATAAGAGCCAACTGGAATTAGGCAGACTCTCCCAGGGACTCCAGTTCTGTTTTTTTTTTTTTTTTCCCCAGTTCTGTTTTGATTCTCTCAGTCTCTGTAATACTTTATAGCAACAAATATGAACAAACTAAAGCCAAAGACAACAAAACAAGCAAACTTCACAAATATAATCTCGAATAAATAAATGTAGATATAGAAGAATAAATACAAAATGACTGAATTTATTTCAACATGCAAATTAAACTATAATGTTTAGGGATGCATTCTTAGGTGTGAAGATTACATGGAAAATCAAGAAAGCATTTATAATCAAAGTCAGGATAATGGTCTCTAACGCGGTGAGCAGAGGCTTGCAATTGAAGAGAGGACATAAGGACATTTTCTGGGACGCTGCCGATGTTCTATTTTTTGGTGATGTTTGTGATCGCTCTGTGACAAATCCCTTAACTGTATTTTTTGTTGACACTTGTGTACATACATGAGTGCTATATATTATCCTAAGACTATTAAAGTGCTTATTAGATCACGTTGCTCCCCACTGAAAACCTTCCAATAATCTGCCATTGTCTGTCTCCTACTCTCATCTGGCAATAGCCCACTTTCCCCCTGCTCATTTCATGGCAGAGTTCCTTGCTCCTGCTCCAAGAGACAAAAAAATTTTTACCCACATCAGTCTCTGCACTTGAACTTCCTTCTCGTCCAGAAATACACTTTTATTGGCTTGTCACATAACCGTTTCCTTGTTTTTCAGCTTAAAATTAATTGTAGCTTTCTTAGAGATGCATTACTTGACCACTCATTCTAAAAGCAAAGCCACCCACCAGTTACTCTGCATCACCTTGTTTATTTCCCTCATATTAGAAAGCTCCATATGATGAAACTGAATTTAGACGTTTTTGTATATATTGTTTTATCTTTTACTTACTGTAAAATCTTTGCTATAATTTAAGATCGATGATGGCAGGTATTCTTTTGGTCTTTATTCTCAACACGGAATGAATCTTTGGCCAAGAAAAAATATCTTTAAGATTCTGGAGATTAGGGACTTCCCTGGTGGTCCAGTGAGTAAGATTCCACGCTCCCAGTGCAGGGGGCCTGGGTTCCATCCCTGGTCAGGGAACTAGATCCTGCATGCATGCTGCAACTGAGAATCCCACAAGCTGCAACTAAAGATCATGCATGCTGCAACTAAACATGCCACAATGAAGATCCCACATGCCACAACTAAGACTCGGTGCAGCCTAAATAAATAAATATTAAAAAAAAAGATTCTTGAGATTAGTCTACTAGACTATGGAAGTTAGGAGAAGCCTAACATCTCATTATATAATTTGGTTATCATAGATATACTGCAAGGCAAAAAAGATATTTATTTATTTATTTATTTATTTATTTATTTTTGCGGTATGCGGGCCTCTCCGGTTGTGGAGCACAGGCTCCGGACGCGCAGGCTCAGCGGCAATGGCTCACGGGCCCAGCCGCTCCATGGCATGTGGGATCTTCCCGGACCGGGGCACGAACCCGTGTCCCCTGCTTCGGCAGGCAGACTCCCAACCACTGCACCACCAGGGAAGCCCAAAAAAGATATTTATTTATCCCAGCTATTTATCACCTGAGGACTGAAAAATCTATCAAATATTAGAGGGGATATGCTGTCATACACACAAATAATTTAATGTTGTAATGAAATCCAAAATTAGAAAATGGGCTTCTTCATTCTTATTTTATTTTTTATGTTATACGTCTGTAGTCTATACAGTTTCCTCTCGTATAATTAGCATCTCACACACTCATACATACACAGACCTTAAGCAAAGAAGGAGGTTGCAACTTTTCTTTTTCAAAAATAACAAATCAACCTGTAATTCTTCACATTAAAGGTAAGGCTTATGCATTTGCTTCAAGTTAAAATGACTAACTTTCAGATGAATTATCTTTTTTAGATTTTATTTATTTTTTTGAGATCTGCCTAGGCTGTTAGGGTTCTACATTTGGCATCATTACACCCAGTTAATGTAAGATAGCTTATTTTTATAGTGTGGTATTTTATAGATTTTTTTTTATTGCATCAAGAGTATTTTGATTTCTGAAATATTACCAGATTTTCTTGCCATAATACATAACATTCCACTGTCTCACTTTGTGCTAAGCCTCACAGCATTCTCTTACATCCAGTTTTCTGTCTCGGAAGGCCAGGTAATGAGATGAGCTTCGAGAAAAGAAATTGCTGGTTTAGTTTTTTACATTAGAGTCCAAGCAGATTGTTTTCTCTTCAAATGTTAGCCAAAGCTCAGTTCACAGATACTTCCCCTGGTAAGCAATCACTGCCAGTTTAGTGTACAGCAGTGAGTTCATAAATGTAATTTGACTTTTGATTTTTAAAATGAGAAATAAAATGTCTATTTCAATATACTGTGAATTTTAATGGAAAATTTGTGGAATTTTTCAGCTTCTCAATAAAGCAAAAATTTGTCCATTTATGACACGGTAGGCCTATTTTAAGCCTAGTGAAGCCTAGTGAAAACCACTAAGGAATTTATATTATTGACATTGATTAGCTTTGGCAATACTATAGATAGAAGCAGCCTCCAGTTTTGAAGTTTATACAGGTTATTACTGTATTATCGGTGACTATTCACTCAAAGTACAAACATACCGCAAAAATACTACTTTAGATTCTGAACTCATTTCTTTTTTTGTTGTTATTATTGTTATTATTAGCTATTATTTAGTTATCTTAATCTACTTGCACAATATTTTTGTTTTGTCTGCTTTTTTTTTTTTTTACCTCATTTCTAATGATATTAAGTAGAGGTCTAATCTCTGGTAGTTAGGTGTTGACATGGTGGACAGTAAGGCAGTCAAGATTAGAATGAACTGATTCTAAAGACAGTGACCTCTCTCATGCATGTGGATATAGAGGGTATGTTCGGAAACACTGTTCAAATGCTGAAATTCAAAGCTTTCTGAACACGTTTAACGACAGCATTCATTTATAGATCTAGTAGTTTGTGATCCATCAAATGGCACAGTTGCCACTAGCTTCAGGGACTAGAAGGTCTTCTTGGCAGTGCCCCAACACGTTGCGTCAGTGTAATTTTAAGATCCTGATTTGCTAACAATGTCATCATAGTACTGATCATTATAGTCTTTTCAGGTTTCTTATTTTAAAAGACAAATATTAGAAAGCAGAAGACTCCATAGTAATTTCCACAGCTTGACAAGATGACTAGATTGCCATCTCTTTGACTTTATTTTTTCAGACATTCATATTTAAACTTTTACCTAAATGATTAATGTCAGTTTGTACAAGAAAAGCAGAGAGCAAAAGCAGACGAACTTTCGAGGGTTAAAATGAATGGATAAGACCTAGTTTAATTCTACGACTTAAATTTGAAGATTAGATTTATTCATCTAGTTGGCCTGAAATCTAAGTGATATTTTTTTCTTTTCCCTTAGAGGTGACAGTCTCAAGTAGGATTTAATTCATTCTAAAGCAGTTAAGTTTTTTGAGAAACTATTTACTTATTTGGAATCATTCAGTTTTATCCCAGTGGCACTGAGTCAGTCAGAGTCTCTCTCTCTCTCTGCCCTCCACATATATATATACTATATATGTATTATATTGTCAGTAAAACAAGATAAAGAAGTTAAACAGACTAGAATCAACAAAAAGCTTAATAATGTATAAAACTAAAATAAAGTGAGCAAAAAGGGAATAAAAGATATTAGTTGAAAAGCAAAAGAGTTAGTGGAGAAATTAATGATTCTACATTTGGTTTCTAAGAAGGGGCTGTTAATTAATGTAGCAAGAATTTGGCTGTGATTTGAACAGTGATTTTTTTATTTTGGCCAATATTTATAAGAATAAAATAGATATTGATATTGGTTATTATATGTTTATATTTCAGGTTTCATCAAGTGAAGTGAATTTTTTTCTCAGAATTTTTGGCTGGCTGGGTTGATAGAGCAGAGAACTAAAGGGAAATGTTCCTTTGATCCGTTGGCTCCATACTTCAGAACTAGGCCTGTGTTTTTGTTTTTGTTTTCTAAGAGTTATAATGTATACTGGAAACTACATTGGCTTTGGATAGAATTGAGTTCTTAACCTCACTTCACTATACAGCCACTTTATGAGTCTGAAGTTTGAGCATTATTTTAAAAGCTGTGTCAGTTGCATCACCTGTAAGGTTAACATTGAAGTATCCCTGTGATGTGCACAAAGTTTTTCCTCAGCTTCATGGGTTTCCAGTTCTCCCTGGTTCTGCTGTTTTTTTTTTTTTTCCCCCACAAATAATCATTGGGTTACTAACTGTGTACTAGTAACCAAGCTCAGTCCTGGGGAATACAAAAGGAAACAAAAGAGATATATTCCCTGCCCTCATAATTTTTATGGTTTAGTAGGAGAGAAAGGAACACAGTCCAAGTAATCAGGCCAATAATTAGCTAATTCTATTGTGACTTCTTGCTGAATGTCTTTAGCTCTTCAAATGTGTCCTCTTGCCCCACCAGAAACCTAGAATAATACAAACATTTCTCTCCCTCTTTGGGTACCTAATTCATTCTCATTCTTCAAGTCTCAGCTTAGTATCATGTATTTTCTAACTTCCCTAATCTCTTCCACAAGCTTTGGAGCTCCTAGGATATATTTCTATCACTAGTACTTGCCCTATATACATATAAAATATACTTTTAATGGCTATGCCATGATTAATATAACATTTTCCCTAAATTTGGACATTTACATAATTTCTCTTATGAAATGAATATATTTAGATATAAGTCATTTCTCTGCTTATTAGCTTATAATAGATTTCTCTAATAATGTTTATTAAAGGATCTAAATCTTTTTTATAGTATATTGCTAATATTAACATGTTATTTAATGGTATAAAAATATATGTTCAGAGAATAGCCAACATAGAAATGTAATTTTTCTTTTAATCACAAACATCTTTGCTGAGTCTTGTAATAAAAGAGAAAGTAATATTGAGGCCTAAGCATCTTTTTTAACATGTATGAGGTGAGGATATGGAATTAGTTACAAGATGACCAACATTAAACAGTAGTTTAAAAACTATCAGGTAAACCTAGAAACAAGTGTGAAACTGTAAATCTTAATGTAGATAGAGGGGAAATGTATGGGCTACGTGAGGGAAGAACAAGGGAATATTAAACATGATGGGAAACTTAAGGGGCGAAAACCCTTAGAGGCCCTGCCAGGGTAGAATGAGGTCTTGTTTCTAGAGTAAGTTAAAAATATGGGACACATTTTTCTCAGTTCCCCAAGTAGGTCTCTTAACAGTCTCTATGCTCTCTATTCTACTATAGATAAATGATTTGAGTTTCTTCATCTTAAAAACTGGCAAAACACTGCTTTCTTTGTAGGATTGTTGTTAGTACTAAACAAAATGATCTGCTAGAGGCAGAGCACTCTCTCTCTTGTTCATCATGTATACTCAGGGGCTAGCATGTAGTAAATCTTGCATACAATTTTTTTAATGGCTTAAGTGAAAGCAAATACCATACTGATTAATCACCAATTCCAGGCAAAAAGTGAAAGCCAGAGGGCTTCTTTTGCAAGATTTAAGGAGATCTAACCTTCTGTAGCCAGAGATCAAGGAGAGCAAAGGACCAGGCCTGGCACTCAGTCATGAAAGCATCAGACTTCAGAGAAGTTTGGTCGCCTATTCCATGATCAGAACCCTGAGAGTTGCAATAGTGATATACGGTTACCTGGACAGATGCAATTCAGAAATTAGATCTCCTAGATTCTCTCTGGGCTTGTAAAAAGTGGCTCTATGTCTCTTTTTACTAGATACTACTCTCCACACCCCAACTTGAAGATCATGTAGAGACCTGACAAGAGGCAAGTTTCTTATAAATAATCCTGCCTTCCCTCAGTATTTGCTGACCTTAGTCCCCCTGACAACCAGACAAACGTTAACGGTCAAATACCAGCACAACCAGAACAGAGATGCTATGGGGCTGCCAAGAGAGGAGAGGGGCTATCACTGAAATTGCTGAAGGATCTGCAGGAGCTGGGAGAGTATGCACAGCATGGGTCCTGCGGGTCCTTGTCAACAGGTGATAAAATCTACATTTAGATACAGTAGTTAATTGATATGAGAGCACTCTCCTGTGATACAGAATTTAAAACCCTGGCACATATCCTAGGAGATGGTGTTAACAGCTGCCAGGATGGTTCTTGTAAGCCTGGAAAAATTTATGACCTATGCTAAGTGGGTGGAAATTCCAGAACTACCATGGGAGATGAAGGAGGAAGAGATCAAAAGACTCAGTGCATTGGGCATGCCTGGGAAAAAAATATATACGTAAGGCTAGAAACCTCACCAGCTAACTACAATCTACAGGATAGCCCATCAGACACTCCATGTACCAAACAGTAACGAATATGCTATGGAGAGGGACACATCAGTATCACTGAGAAGCTCAGTGATAGCTGTCTTCTGTAGGCAGGGTAGGAAATGACATTGCAGAATTGGGATTCCTCATAAAAACGGAAATGACAGAATCTCTAAATAATAAATACCAAGAAGTGGCTCTTAATGGCCAGAAGAAAGGTAGGTGCAATCATTGCAATGAACAGGAACATAAGAGTGACAAACCTGGGGTATAACCTTAAGAAAAAAGACAATAAATCTTTTCTCCATTCCTCCCTCTATCCTGCTCCTGCTCCCCAGTCACTATCTCTTGCCCAGTTTGTAGATCTGAGTTGAGTCTGACTTTTGTCTGAAGACTATTTATTGAAGGACAGGGCAGATCTCTAGGACAGAGTACCTAGCAATACCATGAGACCATGGGGCAGTAATCCCCCCAGTCCTTTCTGAAAGATACTAAAGGCCATTTACTCAAGTGACTATGCACTAGGTAAAGAGAAATATCCAGAACTTTTGAGGACTGTTAATTCAGAGTCAAAATTAAAACTGATACACTAAGGCCCAAACTGATCCAACAGTCCTCCTAATAGAAAGAAAGCACATGGGAGGGAGCCAGATAATAAATGGAGTTCTGGCCTGCAGCTGGCACATGGTAGTCCACAGACCCATCAGGTGGTCTTTTCCAAGCCCTCCAAATGTACTGTTGGATTGCACACACTTGCAAACTGGCAGATCCTTCACATTGGTTTCTTGTCCTGTATATAAGAACTATCAATTAATGCCATCCACAAAGATTTAAAGAAAGCAGAGGTAGTAGTCTCTGGCATATTCTCATTTATGACACCAGTCTAGACTTATTAAAAATAAGGCATGGGGGGCTTCCCTGGTGGCGCAGTGGTTGCGCGTCCGCCTGCCGATGCAGGGGAACCGGGTTCGTGCCCCGGTCTGGGAGGATCCCACATGCCGCGGAGCGGCTGGGCCCGTGAGCCATGGCCGCTGAGCCTGCGCGTCCGGAGCCTGCGCGTCCGGAGCCTGTG
>NC_041218.1:69243914-69331375 GCF_002837175.3 Physeter macrocephalus
GTACGGCAAAAAAAAAAAAAAAAAAAAAAAAAAAAAAAAAAGGCATGGATTATGGCATATGACAGTGGAAAACTAAACTTGACCAAATAGTAATCTCAACTGCATTTGCTTTACAAGATACAGTATTTTTCTGGAGCAGAGTAACACAGCCTTCAGTGTGAGGTATGGAAAATGTATTCAGTTCTATCTCTTTCAGAAAGAAGAATCAAAATAAGTTTAGATCCATGTGGAATAGACAACAGTAAACTACAGAGTCTTAGTCTGGGGCCCTGTTAACTCTCTTGACCTCTGTCATAATGCATATGGAAGGACCCATTGAGGCATAAGCTCAGAAACCCATTGCAAGATAGAAGTAGTACACCTGGATCAGACATGAGTAGGGTCAGGAAGTATGGAAAGTTGCATGAAAAGGTGGCCCTGTCTCTACCACTGCTGGACCAGCACCTCTCCTTCAGCTCCCTCCTATAACTCTTAGGACTAGATGTCAAAGACGGAAAAAGTTTAAGCAGGTTTCATAGATGGTTTGTCTTGTTATGTTAGTATGCATCAAAATGGGCTGCTGTTCTACTAAAATGCTTCTTAAGGATGGAGGTAAAGGGAAATTCTCCCAATGAGCAGACTTCTGGGAAGTGTACCTAGTCATCCTTTGTGCAGAAAGAGGAGTTGTGGAAGGCTAGAATTTACATGGACTCAGGTATATCTGGACAAGGAGTTCCAAAGATGCTTGTGTATAGATTTAAAGGAATGGGAACAAAGTCTGAAGATCTCTGTATCATAGATGAACACCCACCATAGAGGTTCCTCTACAATATAATCAGACAGACAGAATGACTCAGCTAGCTGATAAGGGAAACTAATCACATTGCCAAGGGACCCCTCTTTCAGCAAAGAAGTAGAGCAGAGGGCATATTATTGTGGAATACACTGGTCCAGTTACTTCAGCTACCAAGAAAATGCTGAACTGAGAGAAAAATAGAATGCTATTTAAAGACTCAGCCAAAGTACTGATCAGGAGATGATACCCTGCACGGATAAAGTGTCACCCTCTAGACACAGTACACATCCTAAATTAATAACTACTGTATGGTGCTTTGTTCCCAATACTTAGAATGCATGGATCTGGGAACAAAAGAAAGAAAGCACAAGTGGTCTTATTTACCATCCCTCCTAATGACCCACCCTGGGAATCTGTGCTTCTCATCCTTGCAGCTTCAGGCTCTATGGATCTAGAGATCCTGGTATCCAAGGGGAAAATGGATGCTGCTACACAAAGGGAGCAGGGAACAATATGTCTGATGTTTAGGTTACTACGGGATTGTATCTTGATGCTTCCATAACCCGATTTAATTAAAAAGGGATAGGTATAGCAGCCATAGCCCAGGAAAGATGAGGATCTGGGCAAATCCATCAGATAATCTGCCTAGTTCAGCAGAGGTACTAGCTGAGTAACAGGGCGCTAGAATGGTGGTGGTGGAGGAGGAGGAGAAGAATTATTGTGTCCTTGAGATCAGCTGCTGCAGCAGAGACTTCTGTTAATCTCATTAACACATCTCTTGTAAGTTCCCCAGGAACTAAAGTCTGCCTTGAATCCTGGAGAAGTTGCCTGTAAGTGGGGCAAACTATAAGAAGCAATTTGAATGAGTGGTTCAATGGGTAAATTAGATATTCTGCTGTTCCATGCAAATCTGCCTTATGTCATGACCAAAGCACCCAGCTCCCATCCTCTAGGAATAATGGCTGCTGGCCACTTCATAGCTGCAACCCCATCCTGGGATTTGCCATCTATCCCAGGGAACTGACTCAGTGATATCTACTCTCCCTTTCAGGAGGCATCTATTCAGAAGGAGGTTGATGGAAATATTCCAAAGCCCAACCGACAAACCAGGACAACTCAAAAGGTCCTGGAGGATCACTCTGAGGTTTCAGTTGCAATACATTTGTGGATCTGCTTTTCTGTCTTCCCAAACCTGACTTCCTCACTTCTTACATGTGTCACCCCTGAGACTCTTCTCCAGTAAACTTTTTGCATGAAACTCTCTGCCTCAAAGTCACAGTTTCCAAAGAATCCAATCTAAGACATCAGTACACTTGCATTAAACAAAATATATAGGGAGATTGATAATAGAATAATATTTAAGGGGATTGCAAATATATGTATAATTAAAATGTGACAAAAATATCACACAAATCAGGTGTGTCAAAAATTTTGTCTCTTTGAGAAAACAAACTTAATTCCATGCTGCTCATAAGAGACATACCTTAAAATTATATACAATTGTTGAGAATAAAGGATAGAAAGGGATTTGCCATGCAAAGATAACCAAATGAAGCTGTTTTTATCTGTTAATATAAGGCAAAATCATCTTAAGGTAAGAAGCATATTTACAATAGGCGAAGAGGGATACATCATAGTGATGAAAAGAGTAAACCAACGAACAATAAGCACAATGAAAGCTTCTAAATATGCATATTCAAAATATGTATGAACCTAAAACATAGCACTGACATGAGTAAAAACCAATTGACAAAACTCTAAGGAAAAATACATCAAAACATCATCATAGTGAGAAAATACCTCAATGCATAGCTGATAGGAAGAGCAGATCAAAATCAATATAGTTTTAAAAAGCTTTGAGGAACACACGTATGTGAAATATGTGCCCAAGCTGATCATGCGGTGGGTCATAAAGCAAGTCTGGTCACATTTCGAAAGACTGAAATCTTTGACAGTATATTCCTGACCATAGTGGTATCAAGCTAAAAGTCAAAACAAACAAACAAAAATTCTCAAAACTATTAGAGATAAAGCAATGAGGCACTAAGTGACCACGGGTCAAAGAAAAAATGAAATTAGAATTAGATAACATGATAATAATAAAATATCAAAATCTACAGAATCCCACTAGAGCCATGCTTAGGAGGAAATGCAGAGCCATCAATGCATATATTTGAAAAGAAGAAAAACTAAAATCAATCAGCTAAGAAGTCAACTAAGAAGGTCAGAAAAAGAACGGCAAACTAAAACCAAAGAAAGTAGGAGAAAGAAAAAGATATTACAAAGGTGAGTAATGAAAAGTTGTGTCATTAAAGATAATATAGATATGAAAAAGAAAATAAAGGGATATCTGGAACAACATTATAGCAATATATTTGTAAATGCAGATGGTATCGACAAATTCCAAGGGAAAGAAAAAGTTCCCAAACTGACAAAAGAGGAAATATGGAAAATTTATATAACGTTATATATATTTTTAAGATAATTACATTTTCAAACATCATAAGAAAAACTTTGGGTGCAGATGGCTTCAGAGAATACAGTAAGATAATATACTCCTTAACCTGTATTACAAGGCTGGCATAATAACTTTAAACTAGTTAACCTAGCTAACTAGCTCAATCTGGTTAACCTTGTTAATCAACCTAAATAATAACTTTATAAGAAAGTAAGTAGTGATGATTTTCACGAACATAGATGAAAAATTCTAAATCTATTAGTAGTAAATTCAACACAGTGCTACGAAGAGAAAATGACACATCATGCCAAATTAGATTTATTTATGGAATACATGGTTGCTTTAAAATTTGAAAATTAAACAAAGTAATTCACAGAATGAAAAAAAAACTATGATTTTCTCAATACATACAGAACCAGAATTTGATAAAATTCAACACCCATTTATAGTAGAAACTTTGTAAACTAGAAATAAAGGGGAAATCTTTAGTCTAAGATGTATTTATAAAAGTATACAGCAAACATCAGATAAATGGTGAAATACTGAAATCCACCTCTTCACCCTCCAAAATCAATATCCATTATCACCACCTGTATTCTGTGGTGTACTGTCAACCTTAAGCAGGGAAGGAAGAAGAGGAAAATGAAAAGGTCTAAGAGAAGAAAAAGAAGAAATAAAACTGTCATCACTTTTATCTGACATGATTACAGATATTTAAAATCCAACAGAGTCTATGCATATACTATCAGAACTGATAAGTGGCTTCAGAAAGTTTTGTATCTGTATACAGTGACAATTAGAAAGTAAATATTAGAAAAGATACTATTTAGAATAGCATACCCAAACATCAAATATCTAGGCATAAGACTACTACATCAAAAATTATAAATCATTATTATGAGAAATTTTTTTAAAAAGCTAAATCAATGGAAAGAGATAGTATGTTCATGAATTGGAAGGCACAGATTGTAAAGGTATTAATTCTCCCTAAATTCACCAATACAATTCCAATCACAGTCCCCGCAGTTATTTATTTATTTACCTACTTTTTTTTTTTTTTTTTGTGGTATGCAGGCCTCCCTCTGTTGTGGCCTCTCCCGTTGCGGAGCACAGGCTCCGGACGCGCAGGCTCAGCGGCCATGGCTCACGGGCCCAGCCGCTCCGCGGCATGTGGGATCCTCCCAGACCGGGTCGCGAACCCGGTTCCCCTGCATCGGCAGGCAGACGCGCAACCACTGCGCCACCAGGGAAGCCCTACCTACTTATTTTTAGATTGGAGGAATTCACATGCTGATTCTAAAATGTGTAAGAAAATTGAAAGGGAATGTTATTCTTGAAAAATAAGACATTAATTAGGACAGTGTAGTATTGACATAAATGTCAAATACACCAATGGTGTAGAACTGACAATGGTCAGAAAATTGTAGCTGTGAGTCAAATCTGGCTTGCTGCCTGTTTTTGTTAAGTAGTTTTATTGTAACACAGCTGTGTCCATTCATTTATGTATTGTCTTTGACTGTTTTTGTGCTACTGTGATAGAGTTGTGTAGGTGCGACAGAGAGCATCTGACCCCAAAATTTAAAATATTTACTATCTGACACTAGAGAAGTTTGCCTATTTTTAGTGTAGAATACACAGCCCAGAAATAAATCAATACATAAATGGAACTTGGCATCAAGATTATGTTACCACCAAGCAATGGGGTAGGAGCCATTTCAACAAATAGTGCTATGTAAATTGAATAATGATATGCAAGAAGAAATTATTCCTGACTTCAATCTTAAACCATGCAAAATAATCAATTTCATTTAAAAGTCAAACAAATAAAGCTTCTTCAAAATAACACAGGAGATGTTAAAAAGACTTTTAAAAAACTAACTGCTGATAAAAAGCAATAATCAAAAAGGAATAAATTAATACACTAAACTTCAATCAAATCAAATCAAGATGTTCTGACTTTCAAAAGACATCATTAATAAAGAGGTAAGCCATACAGTGGGAGAATATATTTGCACATTTGCAACCTATAGGACCAACAAAAGACTCTAGTTCTTTCAAATACAAATACATAGCGAGCTAGCTAGATTGACCCAATAAGAAATAGGCAAGAGACTAGAGGATATCCAAATAACCTGGTCACATAAAATAGTGCTCCACATCATTAGTCAATCAGTAATATGCATACTTAAAACACAATAAACCAGAATGGCTAGATTAAAAAGACTCATCATACAAAGTGTTGGTGAGGATACAGAGCCAATTGGAAGCCTTGCCTGCTGACTGGAATGTAAATTGGTAAAACCACTTTTAACAGTATCTACTAAAGCTGAATATACACATACCCTATGATCCAGCAATTTTCATTTCTTAGTCTATACCCAGAAGAAATACATATCCACATCAAAAGACCTGTACAATAATGTTCATAGCATTAGGGTTTATAATAGCTCCACACTGGAAAAAAGCTGTATACTAATATAATGAATACACTTGAATAAAGAAAATAGAAATTAAAGAGCTAGACGTAAATGAATATATGCTACATGATTTTATTTATATAAAATTTAAAAGCTGGCAAAATTTATTGTTTTAGAAGCCAGGATATTGAGTAGGACATGGGCTTGGTGGGTAGAGTTCTGTGGGGTTGGTAAACATGGGCTTGGTGGGTAGAGTTCTGCGGTGTTGGTAATATTCTATTTCTTGATCTGGAAGAGTAGCTACATAGATGTGTTCACTTGTCAAAATTCACCAACTATACAACTATGATGTGTACAATTCTCTGTAAGAACGTTATAGCTCATTAAAGTGTTCAGGTTTTTAAAAAGGATAACACATAGTAAGGCAGGGAGTAGGGAGTGGGAGAGGATGGCATGACATTCTAGATATGTGGTCAGGGAAACCCTTTCACAGGGGAGCATATTTTATCAGCAATCTGAAAGAAGTGAGGAAGAAGCCACGTGAAACTATGTGAAGATCTAAGGTAAGAATATTTCAGGCAGAGGGAGTATCAGTGCAAAGGCTCTGAGACGGTACCACGCTTGGTATATGCGATGAGCATCAAAAAGGTCAGTTTGGCTTGAGTAGAGGAAGTGAGAAGGCGATGGTCACAAATCAGATTGGCTGGGCACATATTAAACTACTGAATGAGTAACTTATGTGCATATTGACACTTCTGGTCTTAACATGATGTTCTTTGTTATCTGTCCATTAAATATACATAGCACATTGTAAAATGATTTAAAAAACCCTATCTACTAACCTTAGAAAAACAGATTTAAAATGAGGGTAATAAATGTGCTCAATTTAAGAGCTTATTCCTGTTTCATTCAATCTTTAAAGTTTTGCCCATCCTACACAATTCCTAATGAAGACAGAAACCATCAGTTAATCAAGAAAATAGCTAGTTTGAGAAAAAAAGTGTTGATAAAAGCATAATATGTTCATTCACTGATCATTTATGGAAAAAAGGATTATATGCACATTTTATACATACATATGAAGGGTTTATATAGAGATAATGCTAGATTTAAGACCCGACACCAGCAATAATGGAAACAGAAAAACAGAAAATCATTCTTTAAAGGGACATATTATTCTTAAAGACAATTTATACTAGGGTAGTCCAGGAAGATCAGTCAATGACATGTGAGACAACTGAAACTTATTCTGAGGGCAAAAGAATATGAACAACAATTATACTTTCTACATTTTATGAGAACCTACACATCCCACACTCCAACTCTGTGAGAATTTTTCCTTTTTAATTTAAAAATACTTGTGTCAACATTACCAACAACGGTAAAACAACACATGCAAGAACAACAAAATAAAAATTCAAAGTCTTGAGACCATACAAAGAGCTTCCCTGAGAATTGTGAATGGCCTGCAATGAGATTATACCCCTTCTGCCTAGAAAGAGTTGTTCGAAAGCAGGAGGCTTTAAAGAAAATCACAAAACTCCGACTTTCCCCTTCTTACTGAGTCTATGTTAAAGGGCCATAAAACTTGTTGACAGTTCTTGCCACATCTATTGGCACACAGTACCGGCTTGACAAGAGTTTTGCAGCCTAGCTGGGGCCCATGACCTGTCCCCTGTACTCTCTTAGAATTTATTTTCACCCCAGCAGGCAGCACCTCACAACATCGGTAATTTGTCAGGCAGCTTGTACTCTCCGGTACAGCCTACTTAACAGAGGGCTCTTATAAACATCTCTGTGAGTCACGAGTAATGCCGCCAGGAGGGAAACCGAAATTTAAGAGCAGTGAGTACAATCTGAATTGATGGCTCAGGAGACTTGGTCTTGGCTGCAAAATCAAAGGGGAGTGGTTGTGGGGGAATTTGCTTATTTAGTTCCCAGGGAATCAGTACCGTGGCCACCACAATCTTAAGATCTTTGTGAGAAAGTGAGAGATGGAAGGTGTGCAACCAAAGGGAGTTCAGAAAGCAAACGATGTGTTCCATGATTCACCATGAGGAAGAGAGGAATGAATGAGCAGAAGAGACAACAAGAAACTAAGCAGCATAAACAAAATATTTCAATCATCCCAACACCTGGAAAGAGTGAACTGCATTTTAACCAACTTTCATTGGCACAAATATTTTAATAGGAATTGCCCCTTTCTCGGGAAAGGATGATAAATAACTGTTTTAATTCAAAGTTGGATCAGAATGCAGTCAGCATTACACTCCTCATCAGATCTCATTTAAAGATTTCAAGTCCTGAGAATTCTATTTAATCATAAAATAGTTTCTCAGGAAAGGAAAAATTTGTCATAATCTGAAGTAAGAGTCCTATTTATTTTTATAATTCTGTGGAGTCAGGATTAATTCTTAGAAGGGCTATTTTTTCCATAGCTGGAGAATGACCCCTTAACCTTTGCCTCCTCTCTCGCTAATGTGGGCCAAATGTTAGAAGTGCTTCACATATTCTAGTGTGATAGCTTTGTGAATATCCTTAAGTTGATGAAATAAATATAAGACACCTTACATTTCTATAGTAAATTATTTGAAATGTGTTAGGATCCACAAATCACTCTATAAGGTAAAAAAAAATTCCGAAAAGATTATTTTCACTTATATACAGGTTAGGAAACAGACTTTGCCAAGTTAATACCTGGTCTGAGGTCACAGACATCTTTCTCTTTTCACCATAGAACTTATTATAACCATATTCTTATAGTCCAGAAAACTAAAAACTAAAGTCTATCTCTAAGAAATCCACTGGCCTACAATGTCCACGTCAAAAGTCTTTTCCCTCAGGGGCTGCTGACTTGAAAAGAAAGTAGGAGGCAGACAGCCTGGATTGGGAGAGAATTCTGTGTAAGACAATTGGTGTGATATTATTTTGCTTGGTTTTTTTCTTGCCACGGAATATAACTTCTTTTTATCATACACCTCATGGGAAGACATAAAACCAAAAAAGAAAAAAGTCAATACAATATAGTCAACAACACGGTACTATAAACTTCAAAGCTGCTAAGAGACCAGACCTTAATTATTTTTTTTTTTTTTTTTTTTTTTTTTTTTTGCGGTACGCGGGCCTCTCACTGTTGTGGCCTCTCCCGTTGCGGAGCACAGGCTCCGGACGCGTGGTCATGGCTCACGGGCCCAGCCGCTCCGCGGCATGTGGGATCTTCCCGGACCAGGGCACGAACCCGTGTCCCCTGCATCGGCAGGCGGACTCTCAACCACTGCGCCACCAGGGAAGCCCTTAATTATTCTTAACACAAAAAAGAAATTATAATTGTGTGACATGATAGAGGTTTAGCTAACACTACGGTGGTGATCATATTGCAAAATAGAAATGCATCAAATCAACACATTGTACAACTTAAATTTACACAATGTTTTATGTCAATTATATCTCAACTTTAAAAATGAGAAAAAGAAATGTCAATACTGTCTTGGTACACGATTTTCCTACAGACCACCAGAAGCTACTGTCTTCTGATCCATAAGTAGGTGTAAATGTGCTACAAGGATCGATCAAGAGTGAGCTGTTCAGCTGCTTTAGCAGGGTCATTCTGGGATGGGCCTTCTCATCTGAAGGAGGAAGAGTAACGGAATCTGAAGAAAGCATTATTCCCAAAGGATGACACGCAGCAGAAAAAAAGGAAAGGAAGACAGAATGAAGAATTCCTTTCTACCTATTTTCATCTCTTTTTTCCCTGGAAAAAGGGGATAATGATTTGTATTTTAGAGAATACTTTGTTCTATCACAGTTTTCTCTACTGCTATTAAAACAAAAATAAAATTCCCCTTCCTTTCCTAAAACAATGCTTTGGTTCCCCTGGTTTTCTTCCTGATTGGGACTTTCCAAAATAAATTGTGTTCAAGTGATGCTTTGCTTCCATGCATCATTTTGATATCTGCATGTCCATATGATTTTCCCCACAAGTGAAGTCAGTATATATACACACCTGCACGGATACACACTCACACACACAAACTCTGTCACAGCATATGCATGATTAAGGCATTTTATCTGAGTACTCACTAGTAAATACACTCTTCTATAAAGTCTGCCAGAGGTATTTAAAATGTCAGATTTTTCAAACATTTAATTCAATTTTTATGCCTAAACTAACACATTTATTTCATTTTTTTGGTTTGCAATTTTGGATAACTTAATTTCTTGGCTTGCAATGGAAGTTAAATTTCAGTATCTACCATAAACAAAATATTCACTCCCTTCCTCAAGAATGAAAACACCTATTATAATTCCTTGTTAATTCCTAACTTTTGGATGAACATTTGGATGAAGAGTTTACAAAGATTACATATATAAAATATTCAGAAACCAAACAGCAAAAATAGAAATGAAACCAAAAAAAGCAACAGAAATCTAAAACAGTCTATCTTAACAAAACAAAAAAGATGAAGACCTATATAATCCCTCTAGAAAAAACAGGTTTCATTAATAAAAAGGACAGAAAATATATTAATGAAGAATTGTAAAATAATACCTAACTATAAAATTGTACAAAACCTCATATTCAACCTTTAATTCAAAATAGTATTGTTAATATGTTAGCGTATTTTAGTTACATACGTTTAAAGTGAGACATACAGATAAACTCATTTCCTAGCTCTGAGAGTTCTTCAAATCCTACACATGTTTAAAATTGCTATTTAAATTTGATTCAATTACTATCTTTAAAAAATCAAACAGCATCTTTCATACTTTTATACTGAATAAAAGATGCACTGACTCCTTGCTTCCCACTAAGCTCACTAGATAGCCTGTACTTCAGTCTTAGTGAGTTGGCCTGGATGATGTTAAGAAAAGACTACAATATAAGAACTCATTGGAAGAAAGTGTTTATCATCAAGTATAGAAGGCTTGGCAAAACCATCCATGATTAATATATTATTTTATTACTGCTCAGTTACTTACCAGATTTAAGATGAGTTAAGGTATTTACTTGCATGGTGACCACGGGTAGGCTTATTTCACAGCACCAGCATGTTCAAATATGAGGTGATATGGCTTAGACCTATTTTCTATTGAAGTCACATTTTTGTGCATATGAATTTGCTTTTAATTTTGAAACGACATTTAGTCACAAATCCCATGAACCTTTCTTGCAGTAAATTTAAAAATGGAATGTTCTGGGCTTCCCTGGTGGCGCAGTGGTTGAGAGTCCGCCTGCCGATGCCGGGGACACGGGTTCGTGCCCCGGTCTGGGAGGATCCCACATGCCGCGGAGCGGCTGGGCCCGTGAGCCATGGCCGCTGAGCCTGCGCATCTGGAGCTTGTGCCCCGCAACGGGAGAGGCCACAACAGTCAGTGAGAGGCCCGCGTACAGGAAAAAAAAAAAAAAAAAAAAAAAAAAGGAATGTTCTTTGACATTAGTTGATTTTCTACCTCTTACTATTCTAAAAAGATATTCTGAAAATGTGAATGACACTTAGTAAGAAAATGTATGATGTAGTATTTTGGATGGAGAAGTATGTATTTTCAAACATCAGTAGGGAAGAAGTCAGTATGCTAAGGGCTTTAACTATCCAAACAGACATGGATTTAAGTCACTGTACATAAAAGGATGCTTAAATACTTTGTTATTCGATATTAAAAAAATGTTTGTTTCATTCACAGAAATTGAGTTCTACAAATAGCAGCTGATTCTTTCATTAAATCAGAACCAAACTGCTAATTTCATTATTAATGGTTAGCTTTGACACGCTTAAAAAGGGTAGAAGATACTTAACAGACTTGTCTTCGACCTTGAAATGAACAACTGTTCAGGGAAATGGAATTGTTCAAAGATACATTTCCTTTCTGCCAATCTGTGAAATATAATTATTCTCTTAATGAATCTCTCAATGAGTAGCAATCGTTCAGAACTTGAACAGGTAAAATATAATGATAATGGGAGCAGCTTTATAAATAAAAGGATAAAATGAGGTTGTTATTTTATACCATATTACAGGATGATTAGAAAAACAGTGCAGCATTCATCAGGCATTTGAACTTTCTCAAAAAAGCTCCCTGGGGACTCATTTAAATTAGTTATGTTTATCCATAGAGATTTTTAGTCTTATTTCAAACGACTGTCACCTTACAACACTCAAGCCTCAATCTTTAGCTTACTCTAATTAAAAGCTGTACTGTACAGTAGCCAATAGACACTGTTTTAGACACTGCCTAAAACAGACACTAAACCCCACCCAGTTTATAAATCTACAATTTATCAAAGGAAGAGCAATATAACTATTTTTATTAAACCAGGGGAATAATTATTCAGTTTGGAGGGAATGGTGGTCTATATGAATCTCTATCAATTTCCACAAGAACAGAGCTGGCTGGATACTGTCCAAGAAGCTATCATTTCTATGTTAACTAGCTCTATACAATAAAAGACTGTATGTGTAAATACTAAATTCATGGCAATGGAACTCTAGTGGTTAGTTGTTTTGGTTAACTCAAAGGCACATACAGCTCAAAGATAATTAAGTAGATGGTGGGATTTGATTTTTTCAAGAAAAAAGGTCTCTTTGCTCTCTGCTGGACGCACCTGGAAGCCTTTGGTAGTAAGACAAATGAGTGCAAGGAGTACCAGGTGCTAGACTGTGGTGTTTTCATTACATCCATTAAGGTAACCAGAAAAAAAAAAGACATAAATAAAGAGGGGTAAAATAAAAGTTCAATATCTCTCCTGGCATGACATGAAATCTCTAAATAAGAAATCACTCCAAAAGATGGTGCAATAAAAGTTTCATTCTCAATAAGATTATAGTTTTTCTGGGCTATTTTCTATCTTGATGGAAAAAAAACCAACCATGGTTTTTAATACAAATAGAAAAAAATAGAATCATGAATTATATTTAACAATTTATGTAGCTTATTTCATGTTTTTTGATAGTTCTTTCATGTTTACTCTTTTAAAAAAATCCTCCCTAAATTATTTTCATATGTCCTGATTACAGGAAAATTATTTTAACTTCCCTGGGACACACCTATTACCTGAGCTCCAAACCATCCCCCTCAATTGACAAAGTTACTACAGGGCTTTATCTTTAGGACACTTCTGTGATAGCCCTCATATTTGGAAACTTTATGTGAGTACTATTTGAAAGATGCTCTACAAGTGTTAATTAGTTGAGGCCTATATAATCACCCAATATTGATTTAACTTGGAAATATGTTTTATATTTCTACCATGCATAGCTTAAATTTACTAAAAATTATAATGCAGTTTTAGACTGTGTAAATGACCTGCCATTATCTTCAAAAGACTCAGGATTGGATATTATGTTGGATTGGATATTACAGAAACAAGTAAGATGGTTGTTTTAACACTGATATTAGACATCAGCATCACAGAGAAAATGACCCATTAAAGCATTTATATTTTACATCTTTCTCTGAAGTTACAATTAAAATCAATAGTTACAAATGTAGAAGAGTCTCAGAATGGTATTAGCTTTTTGAAAATAAAGAAGGTATTCTGCCTCAGAAGCCAGAGAAGGTTAACAGATGAGCCTTAATTTAAAACCTCAAGTAAACAAATTCCTTTCCTTCTTCCCTTGCATCTATTAAATCGATTGCCAAAGCATATATTTTTCAAAATGCAACTGCTACTAAAAACTCACTTTTTTTTCAAGTTTTCCCAGATTCATTAGGTGAAAGCAAGTGGCTCCTTGTTCTGCCATTTCTACCTACCTGTTCTTTGAATTTTCTCCATTTTCCTAACTTCAATTTGCTTTCAAGAATAAACCTTTAATTTCAATGATCTCATTCACATGTTCGAATACACTACTTTCCTGTTTAAATGATTACTTACTTACTATATTATATCCAAAATGATCTCGTGGCCTTACCAATTTCACTATAAGAAGTCGAGACTTGTATTGCACGTCAGATTTTGTTTCTAGGATTATACTGTATGTCAGATTTTGAAAATTTGACTGTTGAACATGGGGTATTTGTCAATAATCCTAGCCACAGAATGGTATTCTATGTAGCTCCAGAAGGAATATAAGAATATTCTAAAGACTGTCATCTGTTTTGTTACTAAAATATTAATTTATTCATATTTATGGTTTCTGTTTTCAAATTTCTAGGAGGCTAGCAGTTTCTGTGAAGTCTTTATAGTGTCATGACAAATAGAAATTTCATAAATGCTTCATCAAAATAAAATATATGTGGTTTTATAGGACAACTAGGCCAAATATATGAGTATATGATCTTATATTTTGAAAATATATTTTTATTTTTACATACAAGAAATGTCTTATATTTTCTAATTTCTTTTCACTGCTGTTTTATAAACTTTAAAGGCATGCCTTTTGTAAGAAAAAAAAAAGAGAGAGAGCTATCACATTAAGATATCTAGGTTATGATGCAATCTTCAAATGCAAACAGAAATTTTGATATTTAGATAGCTTTAACAAGTACTTTCTATTATTTGCATTATGCAGTCCTGGAAAATTTCAAGGAAGGTAGTTTAAAAACATACAATTAGAAATTCATTTTGAGACTTCGCCTTAAAGGTTACTAGATAACAAATGTTTGGATCTATGTATTTTCAACTAATGAAATTATCATGGTATTAGTATATGCATATATTTCTGTAAAATGCAACATCTCAAATGCCATGATCTTTTTTCAACAATTTTAACTTCCAGGTATAATAATGTAACATGAAATCCTTTTCTTGCTTCTAAATTTAATTGATTTAATCACTGAATTTAAATGCTTGGAAATTGTTCTGCTTGCTGGTGTCTGAATGCCAAATACATTATCTACAGTTCTAAGATGAATGTTGCAGTTATATTTAGACAACTTAAAACACTGCCTTCTAAATTACCCTAAATAACCCAGAGAAATGTCTAGAAAAATTGATAGTAGTGCATGACAAATGTCCATTACCACCAACTTTCAGGTAAGTATAACTTTTACAAGGAGTAGAAAGTGTTAGACTCTTACTATTTACATGCTCTTTGTGCAATTTTCCAGGCAATAGAATGGACAGCACACGTAAGTTAATCTCAGCTCTTCCAGAACTCACAAACTCCATTTTAAAGATGAAGACCTTGAAGCCAATAACCTGATTTTTCTTCAGCGGCAAAAGACATTCATCTTTGGCCAAGCTTTCATAGACATCAACTCATTTGTTCTCTTTGATCAGTTTGGCTTGGATTGACCTTTTTTTTCTTCCTACTTCTTCAGAGTTTTCAAAACAATAAAGTCATTTGATATAGACAGAGTCCTTGACAGTCAACCAGATCTATAGTCTCTCCCCTCTAGCTCGTAAAAAGAATCAGGATTTTAGTCTGCCCCATGGATACAGAGCACAGACATCAAATAAGGTGGGGTAGGGGTATGTGCAGTGTAAGTTTATTTGGGGGGAACTAATACATAGTACATTTTATGCAAGATAAGAAAGAACAAAAATAATGTGTTCACTAAGTATTCAAAATTGGGGCTATGCAAATTATACAAAGTGGTGGAATCTGTACTATTAGCCTAGTGGAGTTTTCTATACTTTAGCCTTCCTGGTCCCACCGTCACAATTTTTTCCATATCCATGTACCCCTCTATTATTTTTTAGTTTTGGCTTTTACTCTAATTTTACTCAAATAAATTTATTTCAAAAATAAAATTATTTAAAATTACAAACTAAGAAAAAAGCATTCCTTACCATAAAGAGGAAACAACTGCAATAGTACATATAAAAACTGTCACACTTGAAAACATTCATCTGTGTACTGCTTAAAGCAGCTCAATTTTCCATCAGTGGACTGTATACTACACTTTGAGAAATTCTGCCCAAAGAAAAGAATTTGCATTGGTAAATGGGAATGAAATCACTGAAAATTTCATGGACAATATCATATGTTAACTAGGTTTTTTTAAAATTAATTAATTTACTTTTGGCTGTGTTAGGTCTTCGTTTCTGTGCGCGGGCCCTCTCCAGTTGCTGCGAGCGGGGGCCACTCCTCATCGCGGTGCGCGGGCCTCTCACCGTCGCAGCATCTCCCGTTGCGGAGCACAAGCTCCAGACGCGCAGGCTCAGCAGTTGTGGCTCACGGGCTCTGTTGCTCCGCGGCATGTGGGATCCTCCCAGACCAGGGCTCGAACCCGTGTCCCCTGCACCGGCAGGCAGACTCTAAACCACTGCGCCAGCAGGGAAGCCCTGTTAATTACTTTTAAAAATAAACTTTTCTATCTGTAACCGTATGTGGAGTAGACATTCACCTAGTTAATGAGGTTTCAAGCCGGAAGTCCAGCTGCTCCCGACAGTACCTCCCTTAGCTTCTCTGGCAAATATTTGAAGTTCTACGGCTTGAATGTAATTACTTTTGCTCAGTGGTTTTCAAACTTTTCAAAGCAGTCAACCTTTTCTGTTTTTCAAATGAAGCAATATTTTTAAAACCAGTAAATTAAAGAGAAAATTAGAATTTTATTTGTGCAAATATATTTTACACGTTTAAATTGCTAACACTTGTGATACAGTCAATCTATGAGAATAAGAGTTATTCGATGGGGATAGTTGCAGTGTTATAGGCATCCTATTTTTCAGTGATCTCTGCAGTTTGCTTTTATTGTATGATATTGGGAATATCCTGATCCAGACAGATATGTAATCATAAATGATACGAACTTTTTACATCTCACTTGGCAGTCCTGCACCATTCTGCATTCATTACTGAAAAATGGTATAGTTGGACTTGTATCATCAAAGCTTAAAAACCATTAGAATGCCTAAAAACTGCTCGTATTGGGCTTCCCTGGTGGCGCAGTGGTTGAGAGTCCGCCTGGCGATGCAGGGACACGGGTTCGTGCCCCGGTCCGGGAAGATCCCACATGCCGCAGAGAGGCTGGGCCCGTGAGCCATGGCCGCTGAGCCTGCGCGTCCGGAGCCTGTGCTCCGCAACGGGAGAGGCCACAACAGTGAGAGGCCCGCGTACCGAAAAATAAATAAATAAATAAATAACTGCTCGTATTATTTGAGAGGTCCTCGCTGTCAAAAAGCACGTTCACAGGTGTACTTTTAATATAGTTTTTCAACTTTGTTAATACAAATTTACTTGCTTTTTGCCTCAGGTGTTAACTAGAAGTTTCAATTAGTCAAATTTACCTTATTCTGCATATTTAGCTGAAACTTTGTTTCAATTTTATCACTGGTTCTTTACCAGGAGTTGTGAGCGTGTTTATATCCTACATCTCTGTTAAAAATGCATTTGATATACAAACTAGTACAAGGCTGTTATTTTGGGGAACTAGTTAACTAATGCAATTTTTTATGAGCAAAAACTTTTCTAAGGCGTGATTTCTATTTTCATAAAAACATTAGTATTGTCACCTTGTTTTCACTTCCATTGATTGTTATGAACTCTTGTGTCAAACAAAAGTACCTGAGCTTGCAGGCCTTATAATTCCTTGTGATTCACATACACTGTGGTGGTAATGTTCCCCTTGGTACATCATGAAACATACAAAGATGTATTTTAAAATGACCATTGCAGAGCTACAGACTTTCCAATTAATGTCATAGTTATTGAGTTGTTTGTTTATTTAGATGTGTATATGTTTACAAACATATGTGTGGAAAGGTATAACTATCATTTTATCCATCTATCTATGGATCAATCCAGCCATCAGGAAGAAAAAGAGGAGGTGGAACAGGAGGAAGAAAGGAAGTTATTTTTGTCTGGTAACACAATTTGATGATTTGGGAATTGTCAATATGACAAAATGTTTTTATAGAACACACTTTACAGTGTTTTTATTATAGGTTTTTATGTTATTGTTCCAAAATATGACAGAAATGAATGTGAACCAAGTTTTTACAGAACCTCTGAAGAACCGCAGTTATAGCTCAATGGAACACAGTTTGAAAAATAATGGTTTATCTGAAGGCTTTTATTTCTTTTAAAATGCAAATACATCTACTTTCATCTGCAATCAGTCATTTATATATTAATGTGAATAAATTTATTAGGTATTTTTCTGAGACTTGGATTTAATGCAGAAGAAGAGGAGGTAAAGATTAACTCAGCAACTGAAAGAAATGGGAAAGACTGAATATTAAGGCTAAGAGCACTGAAGATCTAATTTGCCTACTTTACAATTTTGCTTAAAGACCATGACATCTACATATGATTCACTCATTTGTATTTCCAAAAGAAGTAAAACAAAACAGACAACAACAAAAACAAAAGAAAAAGACAAACCCACAAAGAAAGTGTCTGAATTAGATGAACGTGAGTATGCGTATGTTTCAGAACTGCATCTGTTTTAGAGTATTTTGCTAAAACAATAATGTAATTAAATTAATTACTTATAATTTTGATCAGCTCGAATTAAATCAACTGTAAAATTTCCAACCAGTGAATTTATTAATTGAAGATACTCTGATCCTATGCTGTGAATGTCCTCAAGGATTGCAAGCAAAAAAATTGTGCAGGAGTTCCAGTTTATGTAGGGTGAAGTATAAATGAGTATGTAATGCTCCAAACCTGATCTTGTACCTTTGATCTATGACATTTTTTAAATTAAAACAAACTTGTTAACTTTTTTCTTAATTTAAATCATTCTACTAAATTAAAAAAATTATCTTTACTTCAAGAATCTATAGTTAGGTATGCTTCCCCCACCCTCCCCACCACCAAAAGATTTCTAAAGTTTATGGAAACAAGCATCCATTCTAATATAGTAAACATTCAGTTTAAACTTCAAATTTTTTGCAGAGCTGTATCAGAAAAGTTGCTAGTTAATATTTCAAGAAAGTACAACTTAAAAAGAAGAAATTTACATTATTAATTTGTTCATTTATTTACTTATATTTTTCCAAGAGTGAAGTTATTAATTTGAATCTGGGTTAAGAAAAGCTGTTGGACTAGAATTACAGTTTCTGTTATTTCATGCTAAAGGCCATACCTGTAACCATTCTGTGTAAATTTGAAAATATATTTAGATTTAAAATACTGATTGACCCTTACATTTAATACTATTGTCTTTGTGTCAAGCAATTGAAAACAAGATCAAATGATAGAAACATTTACCCATTTCGGGAAGGGATACCTGCAGATATTTTAAGTAGTAAATTTCTTTCATTTCTGATTATTAAGTGTAACATTTAAGACTTAACAGAATAAATGTGAAATCAAAACTTTGAAGCATT
This sequence comes from Physeter macrocephalus, assembly GCF_002837175.3. NCBI lineage: Eukaryota > Metazoa > Chordata > Mammalia > Artiodactyla > Physeteridae > Physeter > Physeter macrocephalus. The sequence continues at coordinate 69,262,781 of NC_041218.1, forward strand.
TTGAGATACTTTTAGCTATTTTGTTGTAAAATATATCAAAATGAAAAAATTTTGATAAAATTAATAAAGACTGATTAACATAGAAGTCTTTTAAAAATATTCAGCTGATAAAGTCATTTTAAGCATTCAATTACACCGATCTTGAAATAAAACTAAACCCAAACTTACAAGCATAGTTGGTTTAGAGAGGGGAAAAAAAAGTTGAGCCAAATCAATTGTAAAGCATGCCTTTGTTATTACTCATACAATGACCTTCAAAAACTCTGATTTCTAATGTTTTTCCCAATCTTTGTACTGAGAAAAATGTATCCCTAAGTCACAAACCCTGTAGGTTTCTCACTTCCTTCCTTCTTCTTTCCCAAGTTTATGAACTTGGTCCCAATAGTTTCATAGTACAAAGCAAGAAGACAGAATGGGAAGAGAGACCTTTTCCTAGGGTTACGGGCACTGACAGTCTATACAATACTTCTGGCTGATTTGTGTGTGCTTCATTCCAAACGTGTATTCCTCAGCATACAAAGGGGGATGAGTGAGGCCAACAGACAGCATGTCTGCAGTAGCTCCATAGTATACAGACACTTGTCCTGGTGGAGCACAGCCATGAGTTTTACAAACTTTAACATCTCATTGGGCGAACATAGTTGGCAGCTTAGCACTGAGAATCAATTCAGATACATATCTGAAATGTCTACATGCAAAGGACATGCCAAGTATTAATAGGTAGTGACCAAACAGAAAAATAAACCTAGAAATTATCATTTTATATATATAATATATGTAAAACTATTTTTTAACTATATGGACTATATTACTATATGTACTCATTGCTTCCCTAGGGATAGAAGCAGAGATTTTTTAGGTTTGGTCTTAGTATGGTCCTTGAACTAATTTTTAAACTTAGAAATTTTTCAGGAATCTTTCTAGAAATCTGCATGTACATTTAAATATAAATGCATTATTAATGTCAATAAATCCTAGAAATTAGTAATTATACCTAATTCCTCTCATTTAAAAATTCATACAGCACAAACCTACTCATTTTTTCCATGTACTTCTCCTTCAAAAAACCATTTTCCTCCATGTTTTCAGAGTTATATTCGTTCTGAATAGAAAGCATCTTAATTAATTTGGTATAACTTTCTTACATTAAATTACACAACTCTTCAGGATTTGCCTCTTTAGGATCACCCATACATTTGGTGGGCATCAAAACCTTCTGTTATTGGCAGGCTGTAGTAAGCACTTCTTTCAAGAGGATACTTAATACTTCCTCTGTCAATCTTTTTTCACCTTCATGGTCACCAAGTTCCATCTAACAGAAGTCACTGCCTGCTACTGAAACTTGAATCAGATACCTGAAGACACCAAAACATAAAGCTCTTTCCTACCACCGCCAAGCCTATCAACCATCCTCACATTTTATTTTCTTTATTTAAAAAAATATTTATTTTTATTGAGCCCATAAGGCTGTGATCTCTTCATATTTTGCCTTTGCTACACTGAGCTGAGCCAATACGTTTTCTTGGCCATCTGAATGCCATCAAAGATATTAGATAGATTCTGGAAGGTTAAAAAAAATAGTTTGGATACTATACATAAATTGGGGCATGATCAATTATTATAATACCAAAAGATGATAATCACAATTTGGTATCTTTGTTTGTACAGTCTATCAACAAGAATTAGTTGTCATGTCCCAATGTGAAGTATAATTCAATGGAGTTGAAAATTGATCCATAGTTATTCTACCCTATTTTGTTAGTCCTTTGCCCTTTGTTTCCCAGGTATTCTACTTTTTACTAAATTTCTGGAAAAACAGAAGCAGATAACCAAAACTGATCATGGGATATTTTAAAATGCCATTATATATAATATTTAGGACAACAGTTTCATGTAAGATAGCTTCCTAATCATAGCCTGACTGAAGAAAGCCAAAAATAAAACTTGCAACACACCTCAGAAAAGCCTTAACTAGGCCCTTGTTATAGCAACTCAAACATCTGACCAAGATGATCACATTCCAGAATTTAATGTACAATACATCCTATATTATTATCCACTAAATACCCACGTATATTTTATTTTCTGTGTAAAGAGCTATACCCACAAAAAGGAGAATAAAGGAGAAAAAAATCCATGAAAATATAGCCAGTTTATACATGATTTTAGAATCCATAATATTAATTTAATCACACTTGCATATCTGATATAAAAAATACAACTGCATAAATATATATAGTACAATGGAAAACGCTTTCATTTAAAGTAGTCTTCAAGAGCCGATTAAGAAGCAACAATTAAATGGTAGAAAACTTACCTTGACTTGCAAACTTCAACTCTTTGGCATCTGTGAGCGTGGTCCTTTTGTCAGACCCTTTTTTCTCTGTTCGGCGATGGCTTCGTCTTTTCTTAGACTCTCCCCAAAGATTGGACCCTCCATGCATGCTTGGTATATTCAAAATAGCAATTCCTTCCAGAGAGATGTTTATTAAATCAATCTGTACTCCATCACACTGATCAGAAAAATGAAAAGAACAGAAACAATTTGATTTCATCTTTTGTATTTCCTTATCTTTTAATAAGAATTTAAAAATCTATAATCTTGTCCTTTCTAAATAAACCTTTCAAGAACACTTAAATGGTTACCCTAAAGGTCAATATAAAAGATAAAGCAACCAATAACATTTACCAGGCATCATAAATAGTCTTTAAAAATGATCAAATTAAATCATCAGTCTATCTTTGTTTACAGAAAACCTTTGGAAGGGGCACAATTCAGTGTCTGCATATATAACCAGCTGCAAATTTCCAATGTGCTACAAAGAGGTTGATTTTGGAAAGTTTTGTCAAATTTCAGGCAGAAATTTTAATGACTGCTCCTATTTAGAACACACTGCAAGGTACTATTGGGGGAAAATAAAGAAACAGAATTCATAATTAGGGTCTCAGTTTTGGGGAGCAGAGAAAGAAATGGCTTAAGAGATTTTTGAAAAAAGAAAAACAGCAATTCAAAGAGATCTGAATTACAATGAAGTGGCCAAGGATGGTTTCTTGGAGTAGATTAAGTTCCAAGCACAGTGTCAAAGGCAATGAGAGGCATGGTTATCTAAATGAACATGGAGAACCAGGCAGGCTGAGTGAAGGAAATGCCAAGACCAGCAGCAGTAAAAGGAATCTCCAACCCATCATTACTTTATAGCTGCTTTAACAAAAAAATGAAAAGTAAAATCAGTCAGCCAGATTTTTTTGTTTGCCTGGTGAGAAGACACCCTTTGACTATGCAAAATATGGAACACTCTACCAGACAATGCTTTACAATACTCAGAGTGGTCACTTTTTACTCTTTTGAATTTTCCATACATTTCTACTGATGCGCATGTGTGGAAAGTGACAAGGCCATACTGTATTTTTGAAATTATGATTTATTTATTCATTTGCTTTGAGGTTCCTAAAATGGTACTTATTATAATATAGCCCAGATATTGTCCTCCCATTTTCAGTTAGACGTCAATATGAGCAGAGATGTCAATATGTAACACTATGCTTTACAAACAAAGTTTGTTAGGGATATGCGTTTCATCAATTAAAGTATATGTGCAGCGGGATTGTTTTATTTGCTATATGTTTTATTACAGTAAAAAAAAAAAAAAAAAAAGGTAGATACAATTCCATCATTCTCTTTCTCACCGTAATCATGATTTTTGAAACTGGAAGAGATAATCCTTCACCAAAATTATAAAAACAAAAAACAAACAAAAACCCTCTCTTTTTCTACATTTGCCTCATCATACTGAATCTAATACTGTATCTTGTTCACTAAAATATAAAAACTGTGAAATAAAGCAACACATCTTGAGCCTACTTGGCAGGGCTAGAAACAAATTCTAGAGAAGGTGCCAAGTTTTCATTCAATTTATTTCAATGAGGGTGAAACCAAGGTCTGGATGATGCCTTTTTTCCCCCTAGAAACAACTGATTTTTTTTCCCTTCTTTTCATGTATTAAATTAAGATGACTTCTTTTTACTAAAGAATTCTGCTCATGTGTATACTCACTTACTGCTATATATTCTAGATAAACAGATATTAATTTCATAATTAAAAGTAATCTTGTGTAAATACCCTGCAGGCCTCAATGAATCAAACACATACTGTGTGTCAGGCCTCCCACTGTCTTCAAGTGGAATGTACTGGCTGGATAATTAGATAGTACATATTTTTTAACCTTATTTGCATGCATATTATATCTTTTGCACACTGACAAGCAGCAGTAACAACAAAAGTCAGATTACCACAGGGAATTCCCACAAAGAAGTCTTCATTCCTTATAATTTGCAGCCTAAATTAAAATAATTTGATCTTTGACAAGGATGAAATGTCAAGCAGAAGGGGGTCCTCTACAAGCCACGGCCTGTGGCTTCTGAAATCTGCCTAATTTATGTCAGTCACTTCTTAATACATATTTAAGTATTACACGAAAAAGACGATAAATATGCAATCTGACACCTTTGGTATTTCCCTGCTGTTAATTTATAAAGGTCTGGCTTCCCCCAAACTGACTAAAATCATTTAAATAACAGAAGAATTGTGAAATAAGCTGGAGTTGAGGCCTGGCTTCCATTTTCACTCAATATTGAACACAGCAGGTAGTACACTAAGACAATTATTTGACTAGGCCTTCGAACCCCACTGTGACAAGTTACTTTCAGAATTAGTGAAGGAGTATTCCTTTGTTCATCTGCAAAAAAGGAGAGCATGTTGCAAACAGGCTTTTTTTTTTTTTTAAACTGAATTAGGGGAATCACATGTGACAACTGAAAAACATCATTGTATACTATTATTCATGTTTTCACTCTTCAGAGTCTTGGCACGTGTAGTTTTAAGGAAACAGTAAGCAGCTCTGTGAAAAGTGAAAAAAATTCTTAAGAAATTCCAAAGAAGATGGACCAATGAAGAACACTGAGGTTCCTGTGAGAGGAGGACAGTGTACTTACATAAATACCTACTTATTAATAATTTGTTTCCACTAGTTCTTGACCCCAGGCTACCTTCCTCTGTTTGCTTTAACATTATGTTCATTAGTCTGGAAATTTCCAGTGCTGGTTCTGATGAAGACCAGGAGTTGTAGCACACCAGTTGAGTGCATGGAAATAAAAGCTGAGGTGAAGGCTATGAAATATAAACAAGTTATAATACTGTGTCAGATAATATTTTCATCTACTTTGAAGATTTATGATTTTTAAAAAGGTAGCTACAGAGGAAAAGAATATAAAAGCTTAAAAGCTAACAGCCTTGGTTAGTCAATAAATCCTGAATATTTTTATTATGTTGAAGAGAGGTCGTTAACGTATACTACTATGGGAGCTATTTTCAGAGTGCAATGTTGTGAGGCCATTGTCCACTCTTTTCAGTTTTGAAATGGAAGATCTTATTCTAGAGACAAATTTACCTAAAAGAATATGGTTTAAATTTTTCTTCCAATATATTTTAATCCTAGTTTATAAATATACCCTGCACCACATTATACAGAAGTGTTAAAGACAAACTTTTATATGTGAATTTAGTGTTTTAGATTCAGTTAACATGTCACTTGACAGAAATATTTAAAACATGTGAAGAACTTTGGAGAGCCATAAAAGTGTGGATAATAAATCTGATGAGATATGAATAATGATAAACTGTAAATATTTTTTCATAGTGAGTCTAATTCTATGCCCAGGTCAGATAAAAATTATTCATAAGTTCACTTAATGAAACATAAAAACATTGTTTTGTTCATTGTTTAAAATGGTATGGTGTAAAATGACTTAAATATACCTGCTTTTAGAAGAGTTTCTGCAAATTCATATGTAATTCATAGGATAAAATTATTTGTTTTCCAGAAAACTATAGCAGCAAACCTACAAATTAAAACGTATATATAAATGGCTTAATGGGATCTCTTCTGCTATTAGAAGGCTGTGGTACTCTATATATTTTCCCAGTGATTGAGCTCCGTGTTTTCTGAAATGCATTTGAAAAGTATTATCCACAGAACACAGTGTGATATAGGGACTCAGAACATGCCTTTTAGGTGATTTTACTGTTAGCTGGCAGTCCAGTGATGGTGACAAAAGTGCTGATTGCAGATAATCGCAAGATTATTTTTAGAGTGGAATGGGAGATAACTGGTAAAGGAGAAGAAGATGGAAGCACACTTGGAAAACAGGAATATTTGAAACTGGTACCATGTATGCACACACACAGTTGCTGAACATGTTGATAGTAACAATAACACTGCTGGTTCAAGATATCAAGCATTAGCCATAAGTATCAGCAGAAAAGCACTTTAATTTTACATGTTTCTCTCTTTCAGGAGATTCTGTGAAAGCCAGAAATTATTGCTGGAATATTAAATTTCTTACCAAAAGTTATCTCATTAAAAATAACTTGTGGTAACTATAGAAGAGAAATTTCACCTTTGGTCACCTTTCATCTGTCTCATTTCTTCCTCACTCTCCTCAGTAAGAAAAATTATAATGTATTTATCTTAATGAAACGGTAACAGTACCTCAACCCCACCTTTCTTGTACTTTCCTGGAACAGGGAGGTATTTTATTTTGTTTTGGACTTAATGAGTCCAATTTTTGTTTACTAGGACCACCTTTGTTGAGGTCCACACCTTTAATGTCTCCCTTCATCATTGTTTCTAGAATTTCATTGCAAAAAAAAAGAAATCACCTGGGAAGCTTTAGAAGAGAGGGAAGATCTTTTGACTGTTCTTATCACACATGCGCGTGCACGCACGTGTGCACACACACACACACACACAGAAAGAGGGCAGGGAGATACTTTTGGAGGTGACGAAATGTTGATGGCTTTGATTATGATTATAGTTTCATGGGTATATTCTTTTTTCCAAACGCATTAAGTTGTCTACATTAAATATGTACAGCTTTTTATAGGTCAACTATGCCTCAATAAAGGGTTTAAAAAAGAATGTTCATTCACACATTTCATTTCTACTACTCCAAGATGGTGTTTTGGTAGGGGTAAGGATGGGCTAAGGTTCTCTAAATACATGCTGAGAGACCATCCAGGATGATTTTGATATAGATGAAGCACAGATTAAGCTGTGAAAATCTGCCCTACCGCCTTTAATAACTCTGTGCTTTCCAGGTTACTGGGCAATCAGAATCTTATCTTTCAAATTCCGCCAATTTATTTTGTGTCCCTGACACTCTTCTTGCAATTTGTTAATTCTTGAGCTCATTTAGGTTTTGTAGAAATACTTAATCATTAAGACAAAGGTCAGTATCTGAGGATGGAAATTCCTGGCCTTAAAATATACCACCCTCCCAAGTCTTACCGAATACCAGAAGACTCAAATACTTTGGAGAATGGGCCATTGTATTCTCTCATGAACTTTGCCTGGTACATGGAACAAATTAAAAACTCATGAACTTTGTAAGCTTTAATCCCAGATGTTGACCTGAGATTCTCAGGTACATATCCATGCCCCAGGTAGTTTTATACAAACTTTGCTTTTAATATATTATCTTGTAAATTTAAAGCTTTTCATTTAATCTTTTTATTTCTTTATCTTTTGTTACAAAGTTAAAAGATAATTGAAATTCTTAAAATTAAAAATTTCACCTTTGTTAATCTATGTATATAGACAACTGAAATTCTTAAAATTAAAAATTTCACCTTTGTTAATCTCTCTCTCTATGTATACATTTATATTTCGATTCTCCAATTGATTTGTTTCCTTAAACATTTTGGCAGCAAGCAACACAATTCTTTTTTTTTTTTTAAATCATGAAAGAAAATGCTCATATGTGTGTCTCTGCAATAGAGATGCAACAGAATCTCTCTAAATCATAGGATTTTGAGGAAGACTAAGTCAGGGAATGGATGTGCATTGCTTAGCACCAAGCATGAGGTATATTTAATAATAGATAAATCTTAGCTATTATTTTTATCAACTATTAGCCCGTGATATTAATATTATTCCAAATATTCACCTTTTTCAGAAAAAAGCTTCCTAAATGAAAGAGAGATATGAAGTAAAGGGTCACACAGCAAATGCTTTGTTTGGAAGCAGCTGTCATTAAAACATATATCCATTACTTGAGGTACTCTTGTACTGAAGTGGTTTTATTCTCTCATATATTTTCAAACCGTAGTTGGTATAATTTTAGGCCAGGAAGCAACAGCAAACAGAATCAAATTTCCAAACTGCTGTTTTTATTATATTTAATTATGAAGTAACCTTGAGGGTAGAAAGGCATATTCTGCTAATATGATAGACTGGATTCATTAAAAAGTGAGTAGAGAAGCAGATTTTACATTACCATCTATCCACACACACACACACACACACACACACAAAACACGCTTTAGAATTAAGATAAATTCATAAAACTATAACAGTATTTCAAGATATGCAACAATAGAATGGGGAGTGCACAGTGCTGTCTCTCATTTATAAACACGCTACTCCAGTGGTGCATAGAATAAGGCAGTAAATGCAGAGCTGGGAAGCCAGACTTGGAGGGCATGTAGAAACATGACCCGAAAGAGTTTTTCTCAAGATGTAAAGCTCAGTGGAACAAAATCACCGAATTTTATCACTTGTAATGTTAAAATCGATGTTTTCCATACCTATTTTTATCACACGTCTTTTGCTATATGACACAAACTTTTCTTTGGACATTTTTCACTCTGTGACATACATAATATTATACTATAGATCGATGTTTGTTTTTTGTAAATTGAGACTTTATTTTTGGAGCAGTTTAAAGCTCATGGCAAAATTGAGGGGAAGGTACAGAGATTTCCTGTATACCCCTTGTCCCCACAAATGCACAGCCTCTCCCATTATCAACATCCCCACCAAAGCGGTATATTTGTTACAACTGATGAACCTACGTTAACACATTATAATCACCCAAAGTTTACAGTGTCCATTAGGGTTCACTCTTGGTATACATTCTATGGCTCTGAACAAATGTATAATGACCTGTAGCCACCACCATTGCATCACATGGAGTATTTTTATTGCCCTAAAAATCCTTTGTGCTCTACCTATTCCTTCCTCCGTCCCCCTTAACTGGCAACCACTGATCTTTTTACTCTCTTCATAGTTTTACCTTTTCCAGAATGCCATATGTTCACATCACACAGTATGAAGGCTTTTCACATTGCCTTCTTTCACTTAGGAAAATGTATTTAAGGTTGCTCCATGTCTTTTCACAGCTTGGTAGCTTTTCAGCACTGAATAATATCCCGTTGTCTGGATATACCACAACTTATTTTCCCATTCATCTACTAAAGGACCTCTTGTTTGCCTCCAAGTTTTGGCAATTATTAAATAAGTTGTTACTAACATCCATGTGCATGTTTTTGTGTTGACATACGTTTTCAACTCCTTTAGGTATATACCATATATACCGTATGATCGCTGGATCATACAGTAAGGGTATGTTTAGCTTTGTAAGAAATGTCCGAACTGTCTTCCAAAGTGGCTGTACCATTCTGCATTCCCACCAGCAGTGAATCACACTTCCTATTGTTCCACATCCTCAGCAGCTTTTAGGGTTTTCAATACCCTAATAGGTGTGTAGTGGTATTTCACTGCTGCTTTAATTTGCATTTCCCTGATGAAATATGATATGGAGTGTCATTTCAGCTGCTTATTTGCCATCTGTATAGCTCCTCGGGTGAGGGATCAGTTAACGTCTTTGGCCCAGTTTTCAAGACGGTTGTTTATTTTCTCATTGTTGAGTTGTAGGAGTTCTTTGTATATTTTGAATACCCAAAGTCCTTTATCAGATATGTCTTTTGCAAATATTTTCTCTTAGTCTGTGGCCTGTTTTCTCATTCTCCTGACATTGCCTTTCCAAGAGCAGACATTTTTAATTTCAGTGAAGTCCAACTTATCAATTATTTCTTTCATGGATTGTGCCTTTGGTGTTGTATCTAAAAGGCATCACTATATCCAAGGCTATCTAGGTTTCCTCCTATGTTATCTTCTAGAAGTTTTAAAGTTTTGCATTTTACATTTAGCTCTGTGATCCATTTGGGGTTCATTTTTGTTAAGGGTGAAGAAATGTGAATAGATTTTTTTTTTTTTTTTTTGCCTCTGGATGTCCAGTCATCACAGCGCCATTTGTTTAAAAAAACCTTCTTTGCTCCATTGTATTGCTTTTCATCCTCTGTCAAAGAAGAGCAGACTGTATTTATGGCAATCTATTTCTTGGCTCTATATTCTGTTTCATCGATTTGTCTGTTCTTTCACCAATATAACATTGTTTTGACTACTTTATAGTAAGTCTTGAAGTCAGGTAGTGTCAGTCCTCCAACTTTGTTCTTTTCCTTCAATATTGTGTTCACTATTCTGAGTCTTTTGACTCTCAGGATAAACTTTAGAATCAGTTTGTTGATATTCACAGAATAATTTACTGGAATATGGGGATTATGTTAAAACTTTAGCTGAAGTTGAGAAGAACTAACATCACAACAATGTTGAGTTTACCTATCCATGAACATGAAATAACTCTCTTAGATAATTTTTTTTCAATCTACGTTCAGTGGTAGGCGAAAGTAAGGAGAGGTGCAAGAGGCTTCAGGGTATCCACCCTATATTCAACCAGAAGCCATACCTTAAATGTTTTTCATTTTTGCCTTTTGCTGCAGATTTTCTTCAAGCATCGGTTTCTGAGGGCAGAAATGCTCAAAATATACTATATAATGATTTCTTAAATAATGAGCTTTGAAGGTAAAGGGAGGGCTTAGATGATTTTTATAAATATATATGTACATATAGCTGTATAAGTATATATATATATACATATATATATAAGTAACATACACATATTTATCATCACAAATAGCAATCACAGTAAGTGCCTATTGAGCCCAAATCCTTCACCTTTTGTGATTATATCTCTTTTCAGGGTTATGATCTGATTCAGTCATGAAGAGCTTTATCCGTTCCATGACAATCAATTCTACCCCTAATACTTCAATTTATTTGTCATCATGATGAGGAAAAAGTCCAAAAAGATTACATTCTGAAATAGTACCATTTTTGCTGTTATCATCATTAACAGTAAGTTAGAAAGCTGGGATAATTAAGAACCTAGTCAGACCATTATTATGATTCTCTGTGGTCCATAACTACTTTTGTCTACCAAACTTATTACCCTAATATTTGCCACTAATGATTTAGGTCTCAGTAGACAAGTTATTTATTTCTTTTTAAAAAGAAAACTGTTAAAGCCAGTATTTCTCAATTCATATCAGCTAGTCATTAGGTGTCCCTGTTTCATAATTGTGTTCCTTTGATTTGTCTTTACAATTTAACAAAATATAACTTTTCCTTTTTCTTTAACCACTAAAAATCTCTCAATAAAACTAACTCATTTTCTATTATAACTTGTCTCCAAAATTTTTAGTCCTACAATGTCTATATTTTTGGTAGACGTATTTGCTCTAAGTCTTTTTAAAGTGTATCTTTTCTTGCTATCTTTGCTCTCTTTCTTGGCTTTTCCACTTCCTACAAATGTAATGGGGAAATGGCAACCTCAGGAACTGAGAAAAAACCTAGTTAATGAATGGGACTAGGAATGGAAAAGTATATTTTTTAAACTTTATTCATAAAAGTAAGTACAATTTTAGTGAACTGTGTTTTAAAGGTTATAAGATATTGAGACCTGAAAATAATAAGTTTTTTAAAATGTATTTTGCAACTTTTTTCTTTCCCTTCAAGTACTTTCTTTCATCTTACATTTCTGTCCATACTATGCCCACTGATTTCTAAAGTTGTGTTCCACCTCTCATTCTTTTATGCTGTATTAAACAACTCATATTCAAACTTAACTTTATGTTAGTATTTCAGATGTGCTAGATTCTCAATGAGTGACAGAAATGACGTTTTAGAATCTTGGGTAAAGCTATATGAGTCGCTAAAATTCTAACTCCTTCCATGGGCTAGCACAACATATTAATAATCAAACTCAAGCCATTTCATAGTATTATAAAGATAATTCATTTTCTTACTTCTATTTCTACAGATTCATGTAGCTTCTTGCAGGTGGCTGAGAAAGTTTCAGATGTGCCAAACTCAAAATACCAAAATTTGTTCTTCATTCTGAAAAAGGAAAGGAAGAAGCAACTTAGGCAATTATCAATAACAGAAGGGAATTTTAAAAATGGGGTAGGCCTGTCTCGTATTATAAGTGATAGAAAAGGTCTGAGGACGTGTACCATCCATTATGTAATAGATGGTCAGGTAATTTTCAGAGTTTAACTGTTAGCATCAAATTATATGATTGTCCCGGAGGGGATTATAGGAATGTATTGATCTGACAGATTCAAGCATATCTTTGCCTTTTCTATAATATTGGTTGCTTAGATTTTGAAATATGGTTTTAGTGCTTATGATTCTTAGCTTGTTCTTAGACAACTTGATTTTAGACCAGCCACTCTGTAATCATAAAGAGAGAGAGAAAAAAGAAAAGTCTAGGCTTTTCATGAGGAAAAGGAGACCAAACTTAAATATGCTCAATTTTTCTAGATGGCTATGCATTCATTAGAAATTATCATGATTGGAAAGTATATTAAAAAGAAAAAATAGTAGTTATCCATAAAGATAAAATTTAGTAATTTTTGGATAACTATTAATTATTTTTAAAAGATACTGTCCCCTGTTATATGAACAATAATGGGAAATTATGATACAGCATGAAAGAACTAAAGAAATAATATATTTTACCAACATACAGTTACAAAGAAAATATAGTTTAAACTGTTTCAGTATTTAATCCGGAAGTAAGATGCTCAAAATTTATTTTCTCCCACAACTCCAATGACCATATCTTTGTTTCTTTGTACCAGATAATTAAATTAATGATCATTTAATGTAATTTTACAAAGGCTGACTAGATTTTTATATTAGCCAGTACTGGATTTAAAAATTCATTCTCACGAAAAGCTGCAGTTTTTAATTATACATAGTCTAACAAGCTATCACGCCCTCAATTAGAAGAAAATACAGGTAAAATGGGATACATGTTTTCTCACATGAAGGCAAAACAAAAAGAAATTTTTATAATGATATTCAAATATCTCTCTCACAACAAATTATTTTTTCCCTATAAACATGGATATGTACTTTTCACATTAGAATGTAAAACATTTCAACAATTAAAAAAGACACTTGGCAAGGACCTTACTGCTTAATGCAACCCTCTTACTTGTTATGTAAAATGACATGGAACCTACTACAGTGCTGATTATTATGCTGTGTTGTAGAGAGTTGTCTGATATAAAATTACAAACTATTAAAGTAATCTTATCTATCTAGACATACCCAATAATATTTAGCTTCATACAAGGTTTTATTTGCTTACAAAATTTTCACTAGCCCTTCTTGCATTAATCACCATATTAAGGCCAATAATCTGAAAACCAAGATAAGTTTCATAGGACTCTAGCACCATGTATCATTATTCTTTTCTAGAGAATATCTCCTTGGATTATGGCCTGATTTAATATATCTGAGTAGACAGAAATAGATGATAGCTAGTTAGATAGATCAGGGCAAACATTTAACAGTAAGACCTGTGGGCCTGAGTTTACATGTAAGTTTATATTAAATTAACGCAAATAATGTACTTTATAGAACAAATGTAGTTTTACAAATTTATACAATGGCTGAAGTTAATGGAAAATTTAGTTTATGGAAAATTAAAAATATTTTCCTATTGATTCATCATTATCATGAAAAATATATCATTCAGTAAATTGAGAGGAAAATATTGTTCTGTGTGAAATGGTCTCCAGACAATCATAATAATATGTAGTATATGTTTTATGACTGTTTGGAATTGTCTTTCTACATTCAACAAGTTTTCTCATAATATTTTTCTGTTGGCCTTTTATCCAGACCTTCCTGGATTCATTTATTCATCCAGTCATTCATTCAACAAATGTTTAGTGAGAACATTCACTTCCATATGCTATGTTTAGTTCTAAAGATACAAATATGAACACGATTATCTTTGTCTCTAAGGAGCTCAGAATGGTTAAGATTATGGGCGTATAAAATAATTGAAAAGTTAATTCTCTAAATTAAATATGAGTAAAATATTGTGAAAAAACACTTCAGTGAATCACCTGCTTTTACCTTGAGGGGTCCAGAAAGCTTTAGAAGAGAAGATAGCATTATAATGCATACGTAGAAGGCAAACAGGAGGAAGGCGAGACAAGTTCTGGTGTTTTTAGGAGTGCAGTGTGATTTAACAGATTGCCTAAGTATGGGCTAACTAGGGTCTTTTTCAGAATGGGTATGCCAAGTTAAGGGGTTTGGACTTGATATTATAGATTTATAGGATGTCTGAAAGAAGTCTGCTAGCAGTGAAGCGACAGAGCCAGCTTTGTTGGATAAATAAAACTCATAGAAATGAATAATTGGGCTGGAATGGCGAAACGTTGGTGCTGTGGACAGAAATGTGGCTGTTGGAATAGTACAAATGAAATAGAATTCAAGGCCTAAACGAAGGGGCAAGGAAAATGGAAAGGAGAGGCTGAATTTAAGAGACATAAATGAGGAAGAATCAATAGGAACTGGTGGTATTAGATTATACTGATTTCTGCCATACCTAGGTTATCTCTAGAGGTATATGTGGGAATATCAAAGCAATTACTCCAGCAAAGAAAGGGCTATGAGTTTACATTTTGACAGGTTCTGTGATGTAATGATGTAATGTACACTGTATCACAGTTTGAAAATTATATATATACATACATACACACACACACACACACACATATGGCTTCCAATTGCATGTAAATGGTTACTCCCTATATTTTTTTTTCCATTCTGTCCATCAAAGTTCTTCAGAGCTTAACCAGGATGATGAGGAGCTTGTATCAGCTAACCAAAATATACTCATTTTAGCAAACACATCACAAGAAACAGAAATTCTGAGAATTTACATTCAGTCTTTATTCACCACATTAGTTAGCATTACTGCTCATGTGCAAAAGCTGCTTTAAATTCTCCATTATTACAACCATTTTATGTTTCACTTAAATAAATATATGGAGGTAATAAAAAGCACATAGAATCAGATTCAACATGACAAATTAAAAGCTGTTAAATTTTATTTTTTTTCAACCAAACTGGTCTTTAGGTTGTAGAAATGCAAAAAAGCACATTTAAGCATGTATGCTATTTATTTTTATGGCTCACATTAGAAAATGATCCAAATAATTCAAACCCAGATTTGTCAGAGAAAACATACAGCTGTGGATTTTAAGAACAAGGTAACTGGACATTTAACCCACTATGAAATGTTCACACCAGAGTCAAATTTATTGTGTTCTTACACAGGTTTTGTGGTTACAGGTATGATGACAAATGTCCTACAAAAAAAGTTATTCATACTGTTATAATTTTAAATCATTAATATACTAAACCGTATTTCAATGAATTTAATTGTAAGTCTACAGGCTTCAGTTTAATATTTAAAGTGCTTGGCTACCAGATGGTCAGGTAAAAATAAAATTAGCTCCAATTTACCAGGCGTTTTCTTACTACCGGTAATTCTGCTTCTTTTATATATCCTCAGGAAAATGTGAACTATCAGAGATATTGCTCAGGCAAAAAAATTATTCTTGTCATAATGAAATTTAGTTAATATTTAGTTCTACAAGTTCTGTTCAATTATGCATTTTAATTTCTAGCAATATATTTTCCTTGGAACTTTTCTTCCTGGTTTACAAAGGTGTTTTTTTTTTTTTTTA
Organism: Physeter macrocephalus; assembly: GCF_002837175.3. Lineage (NCBI taxonomy): Eukaryota > Metazoa > Chordata > Mammalia > Artiodactyla > Physeteridae > Physeter > Physeter macrocephalus. Next base: position 69,278,574 of record NC_041218.1, read on the forward strand.
ACTTTGTCTGCTAAGTAATGTTAATGCAGCAAACATAAAACAAAACAAACAAACAAAACATGAATTGCCAGTGCATTTACCAAAAATAATACCAAAGAACCTAACTAGATACGATGCTCACTCCTAACAAAGATGCCAACATAAAAAGGGTGAAATTGCCTCATTTACCTTACTGTAGAAAACTCTAAAGTCATAAACACACAGAAAGTTTTAATGTAATGAAATTACTCTTAAATTAAATGTCAACTTTTTCTCACAGGTGTGCTTCTTTTATTATTTTCATGTATTTAGTGGTGATATAGCAGCTATTGGAAGACCATTTATATATGTATAAAACTGAACTCTTCTAATAGACACTTGAATCCCTTTTCAAGCATCCTTAACTGATTCTATCTATACTGTATGAATAACATGCTCATCAGATAATACAATCCTCTGACCTTTGCTTATTATTTATTTTTTATAAATTTATTTATTTACTTTTGGCTGCGTTGGGTCTTCATTGCTGCGAGCGGGCTTTCTCTAGTTGCGGCGAGAGGAGGCTACTTACTCCTCATCGCGGTGCGCAGGCTTCTCGTTGCTGTGGATTCTCTTGTTGCAGAGCACAGGCTCTAGGCACGTGGGCTTCAGTAGTTGTGGAACATGGGCTCAGTAGTTGTGGCTCACAGGCTCTAGAGCGCAGGCTCAGTAGTTGTGGCACATGGGCTTAGTTGTTCCGCGGCATGTGGGATCTTCCCGGGCCACGGCTCAAACCCATATCCCCTGTATTGGCAGGCGGATCCTTAACCACTGAGCCACCAGGGAAGCCCCGACCTTTGCTTTTATTTTATTTTTAAAATTTATTTTATATTTGGCTGCGTTGGGTCTTCATTGCTGCAAGCGGGCTTTCTCTAGTTGCGGTGAGTGGGCTTCTCATTGCGGGGGCGTCTCTTGTTGCGGAGCACTGGCTCTAGGCATGCGGGCTTCAGTAGTTGTGGCTCGCAGGCTCTAGAGCGCAGGCTCAGTAGTTGTAGCGCACGGGCTTAGCTGCTCCACAGCATGTGGGATCTTCCCAGACCAGCGATCGAACCCGTGTCCCTTGCCTTGGCAGGCGATTCTTAACCACTGCGCCACCAGGGAAGCCCCGACCTTTGCTTTTAAAATGAAAGCGAAAACATAATGTCCTAAGTAGCTTAGTTAAAATGGATTTCAAATGAATATTTTTTACTCATTAAAGATGTTTCCAAAATCTCATCATTTACATTAGTTTGCTTTCATTTTTGTCCTGTTATGAAAGCATTTCAACAGTCATTTCAAAACTGGTTTTAAAATTATTTTCTCATGGAGAACAATGTTTCTAACAATTCAATAACTTTATTTTAATACAAAATTTAGTCTTACAATTTGATGGAATACTCTAGAAACATAGCAGGAATTTTGAATTTGGCTAACAATAGTGGTGATGAGAGATGTGTCACTGTTGACTTACAGCAATAGGGTGTTTAAAATGGTACATTTATGTCATAGAACTCAATTCAGTTTTGTTTTTCATTGCCAAGAGACATTACACCAGACATTGGTTATAGGGTTACTCATTTATTCCTAAATGTAGTGAGGTATTGCTCTTAATATGATTATATTTTATAAAAAGAACTACATTTTATTGAAACCTTCAAAGCTATGTTTTGTTTTTTTTTTTGCGGTACACGGTCCTCTCACTGCTGTGGCCTCTCCCGTTGCGGAGCGCAGGCTCCGGACGCGCAGGCTCAGCGGCCGTGGCTCACGGGCCCAGCCGCTCTGCGGCATGTGGGATCCTCCCAGACCGGGGCACGAACCCGTGTCCCCTGCATCGGCAGGCGGACTCTCAAACACTGCGCCACCAGGGAAGCCCCACCTATGTTTTTTAAAACTAGCAATTTATACACTCTCATAGCAAAAGAATAATGTTGATAACATTATTTCATAAGGAAGGAAATTGGCTGTAATAATTACAGTGGGGACGTTTTATATTCACACCGAAGACAGCAAACATTTTTCATGTTTGCACACAACAGGTAAAGATATATATTTTTAAACGACATATAAAAATGCTTGTATCTAATGTTCACTCTTAAGGTATGGTTGTTAAGCCCTCAAGAGACAATGAAACAGGCTACAGAAACTTCAGACAGAATCATAAAATATTCCACCTTAGTATGTAAAAAGAGATGGATAGTCTAATGGAAAAGTACAAAAGCAGTAGTAATGCCATATTGCAGAGTCTAAAGAAGTATACATACATAGTAAGTCCCCAAAGAACAATGATAAATTAATAATTATATGAAATGTAAAACTAAACCTATAAAATATTTAAATGGTGTCCAAGATGTTTAGACCTGAATATCTTTCAATAGTAATTAGATCTCTATTATTAAAATAAGTATTTCATAATCATAAAAAGTTCTTTAAGAAAACTGTTAGGGAGATTAAATGAAATTTGTGATAGCCATATTTTCTGCTGTTACCGAGCATGGCACTGTCACAGGTGAACCCAATGAGGTTTAGAAGTCACTCACCCAACATCATATGGGAAGTGCAAAATGTAACTCAGAAATTCTAGCTATTTTCCCATACTGTCTCTCATTAAATATAATAATGAATGCAGCATCACATGAAACTTTTTTCTAAGCCATAAGGGGAAATGTTATAGGTCAGATGGGTGATCATCATTAAATGGTTCTTTTGCTCATATTTCTACTTTAGAAGTGTTTTAAATTCCCCTTTCCTGAAATAAGTCAACTAAGGATGACAATGTAATCTAGCGCTGACAAACAGGACCTGAGAGATTTTCCATTATGAAACAGAGACATGTACAAGGGGAAAGCTAGGCCCATTCTTTCCCCTGTTTTTGCATGTTGTCAAGGAAGGAGATTCTAATTGGAAATGGGAGCAGCCATCTTGAAACCACCATGAAAGGAAAGGCAAGGGATACCCAGAGATGCTGACCCAGATTCCTGAAGAGAGTTGAACTTCCTAATCAGTCAATTCTGAAACAGTCCATTTCTGGATCTCCACTCATGTGAGATTTATAAATAGACTCTTATTATTTATTTTGTGTATTCTGTTACTTGCAGCCAAAAGCACACTGACAGCACTGTCCATTATAGTTCTAAGAGAATTTTCACATATATTATTATCAATGAGATATTTGGAAAATCCAAATGAGGTGATATATTTGTTATACAATACTATTTTTCTAGATGTGAAATTTGGTGGTAACTGAAATAAAGGAGTTAAGATAGAGAATTTCTGTTCAGCATAATTCCCTGTGCTTAACTTGTGACTAGATATGCAAATATCACTGAAAATGTTTTCCTCATCTGACTTGCTATCCCCTGAATTTTTAAAGAATTATTTCCATGTTTATATACTTGAAATAATCTTGGGAAAAAACTCACAAAACATCCCTTTTTGAAGTGTCCCAAATTTGCAACTGATGCTTTTATCAGAGTCACAGACTAGTAAGCAGTTGGTAAGTTCATACTTCTCACCTTCCCCTGTTCCATATCCAAAAACTTAGAAATAGAGTCCGTGGGTGATATTTGAATTAATAAAATATACCACGATGTCTGAGATTATGTACAGAAATATTTAAGGTAGAGTATTTCTCACTAATATAAATAGACACATGTAGAGCCTAGCCAAAATTGATAGTGAAAATGTAATGAAGGTTTGTATGCATCAATATAAAATAAAGCTCTACTTCTTTTAAAGGGATTATTGTATTCATAAATAGAAAATGTCCACAACACAAAAACTCTCTTCAGTATGTTTAAAAACAAAAAGAGGAAGGCAACACAAATGCAGGAATTAGCAAGTCTCCATGCCTAACTCTGAACGTGGGGGGAAACTAGACTTTCTCCTCTCTAGTGGTAAAAAAATCATTTATCCAACGTTCTGAGCACCTACTCTAGACATGGTACTGTGATAGGCAATGGAATTACATTTGTACATAGGACAGAAGAAGTCTCTGCTCACATTACAGTTAATTTTTAGTCAGGAAAAAAGATACGAAATGATTTAATATCAATTGTGATAAGTTTTTTAAAAAGGAGGTTTATAGGATGCTGTTAAGAGTGAACACAATAAAAGGGAACAACAATATTTCTTTAAGGAAGGAAATTGGCCAGATTTTTCAAAAAGTCTAGGTAACAGAGTTCCTTAACCCATCCTCCTTCCTTTGCTCTAATTCCACAGTTACCAAGCAATGTGGAGTGAATTTTGCTTTCCATGGATTTTTTTTTTAACATCTTTATTGGAGTATCATTGCTTTACAATGGTGTGTTAGTTTCTGCTTTACAACAAAGTGAATCAGTTATACATATACATATGTTCCCATATCTCTTCCCTCTTGCGTCTCCCTCCCTCCCACCCTCCCATCCATGGATTTTGATATGATGTCCTGAACTATGGAATTGTGTATATTCTACTCTCTGGAAAGCAATCACTACCACTTTCCCTCCATTTTAAGTATAGATTTTACTATTTGGTAACTTGAGCAAGTGATTAAGAGCCTGATCACTTCTGGGCGCCATGATAAAATGATGTTTTTCCATTTACTAAAAATGAGGACGAGACTGGATTATGATCACACACTTAACATACTGCTCCCTAGGATGACTGCTGGAAGGCCTTCACAGGCAGCTGGGACAACCAGCTGGATAATAAATTGAATATGCTGACCTAGACTGTGAAAGAATTGCTTGCGACATCCCCTCTCTTTCTACCACTTACCAATTGACTTTCTTGGTTATATTTGTCTCTTTCTGTGTCTCTGTCTCCCTCTTTCTCTGTCTTTTTTATTTGCTTTTACTGAATGTACTAAACTAATCAATTTTTAAGCACCAGATATAAGAATATAAAGGTTCTTTAGTGTTAATATATAGTTTGACAGATATTTAAGGAGCACCTACTTAGTTTCAGGGAAGTTAATTAAATGTAATAGTTCAGGTACACTTATAGTAAAATCAGCTCGTTTTCTGACTCTTTACAACTAGAATATGAATTAACTGGTAACTTTCTGCATTTGACTAGGAGAAGGAGTCAACATTATTAAACAAGTAACTCTGTCTAATTGCATTTGCTTTGTATGTTAAAATATTAATGACATCTGAAATCACTACACAAAGCGGTTTCAAACACAAGGAATTCAACATGTGAAAAAGGAGATTATACATATAGTTTTGAAAAACATCTACTTTTCATCATTGAAAGGTCAATTAATTCTTTTCTATTACTACCCTCAGTGTCATAGAATAATTTAAAATCAATAATTATGAATCATTAGAACATATTATACCTTGCTACATTTTAAATGTTTCTCCTAACCAATTTTTAGATGCTATGTTTTGTAAAACTTACAAAAATAAAGAAAAAAATTACACCTCTCTAGCTCCTTCACACATCATTTTCCTTACCTATATTCTGTGACGACTAACACAGCTTCACAACCTAAAAAAAAAAAAACTTCTAATAAAACTTGTTTCTATTCTCTGAACATTAGTTAAGTGTTTTACCTTCTGTTTTTCTTCACACATCAGCAGTCCTTTTCCAATTTTGTAACAAGAACCACAACTTTGCATTTTGAAAATGCTGTTCACCTTAAAACTTCTCTCACACTAGAATTAAAAAATGGGGAGGGGATTCTCTGAACATTAGTTAAGTGTTTTACCTTCTGTTTTTCTTCACACATCAGCAGTCCTTTTCCAATTTTGTAACAAGAACCACAACTTTGCATTTTGAAAATGCTGTTCACCTTAAAACTTTTCTCACACTAGAATTAAAAAATGGGGAGGGGCTTCCCTGGTGGCGCAGTGGTTGAGAGTCTGCCTGCCGATGTAGGGGACACGGGTTCGTGCCCCGGTCCGGGAGGATCCCACATGCCGCGGAGCGGCTGGGCCCGTGAGCCATGGCCACTGAGCCTGCGCGTCCGGAGCCTGTGCTCCGCAACGGGAGAGGCCACAACAGTGAGAGGCCCGCGTAAAGAGGCAAAAAAAAGAAAGCGACTTCCTTAGGAACATAAAAGGGGAGACCAAAAAAAGGGATGTGTGTTATTTTTGCTCATTCATTCATTCAACAAATATTTACTGAATACCTCTTATGTGACAGGCACCATTCTAGTTGCTGGCAATTCATTAGTGATGAAGTTCCTGCTCTTATATTGCTAATAGCTTTTATTTGTTTAAATGTGAGATTAGATTGCCTATTATCACTTAGAATTGATGAACCACTCTCTCCATTTCTTCTCATTCTTAGAGCAGAGCGTATATAAAATAAAAATCCAAAACAAATACAAAAAATTATAAAACATTTATACCAGCCAATTCCTGGACTAGTTTTCAAAACTAAATTATAATTGTATTTATAATTACTTAAAGTATTATTGAATACAGCGGTAGACTGTTTAAATGGACACAAATTCTTCCCAATCCTGTATGCAAGCCATTATGAAATGGGACTATGCCACACCTCCCTTCCAGAGGTGGATCTCTTTCTTCACCCCCCTGTATCTGGACCAGCTTTAGTGACTTTGACCAAAAGAATGTAACAGAAGTAATGTTGTGCAAGTTCCACAGCCTAGGCCTCAATGGCCTTGTAAATGCCACTTTCCCTCTCTTGGAGCACTGTCCTGAGAACTCCTTGTTGTGAAGACATCCAGAGTGGAAAAAGACATGAAGAGGAAGATCTAATATCCTAGTTGAGCCCAGGCCCAGCTCATCCACTAACTTATTGCACATGAAGAGCTGCCTAGTTCACCCAAAGAAGAAAAATAATAAACTGCTGTCATTTTCAGGTGCAAAGTTTTGGCATTGTGTGCTGTGTAAAAATGGATGAAAGACACACAAACTTATTATATACCTTGCAACATGCTAACCACAACATATACGGAAGTCAGCAAAAGCTTCCATAAATTCTGCCTTATAGACTCTGCCCTACAGTGTAGTGGGAAAGACAGTAATTCCTCAAGCACACAAATATTGTGAAATTGCTATGGTACCATGGGAAGGAGGAAAAAGTGGAAATATTTCATGAGAGGTTATAATTCCTGGGAGGAAAGTACATTTCTGGCACGGGTGACTGTCAGCACGAAGGCCCTGTGGCAGAAAACATACCCAAAGCCATGTTAAGGAGGCCAAAGAACCTAGAATAGAGAGAATGTTAGCTCAGTGTGAGTAAGTGCTGCTAGATGAGGACCAAACACTTCATTGAAGAGCATGTATGTCTTATGATGAATACTGGTAGTAGCAGTGCTTATACTGAATTTGTATTTCTTTATCTATGTGTATTATTTCTTTTTGATGCAACTATTTGCTGCATGAGCATTCAGAAAATGGCAACACAATATGTTCCTAAAAGATCAGCAGAGCAATGCTTGAATTTCATTGTTAAAACTCCTTGCATATCTAAAGCCCCAGAGCTGAAACTAAGTAACCTAAATAAATTTAAGGATGGAAATGAATTAGAGAGAAAAGAGCTCTGGTAATTGTGGTTGTATTCATCTTTCAATTGAACAATTTAGACTTTTACATAGAAGAAAAGGAATATGATAGGTCAATTAAGTACGGTAATAACCAGGCAAATCAACAAGTCTCTGTTGTACAAGTTGACTCTGTACTATGTGGTCATCAATTTCATTAATTCAGTATAATATAAAGAGTATGCAAAATTCTGAAGGGGAGATAAAAATTCTCAAACTCTTATTGTTCACATAAAAGGAAAGTGTCAAGTGAAAAAGTAACAGTCAATTATTTCCAATCAGATAAAACTACTGAAATATTTCTGTTGGGAACATAGTCTTGCTTTCCTCTCAGCTCAAAAAATACAGACATAGCAAATTAATATTCCTGGAGTTCCCCTCCTTTGCTTATTAGACTCACAATAATACTGCTCAGAAGGATGAGGAGGCATTTGGGGAGATTGGTTCAAGCAATAACCCCTTAAAGCAAGGCAAGCAAAAAGAAAAAAGAAAGAAAAGAAAAAAATCTGAATTCTTTTTGTTACATTCAATCGTCACAATAGAGTAATTTTGTCTCATCATCTATAAATCTATCATCCTGCTAATACTTCGGTAAAATCATTTCATTGTAGCACATAATATATATTAATAAGCTACTAGACTTTTTCTAATAATCTACTTTCCTTTCCACTTTAGATTTAACAATCATATAATAATCACTGTTCTGCTTGCGAATGAATCATATGCAATAGTAAGGAAATAGCTAAGAGGGAGATGCAGCCCGTGAGAGATTTAATCATAGGAAATGGCTGACTTTTTATTTCCAATAACCATCTGCACTCGTGGTAAATCAGGTGCTAATGAAGCTCAGGCCCAGGCTGCATGGGAGCATAAATCTCAAGAACCAAAAGTCATGAGCAACAGACTTCAGAAAAACAGAATTTTCTAAGGAAATGTACCAAGATTATCATATGGAAGGTCACAACCTGCAAATGTGTCACATAAATGAATATATTTGGTAGTCCTAATACCACTTTATGACACTGGCTATAAACATCAAATATATACCTTTCTTTTGAAACTTGACCACTCTAAACCATTATGTTCATTTATGGTTTCCTCCTAGAGAGTCACCATTTTAAGGGTTGGAGTTCCCCATGCTAATTTCATTTTAATCTTCTTCAAAGTGACTTAGAAGTACTCAATACTTAGAAAATCAATGATGGAAATAAACTGATTAATTGTGGAATCCCACTCTTAGAGCAGAAAAGTACTACAGATTTTTTTCCCCCAGTGAATGAGGAAGCCAGATCTAAACTGGGTAGAATTTGTGCCAGACATAGGATTAGACTCAAGTCTTTTGAGAATCAACCAATATGACAATGTCTTCTAAGACTTTCTGTTTCTGTCATCATAATCCTCCACTTCATGCCTCACTCAACCACTATTGGGGTAATATCTACAATATGGATCAAGACGGAAATAGAGGGTCAAGGACAGGCCACCATCTACAGAATCAATCAAATTCTGTCACAAAAAAAGGATTCAAGTCTTGAGCGCTTGACAAAATATTGACCTTTTTCTACATGCTAGTGTAAAACATGGATCATATCTATCCCCGTGATTATTAATGATTATATTCTTAACCCTTTGCAACTAATAACAAAAGCAAGGACCTGGAATCACAGGTAAAAATGAGGTGTGGGATTTCTAGTAACACTTGAGTCAACCTGAATTCCCTACCATCCCCAGCGTAACACGGCTTCATCATTCTCCACTTGTTACCACGTATGCAGGAATTCTAGTGAAGTGGTAAAAAGTCTTTTCTCTCACTTTTGTAAAAATAAATTAGAAAGCATGAAAAAGAAATCTAGACACAACAGCCAATTAGTCTGTAACTAGCTTTATGAATTACTGGGGTGGATACAAAGAGCAATGGTTCTTAATTATCTGTGGGTCATGGATACCTTAAGAATTTGATGAGTCATGAACCTTCTTTTCTGAAATACACACGACACATATGTAAAGGATTATGCCTAAAATTTCAGAAGTTTTACAGTCTTCCTGAATTCTACTCACAGTGCCCAGAACTATGTAAATTCAAGTTAAAAGTTATAACTATGGTCATATTTGCAACCTTGAGAACTGACAAAAATCTTAGGTGGTATGTATCATAAATGACACACCTTAAATGTAAATTTTTTTTTTTTTTTTTTTTTTTTTGGCCGTGCCGCACAGCTTGTGGGATCTTAGTTGCCTGACCAGGGACTGAACCTGGGCCAAGGCAGTGAAAGCGCCAAGTCCTAACCACTGGACCGCCAGGGAATTCCTTGTAAATTATTTTTAATTTCTTATTCAAAGTTATTTGGTACCAGCATTTATCATGTTAGATCAAAAATGCAGCTTTCAAACTGTGTTTTCCCATTATCTACATGAAATAAACTGATAGTTGTTTTCATTTAAAATTGAGAAGACAGGCACATTTTACTATTTGATAGATTTGAGGACATGATATTAGATAGGTAGTTATATAGTGTTTTAATATTCTAACAAGAAGTCACAAAATTAGAGTTGATTACATTTTATGAGTGGGTTTTAACCCTCAGTCTGTAATTGTGTCTCCCTCAAATTTACATTGCTGTATCCCAAATACATTGGCATTTGACTTATTAGAACCTAATGTGCTGTTAGAGAGGAGCATTTGTAAACATATCGTATTATTTTCACTTTGATCTGTTTTTTTCTCTCATTTATTTTAATACATAGCAAAGAACTGACTAATAATCTTTGTTTCATATTACAAATTATTATACCTGAAGCCAAATCCTAGTCATCTCAATTCCACAAATAATATGAAGTGCAAAGCAATTTTATGGCATCTAATGTTGTAATTAGGAACAGTTTAAAAATAATCAATTATTATTAAAGAGAGATGATAGTAAAAGCTAAATATTAGTTTTGAACTTAAAGTTTTCTTCAAAGATTTCCTCTAGAAAGAAATATACTTTTATAATTATATCCCTGATTGTGTTAAAAATATTAGAAATTCTTTAAAGCAAAATGTGAAGGAACATATAGTTGGTGATACAGCCTATAATGCAAGTACATCATAACTTGTGGCAACAAGCAGCAGAGCGTTCAGAAACATGCCAAAACATTGCAGTCAGAAATATTTGCATCCTTGTTACTTCGCTTCTACTTGTTTTGTGATATCTTCACCATTAGAGCAATGTATATATAGGAAGAATTAAAGATAATGGCAATTTCCTAAGGCATTTCTTAGAGCAATTAGAAGGTAACAAATATAAGTTATGAATCTATTACTTTACATATTCACATTGTTTTAGGTGCCCATATACTACCTTAGACAAAATATAAGTGGTAAATATGTTTTAAAAATTATGGCTCTGGGACTTCCCTGGTGGCGCAGTGGTTAAGAATCTGCCTGCCAATGCGGGGGACACGGGTTTGAGCCCTGGCCCGGGAAGATCCCACATGCTCTCCACAACTGGGGAAAGCTCGCACACAGTGACGAGGACCCAATGCAGCCAAAAATAAATAAATAAAAATAAATTTATATATTAAAAAAAATTATGGCTCTAGAAGAATTTATTCAAGTATATACTTCAAATCTGGCCATTTAAGTCTTATTTCTATTACTTTAAGTCATTATCATCAATTGTCTTATTTCATCACACAATTTGATAAATATTCTCTCTTTTGGGAACAAGGTGTAATTATACTTCCTGCCCCCTTTATGGTGGGATGGGGCCATGTGGTGACTTCTGACTAATGAGATGTTAATGAACACTATGTAGGTCATTTCAGGACTGGAACATTTAATTGCCAAAGTAAGCTCCTCTGGAATTCTCTTCCCTTTTTTGCGCATTGAATGACAAAGTACAAGTACATGGCTCTGCTATCAACTTGGATCCTTGCCTGAATAGAGTAAACAAAGCTCCCCTGTCCCTGCAAAGAACTTGGAACGTGATGGAGAGGAATCTTTTGTGGTTTTCAGTCACCCTTAGTTTGGGGTTATTATCTTAGCATAATACTTCCTAACATGTGCAAAACATGCTCTAACATATATTTTCAAACATGTTCTACTCCCAAACTATTCTCCAAAAGGTAGCCATGTTTTTGTTCATTTGTTTCAATTTGTGAAACAGTAACTGTTATATTGAATTAAAATGATTAAAGTGATGTTATCACAAAAATTAATTTCTGAAATTTGTCTTTAAATTTATTCTATAATTAGTTCTTTACTCAAAATAAAGTTTTACTTCATTAATTAAAATGCTGGTTTCATCAAGAATCCTAACTTAAAGTGGAAATTTCTTCCCAGCCATAGCTAGTGGCTGGTGTAAGCAGAATGCCTATGGTAAGGAAAAGGGAGGCAAATTCTTCACTCCTTGCTGACCTAGGACTTATTCTCTTCCTGCCCTATCTTACTACCCCATTCTCTGGCCTTTCTGATTTAGAGCATGGAGCAGGGGAAGAGGTAAGGAGAGTAAGATAGTTATTAGTTGATTTGTACCACAGTGGGAAAACGTCCACTAGTGCTTTCTAGTTCTGTCATAGTTTAAAAATTCGCTTCTCCCTTCGGCCCTTGCTTTCATTCTTCAGAGATTTCTCCCAGCACTGCCTTCTACCCCTTCCCCCCAACCCTGGAGATATTTCGACCACAGTCCCCTGACATGGTCAAGTGCATCTCCGCTCCAGCTCATTTTGCCCTTCTCCACATCCTCTGGATGGCTGTCCATCTAACTTCCATTTCCTTGTGCTGCAGCCACTTTGTCCTTTTTGAAGGATTTAAAACAATCCCAAAGCAGCTTCTGTTCTCCCCTCTGCGACCCCTCCTCCCGTCCTCACACAGCACACATATCTAGCCCTCAGGCTGCATGTTTTGCCCTGGCGGACTCGGAGACCACAACGCTTCTCACACTGCAGCCCTCTGCTCTGCTATCAATAGCCCCTTCAGTCAGTCTCCTGCCCTTTACCTCTCTCAGATACGAATCACACACACCATGGCCTACAAGGAGGCAGAGACACAGAGAGATCTCCAAGGAAGCTCCTAAAACCTCCTCTCCCGACGCTAGGTTAGGTGGGTTTTGCAGGGGCTGACTTCACGAGGAGGGTAAAGAGATCCTGACAGCATATCTTCCTCCAGAGAAATCCACTTCAAAAATCTTCCAGTTTAGACCCATTGGCTCTTTTTGTGTGTGTGTGTGTGGTACGCGGGCCTCTCACCGCTGTGGCCTCTCCCGTTGCGGAGCACAGGCTCCGGACGCGCAGGCTCGGCGGCCATGGCTCACGGGCCCAGCCGCTCCGCGGCACGTGGGATCTTCCCGGACCGGGGCACGAACCCGCGTCCCCTGCATCGGCAGGCGGACTCTCAACCACTGCGCCACCAGGGAAGCCCGTGACTGCTTGTCTTAACCACGCTGTGATAATGAGAGCTAGTCTTAGGGGTCTTCTTTTATTCTTACATGAGAGCACTTTCTTGACTTACAGCAGGGTAAGGGCCAGGATCATTCTTTGTTGTGGGGATTGTCCTGTGTGTTGCAGAATGTTTAGCAGCATCCCTGGCCTCTACCTATTATATGCCAGTAGCATTTCCCCCTTGTGGCTGTCAAAAATGTCTCCAGACACGGCTAAATGTTGCCTGACGAAGGGACACACGTCTACCCATTGCCTTAGAAACTTCACATAGGATACTTCCTTTGCCAAGGTTTCTTTTTCTCATTCTTCACCTAGCAAATTCTTACTCATCTTAGACTTGGCTGACCCAAACTAAATCAGCTCTTCTTGTTATAAAGCATCCCGTACTTCATTTTTCCTTTGTGACTAGATTGGTTTTGGTTTTTAAAATTTAAATAATCTCCTCCCCTTCCTGTCCACTTTTCAATGGTTGGTATGTGGCATACAACGCACACCAAGGTGAGAACAACAAAATGAGGCCATTGCTAACGCAACTGAAGGCTGAGGAGAAAGCCAAGACTCTGCTGGGAGAGCCTTCCAGGCCAGAGTAACAGTTTTAATTTTCTTTTAGATACGCAACTTGCTGAATCCAAAGCTTTTGCTGATGTTTCCTTTTGAAGTGGGATAGATGAAACTGAGTAAGCAATAATAATAAGAGCTAGCATTTATTGAACATACAATATACATCTTATGTAAAATGATACATTCAATTCTCACAGTGATACTGCTAATGGTATTACCTCTATTTTACAAAAGACAAAACTGAGACACAGAGAATAAATTATTAGTTCAAGGTCAGGCATTGGTTTCATTGTTGAACTTTGCTCAGGCCAGGCAGAGACTTTTCTTCATTCTTTATACTCGCTGTTCCCTCTCCCTGAATTTTCTTCCCCAGAACAACCCCATGCCTTCCAGGTCTCTATTCAAATGCCACCTTCTTAGAGAGAACTTCTTGGCTGCTCTGTTTAAAATTATAATCCCTGACCCTAAGCTGGTATTCCCTGCCTTGCTTTCTTCTATAGAACTTCCTACCTTCTGAAATACTGATGTTGTACTTGTTGATTATCTGCCTCCCCAAATAGACCAGAAGTTCTTTGAGGAAAATGATTTTGCTTCATGACTATATCCTCAGTGCCTACAACACGTCTCACATTTGTTAAATTCTCCATAAATATTTGTTGAATAAATACACAAATACATTTCCAGTTCAACATAGGGGGTCTTAGTATTTGAACCAGACCAGACAGCACAGAGACCTGGGTTAAAATATTGGCTCAGACTTGTTTCAAGAATGAATTCCTTTCACTTTTCTACAAATCAGGATACCGGCTGTACAAATATTATACAGAAAATCTAGGATGGGAGAGAGAAGAAGTGGCTCTCTTCTACCTCTCTCGTTTCTGCCCAGGGAGCTAGGCTCCTAGGCAGAAAGCAGGTGGGTACCCGGCTTGCCCTTGTGGAAGGCTGCAGCTTGAGGTGGGTCTCAGCTGTCACAGAAAATCCAAGACAGCTGTGGCTGAAATTGGAGGTGGAAAGAGAGAATTCTTAATAAGGCACCAAAGTCACTTACTATGATAATGCACCATAGTAACCATTTATATTTCTCAAAACTCTCTTTAATTTCATAAGTAACCTAATCCATCAGGCAGTATTTTAAATATATTTTCTATCTTTCTTGTCACAAAGATTATGAAAACAGATGTATACTTTCATCACAAAAATAACCTTACATCGGATGAAGATTTTACCAGTACCCACACACCCCAATTTAAGTTACTAACTATGCAATTTTTCACTTTAAATTAAATTATAGGAATAATTTTCCTTTCTCCCTAAACCCATTAAAAGTCCAATACCTTATAGCAGAGATAACACTGAATGATTCACAAATTAATGAAACCATTGTTAACAGTGCTCTACATTTTAGGAAATAGAATTATAAAAGCCTTATAAAAACCAAGACTGTCCCTGCCCCTTTCAGCGGATGTGTGCTGCTTATTCAAATCTAAACTTTTGAAGACTTTTGTGCTAAATAATTTTGTAAGGTGATAAAGAAATACCCAGATATTTCCATGCAGGCAGACTGGTGAGAGGTTGATCGAATACTCAAATTGTAATGTTTCTTAAAGCAGAAGTGGTCTTTCTATAAATAACCAAACTTGAAAGAGAAAACTGCAGTTGGTGTGACAGTCTGGGGACTCTTCCTGGCCCCCAAAGCCATGGGGAAAATTTCCAGGAGACCCATTGCACAAGGCCGCCCATGGCCTCTGTAACTTAAGCCAATATTTAGGAAGCCTAAGTGCATGACTGTCTGCATTTTGCAGGTTCAAGTAATGATGTTATAGCACTTGGGTTACAGTATAGGGGGTTCTGAACCACGAGAACCCCTAAATTTGAGACAATTTTGTGCCATGATATTCTGAGTTCTCTCTCAAGGGATTTTATCCTTTGACCCACTGTACAGAATTGTTTCCTAATTAGGCTCTTTCAAAGCTAAAAGGGACAAAAATAGGGCCGAGCAGCCAGCAGCCAAATGTACCTTTTATAAATCTGTCTCTAAACTTGTAGAGAACTCTAACAATGGTTTCATTAATTTAGCAATCACTCAATGTCATATCTATTATAATGTACTAAGCTCTTAAGAGAGAAAGAAAAAAGAAAATTGTTTTATTCCCATGATTTAATTTAAAACGAAAGATGAAAAATTGCAATGATGGTAGTCTTTTAAACTTTTTTGATTTGCTTTATGATTTAAAGTATGGACTTGCTTTTTCTTGAGGGCCATGCTTTTGTCTTCCTCAGTGTATAGTCTTATCTTTCTAAGAACAGGTATGAAAACACTTAAGTGACTTTAATAAAAACTGGTAATATGTATTTCAAACTTGGTAACAAATGCAGCCCCAAAAGATGCATATAAAAACAGTGCATATCAAAACAACATACCTAACCAGGACCCCAAGTTATCAGTGGTAACAACGAAGCACCTTGTCTCCCATCAATAATCATGTACCTTACATTGGCTGGGCCCCTCTCCCGGATCCCTGGGAACTTCCAGAGATTCTTGCCAAATCCAGTTCCCAGCTCCCATGGTAGGTTATGCTCCCCTTGCCATGTGCAAAACTGTTCACAGCCAGGGATTTTTCCCTCTGAAGTGTCTTTGTAGATAGTACAATACTTTTCCTTCTTCACAGTGCTCCTTGCATGATGTCCTAAAATTTCTGTCTTTTCAATCCACAAAGGGCTTTCCTGAATGGAAATGCATTGGATTTGCCAGACTACTCAGTGCCTCCTGTGATTCTGCAGTGCAGCTGAAGTACCTCAAAGCTATTCAGTCAGACAGTCTCAAGATAGTTTAGATTTTGCTCAGAATGGCCCAGCCAAAATTGTGTAAATTGTGTAGCTGCACAGAAGAAAGGCTTCTACTGAAAGCAGAAAATAATGAAAGACAAATGAATTTAATTTGACGCTCATGACACCCCTTTTCCTCCCTACTAATTTTGAAGCTGACCTCTTTATGAACACTGATTCTCTTTGGAGATTCAGTCATTTCTAGGGGAAGAGAATGACATTCTAATCCATTTGCATATATAAACACAGTAAAAAAAATATAGTAATGTTATTTCTCAGTTTTAGATGTTTACTTCATATTTTGGCAAATGTATTTTGACTACCTAAGATGTTAACTTTAGGGGAAAGTGGGTAGAAGGTATGTAGAAATTCTCTATGCCATCTTTGCAAACTTTCTGTAAATCAAAACATTTTCCAAAATAAATATTTTACTTAAAAAATTATTTAGTGATAGAAGTGATCTCCAGTAATTCAAAAAGTCAAATACACACTAGGGAATAATGCAATCAGTCCATATAAAGGACAGAAAATTATCTAATACCTATCCTAGATATACTGACTGTTTTCATTAGAGACTAACATCAAAATCCTCAGCGGAAGTATTTCTGTATAACACACTCAGAGATCCAGGGGAATGCATGCAGTGGGATACGGACTGAAAACTTAAAAACTCAAAAGGACCAAAACCAACTCTTATTTTAAATAAACTGTGTACTTGAAAACATTTACCTGCTTATTTTCTTCAGACCTCCTTTTTACTAAGTGATTATGCAAACAGAATTAAGAAGGGGAGGAAAAAAAAACCCCTGTATTTGTTCTTGTCCATTGTAAATATTTACACATTTTGGTGAAGTAGAAAAACAGTTGTTAGCAAAGTTGGCTTGAAAGAATAGGAGTTAAAAATAAAGCATAGGGGCTTCCCTGGTGGCGTAGTGGTTGACAGTCCGCCTGCCGATGCAGGGGACACGGGTTCGTGCCCCGGTCCGGGAAGATCCCACGTGTCGCGGAGCGACTGGGCCCGTGAGCCGTGGCCGCTGAGCCTGCGCGTCCGGAGCCTGTGCTCCGCAGCGGGAGAGGCCACGACAGTGAGAGGCCCGCGTACCGCAAAATAAATAAATAAATAAACACCATTTAAAATAAATAAATAAATAAAGCATAATGACATTGAGGAAAATGTCATCTGAGGAAGAATTTTTTTTAATTTTTATTTCTTACCAACATCCTTTTTTGAGAGTACTGGAGACAATTACGCCACATACACATTTTAAGACTCTTTTTCCATTACAATAGATATCTTCATTTTCTAAATTTGTTATTTGTAAGTCAAATTCATTTCATTGGCTTCATTTTCTTGTCTCATTAAGCTAAATTCAGTGAGTGTTTGTTTTGAGCCCTCTTTAAATAAGAGCTCCTATTTCTTTTCATCGTCTCTAAGTCCTCCACGTACAAAATCACTTTCGTCACACCAACTTTCCTATTCATACACCACAGTTACTAGAAAGTCTAAGATGAAATCCATCATTAGGTACCTCAAAGAAATTATGGAGTTATTTTTTTTCCCCACTTTCATTTCTTGCCCATACTTGGAAATTTGATGATTCAGGGAAAGAGGAAAGAGAGTGGGGCGAGTCCTGACTGATGTCAGTGTCTGGCTAGTTGATGACTTCAGCTGGCTTTAAGCAATTGATTTTAATACAATAATTCCTCTTTTAATCTCTTCCCAAATAGACCTATGCCTACCTCTAGAGACTGGACATTCCTCTCTCCTGATGACAGAATGTGCAGGTGTGCACCCTGAGGCTCAAGGGTTGTCCAAGGGGATGCTGTGTACAGGAGGTATGTGCAGACTGAGGTGTCCTGTAGATGAAAGCTAAGCTCCTTATAATGCACCATGGAGCTGGGCGTGGGAAAAGAAGAGGAAAGGCCATTGCTGAGAGCTGTGGCCAGGGCCTCATTCTGTCTGCGCTGTCATCTCCAGGTGAGAAACGTCGAAGAGTTGAAACCTGGCCCTCTATGTTGTTGTACCAAGGTAATCAGATACAGCCTAGTTTACTTAACATCCATAAACAAGTTGATGTTAAATAAAATAGATTAGATTGATTAGATTGGTTGGATTGATTTAAAACTTTTAAATATTTAGATATACGTATGGTATGTGGACCTCCATTTACTTTTCTTCCAGGTCCTAAAAACCTCAGGTACAACCCTGAGAATAATAATTCCAGCGACTAAGACTTATTGAATGGCTTCTATATGTCAGACACTATGTAAAAAGTTCTACGTGTACTATTTTAATTCAGATAACAACCCACTGAGATAGGAACAATTTGTACACACATTTTAGAGATGAGAAAATGGAAGTTACAGGAGTAGAAATCTATCTTACGAACAGATTTTCCTTTTAGTCACAGTTTGTAGGAATGCTTCTTTTTTTGGCATTCAGGACGTGGATGTCCTCCCCAATTTCTTCCTGTATTTAGACATGGCCTAATCACAAACTTTTTCCCAAAATATATTGGTCTTAGAGGACTGGTGATGATGTTTGCCACAGTTTGGATTTCTTCTGTGCTTGAAGTGGGAGAGCATCCAAACTCAAGCAATCTTTAGCTTTAGTTACTGATTCTGCCAACTCTTTGTAATAATGCAATCTTTTCATTTTATCAGTGTGATATCTTTCTGAATCCTGAAGTATGTGTTTCACATGCGTTGAAATTCAACCACCTTTCTTCTCCAACTAATTTTTACAAGACAATTTAGTCTTAGACTGCAAACAGCTTTCATATCAGATTTCACCTCTGATAGTCTGGTAGCAGCTGCCTGAATGGCTCTACAGACAAGGACAATGGAGTTGAACATGGATGCAGTAGGAAAGAGCAATTTAGAAAACGAGCGTTGGAGTACACTGTCTACGAATTTCTTTCCACAATTAATACAGTTCTCGTGCACAGATACACAGAAGGTAGCATTTTTGTCCACCAAAGTGTTAATCAGTGAGGCATATACAACATATAGAGAGGAATATGCCTCTTATTCATTCATATATACTTTCCTTTTACTTTCTCATCAACCATCCCCAATGATCTTTTAAGTACTTGTGTACATATGCACACACGCACTCACACACACATAAACACAAACATCCTAAAACATAAAGTATAGGTGGACTTATGCAAGAAAAAGGTTTGATCCCGTTCACAAAGGTAATTTCTATATGTTCTATTGATAGGTATGATCGGTTAAGGAACACTTACTAAGGGAGTATTAAAACCAGAAAAACAACTCTTAGGAAATTAAGCATTTGAGAGGACCTAAAGGTATTTTTTAAAAGAAGAGTGTTTACAGTAGGAAGGATCATAAAGCTTATGAGTTTTTATTGCCACGGGCTTTCCTCTGTAGTTATAGATTGAGGAGAAATAACAGAAGGTGCCTGGGGGTTCTGGGACATGTTTCTGAGTCTGAATGGACAGTGGTGGCGACTCTCAGCTAGGTGGCTTATGCGGCAGCCACAGGGCCCAGTGGGCAGTGACTGTGGAACGGACAGTGAGGAAGAGCCAAGAGGCGAGCCTTCAGGAAATTTAAATTATGAAAAATATAATAACAATGTGCTGGTCAGGCAAGAAACTGAATAATCTCATTCCTGTTCTGACTGCCAATTTGGTAACATTTTGGTAGTTCTTAGCAAAAATAACTTCCTTCTCCTTTTCTTTTAGAGTAGCCTGAAGAGTTAAGATCTGTGGTAAAAACAAAACTCAACAGCAAAGTTTTTTTTCAGTAACAGTTCCTATTTATAAT
This sequence comes from Physeter macrocephalus, assembly GCF_002837175.3. Classification (NCBI taxonomy): domain Eukaryota; kingdom Metazoa; phylum Chordata; class Mammalia; order Artiodactyla; family Physeteridae; genus Physeter; species Physeter macrocephalus. The sequence continues at coordinate 69,298,669 of NC_041218.1, forward strand.
GGCTTATTTCACTCTCGGGGAAGAACATCTCTGGAGAACACAAGGTTTCTAAATATCATTTCATGTCTCCTTACCTGTTTTCTTTTGGGACTGATGCCCAGGTAGTTTATCTGAGGTATACCAGTTCCTGAAGTACTCAGGAAGTCAGAATTTCACACAATCATCAAATGAATATTAGAATCATTTTCAAACTTATGACTAATTCAATCAAGTATGATCATATTTTAGAGCACATAATATAAAACCCCAAACCACATCAGTTTAGAAAGACAGGATTTTGTTTATTTTTTATGTAGCAGACATGAGGAGGTACATAGTCTTTTGTGTTGGCTTCTCAGTGTCATAAGGGACCCAGATTTCTATCTTTTTGCTCAGCCATCATCAATGTGTGGTTTCTATGCCCATTGTCCAGCATGGTCTCTATTGCTCTAGCCCTCATATCAACATACCAGGCCAGGAGAATGAAGATGCCAAGGAGAGCGAAAAGAGGCTCCTTGCTAGTCAACCTTTTTTTCATCCTTCCTGAATGTCCCATACAACATATCTGTACATGTCTCATAGGCCATAACTTAAGTCACACAGTCACATGAAATTGCAGAAGAGGCTGAGAAATCTAGTCTTTTAGCTGAATGCATTATCACCCTGAATTAAACTCAGGGTTCTAATTCTAAGGAGAAAGGGGAACATGGCCATGGAGTGGTATCATTTAACATAGCCTGTTTATAGAGGACATGCTAATTGGCTTTCATACTGATGTTTTAATAAAGCATGTAGTTTGTTTATAAGAACCAAGATTGACTATACTGTGTGGCAGTCTTTGGTTACCATCAATCATGGACCGAGAGGCTTTTAAAGATGAGGTATGCACTGCCTAGCATTTCTGTAACAACTCACTTACTCATTTTCACCTTACTTTCAAGCACAAGATACCTAAATGTTAACAAATCTGTGAGGAATAGGCCAAACTGATCCATTAATTTATGTAAATAAACTTTTAGATAAGACACAGTGTCAATTTTGAAAATTAGTGTGATTGAATTATTAGTTGAATGTATATCAAATACATAAAATAACAGTTTCTTAAAAAGCATCTTTCCTTATTCTAGACCTAAAATTAATAAATAGTATTTAAAGGAAGGGTGAGAAATATATGTTGCTGGCCAAATTTGGCTTACCATGTTTTTGTGTAAATAAAGTTTTACTGGAACACTCTCAAATGTTTACATATTATCTGTGGTTACTTTCACTGTATGATGGCAGAACTGAGCAGCTGTGTCAGACAGTCGGACCCACAAGGCCTGAAATATTTACCGTTAGACTGATATAGAAAGAAGTGTGCTAATCCTGGTAAAGGCATAACAAAATAAATAACAGGACATACTGAATTTTCCTCACACTTAGAAGAGCCCACGAACTCTCTTGAAAAACTGCTTATATAGCTGTATCATTTAATTATATAGCAGATTCATCAGTTTTTACCTTGACTCTGACTTGTTCTTAAAGAATGAAAAATTCCTTCCTCTTAAAAACGTTTACTCCAGTGTTTCTCAAATGGGGGCAATTTTGCCCACCAGGAGACATCTGGCAACATCTGGAGATGTTTTTATTTGTCACACCTGGGGCAGGGAAGGGTGTAAGAAGCTGCCACTGGCATCTAGCGAGTGGAGTGCAGGGGTCCTGCTAAGCATCCTGCAACGCACAGGACACAACAGCCCACCATAACTATCTGGTCCTACCTGTCAACAGTGCTAATGTTGAGAAACCCGGTGGCAAGTGAGAATGTGAACAGGTGGTTGCCAATTAGCAATCATGTCCCTTGAAAGAAAGTGTCCTGTGGTAGTCTTTCTCAGTGGTGGTAGCTTTGCTATGTTCCCTCATCTGTTTTTTTTTTCTCTCTGAACGAAAACACCATTTTTACTTGCCCTTATCAACTCAATGTTTTCCATTCATCACTTAAAATGTACTGACACAATGTTTCTCACAAAGGGTACCATGTTAAATGCTAGCTCCTAAGTTCTGTTCTGAAAGAGAAAAGGATTCCATGGCCAAAAGAACTGGGGGAAGGATGCTAATAATATCATAATATCACCACCTTAGAGATTCACCACATACAAGGAAAAGGCTCTGAGAAGTCTGGTGGTGAAGAAACCTATGAACTTTGGGCATGTGGATCCTGTTGAGGCAACCAGTTATGGACAGAGCTCTAGAGTAAATGCAGCAGATCAGTGGAGCATAGGGCATGCCAGAATTTTCTAAACAGTGTCCCCAGGATGACTCATTCCAACTTGGTCATCAGTGGGAAAAATAAGGATTCCTAAATAAATAAGTTTGGAGATTACTAGGTTAGACATAGTTTAATAAATTTATACTATAGCAATGGTTTTAACCATTTTTATGTGACAAATCCTTTTGACAGTCATAGATCCCTTCTCAGAATAATGTTATTAAATATATAAAACAAAATGTATAGGGCTTCAGAGGAAATGAATTGTATCGAAGTACAATTATCAAAATATAAAAATAAATGTATGGCATGTTAATGCAAGTATTTCTTTATTAACACATCAAATAAGACCTAGTAGTAGGTCTAATAACTATGAACATTTTGAAATAGGATTGAGTATAAACAATTTTTCATAATAGTTGCAACAACTATGATTTGATATGAAAACATCTGTGATTTTTAATTGGAGACAAAGTCTCAGGTATGGCTGTTACTACTGGAGTTTTTTGTCTTCATGCAAATTGAAGGAAATACTTAATTTCAGTGAGAAGTAAAAACTAAGATATAAAACATCACAGAGCCTTTAAAATGTTATGTTGATTGTGAATTTCCAAGAGTGAGGGTTGTAGGACTTATGTGAACTTGTATATGAATACAACAATATGGGAACTATTAATTTATTTCAAAAACACAGTTCCACATGGCATGTGGGAAATTCTGCTCTGAACCTGGAAGCTTCTAATGTCATAATGCAGTACTGCATTTACAATCATTGTTTAAAACTAGCATTTTCAAATCCAGTTCAACTCCATGATAACAGCTGTTGTTTTCTTTACTATTTCACTTTCAGAAATAAATTTTTAAAAATTTCTTTAAGCTTCACAGTTGTTCGTATGAAGTATCTCCATTTAAACTCCCAGGATAAAAGGAAAAATGAGTTGTTTCACACCTCTACATTTAGGGATTCTAGGCTGATTGTGACCTTTTAGCCCAACACATGACTATGTATCAAAGATGATTCCTTTCTAATTCAGTAACCTCATTCATCAAGAAAGATCTGTGGCGAGAAGGTATTTTTTGGCACAGGAACTGTGACACAACTATGTGCCATTTGCTGAAACAGTTGCACAGATTTTAGTAAAAAGCAAAAGATAAGTGAGAAAGAAAGTGTAAATTGTCAGTCCGTGAATTACTGCTGCCCCTGGTCTACAGTAATTACAGCAAAGTGGTAGCTGACTGTCCCTCTGGTGAACTCCAGCAAGCATGGTTTTTTCAAGCTTATCAGTTTGACATGTACAGCTCCTCTCCCAGGAGGCCCGGTCTCTTTTAAATGATCAAATATTTTGATGGAGGAAATAAAGGACAAAAGGGCAGGGGGAGAGAAACAAAAAGATTATTAACATTAATTAGATTTTTGCAATTGTTATATTTAAAAGGTCTATCTAATAGGAGGCTTCTATTTTTTGATTTCTCTAACTGGTGCTTGCCATTTTAGTGACAACTAATAGATATAACAGAAAACAGGCAGGGAGCTAAATTTTATACTGTGAAATCAAAATAAATAAAAAAAAATCAGAGAAAACAGTTTTTAAGCTACAAACTCAAATGACTGATCACCACTGCTATGACGTTTTAAAATATTTTCATCCTCTCAAAAATCTCATGCAGTATGTGCTCTGTTATTATTCCCATTTTACAGGTTACTACTGTCAGATGGAGAAGTGTCCTTTTCAAACACCCACCGCTAGAAAACGGTGGAACTATTATTTGAAGGAAAATTCTTTTACAGATTGTATAAAATGCTCTTGAAATAATGTTAAGTGAAACAATATGCAGTTTTTCCAAATTTTTGTTTTTAATATTAAGCAAATATACATAAAAACCTAGCTCCCCCCCCCCCAAAAAAAGACTGAAAGGAAAAATACTAAAAAGACAACAGTGCTTATTCCAGGCTGAAGGAATTATGGGTGATCTTTTTAATACTTAAAATTTTATGTATTACCTAATTTTCTACAACATGTAAATATGGTTTTATTGTCAGAAAAAGAGAACATTATAAAGATAATTGTATATCTTTGAAAATTATAAGAATAAGTAGATTGATGAATGCAAAGTTCTCAACTGATTTTTTACTGATAATATGATTTTTTTGATAATATGATTTTTTAAATTCTTTTAGTAAGGTGGGGAAAAAAGAATCACTGACAACTTTCCCAAACAGCACCATTTCAAAAAATTTAAAAGACAACGGATATGGTGATGACAACTAAGAAGAGCACAGAGATGAAATCTGAAGCTTATTCAACTCTTTTCTCCCTCTGCTGCCAACACAGAATAGAGAACTTTTATATAGAATTTCAACTGCTGTCCTTTACCCCTTTGTTAACTCATTCTAAACATGAAGGCAAGCACTCTTGGGAAGATCATTTAAAACACTAACTGCCTTTTCATTACAGCGTTGTCACACCTTGCCAGAGTGAACAGCAAGTCACAAACAATTTTTTTGTTGTTATTGTTGAAGCATGTCTTTCAATATTACGACTGATTTAAGAGTTGACATCTTTTCTAAAAGTCAGACTAACATGGTAGCGTTTGGGATGAGCCCTCTTTTGTGTGTCTGCTTCATTCCTTTGTTGGAGTTCCACATTTTCTGTGTGTGGGATTGAAGAATCATGGAAAATTGCCACTTGTGTGATAAATTACTGTTTTCACCCATCAAACTTTGAAAATGCTCCATATGAGCCTTGCACACCATTATGTTGTCCCATCTAGGACCCTTTGAAAGTCAGCAGGGTGCATCTGGCTGAAATTCAGTCAGGCGATTAAATTTATTCAAGCTTGGTGAACTTGAGAGCTTTCAAAAGGAGAGTAGCTGAAGGGATGAGATTATAGTCCTGACAGCTCTCTGGAAAGGTGTCTGACATCTGACTGCTCATAGTGAGGCATGATACCGGTTTCCATTGATTTGCAACAAAGTCTTTCTCAATAAGCATCTCCACTTAACATTTCCTCTCAGGGAACCCATGCAGTTGGAGATATTTACGAGTTGCTTTCAGCTTAAAAATAAATCACCTCTAATTCCTCTAAGTGAAATCAATCAAAAACTTGTAAAAAAATGGACTGGTTGTTTGGTCGATTCAGGCAGAAAAGTAAACAGCACTTCAGCTTTTCTCCACCATTAAGGCCTAAATGGCCTAGAAAGTAAATCAATATTTCCAGTCAGCCTTCTGGCTATTGTTTAGCCAGTAGATATGGATTTGCTCTGGCTTACTGCTCTCCTTCGGGACTAACCTATAATCCTCCGAGAGGAATAATAAGTTCGTTATCTAGTTCAGCTCTCTGTTGTACATTTAAATGGACCACATCCATCAATGGCCCTTGTTAAAGTTAAAAGATGAGGCATGCCATTCAAGCCCCTTTATAGTGAAACACTTCCAACGTATACAGGGGGACATTATAACTGGTTGGCAAATGACCTCCAAACCCTAAGTGGGGTGCAGGTAGCAATTTGAGTGTGAGAAGACATATATCACAGCTGTTTCCAGAGAGAAAATACTACGTACCCATTTCTGAGTAAACTATGATATACACATAAAGCTATATGGTAACAGAATCTCTCACTATGCCTGCTGATCTTTCTTCAATATTTCTATTTAAACACTGGTGTGATTCCAAATGGTAAGAGCTATTCAGAACTTCCTTCTCCACTGATGCTGCAAACCAAACTAACTCCCTGTCTTCATGTCAGCAAATGAAAATCTCTCATACTTTTATTAATTTCACTTTAATAATTTGTTTTAATAGCTTGATAATAAAGTTCTTGAGGATTCTAGAAGAGGAAAATGTTGAGGAAAAGAGATTTCCTTGAAGAAATTAATTTTTACTTGTCGTTTTCAGCTCGATAAACTAAAATTCTCCTTTAAGTGCCATCCATGGCTTAACCTGAGAAAGTTATAATGAAGGAATAATTTTTCTTTGAACTATTTTATACACTTAATTCTTATGTCATTGTACTGATTTCTTGATAAGAACCACAAAGAAAAAGATGAATTATAATCATTTGAAATTTCAAACATAGATATTTAGAGTGCACAAGACATTTCTTCAACAAAATGACAGCCACAACAACAAAACAGAAAAAATTCAGGGTTATTTTTCATGCATCCAAGAGTCACAGGTATCTTTCATTATATCTTGGTCTACATTTCATTCAGACATCTTTTCCACAATTTTATTTAAGTAAAATTATCACAACAGAATTGAGAAGGGGAAATACAATTATTTGAGTAAAATATTACAGAAGAATTTAGAAGATGGAATAAGCATGCAAAATATACTCATTTAGGAGAGAAAGTGTACCAATTAATCGGTATTGATTTAGAGGAGGTAAAATGACTCACTCTGAGGAGAGGTTTTTGCTGTTTCTTTCTTTAAGAACTCACCTCTTCAATTTCTGCAATGTTTGCTTTAGCTTCAAATAAATTGTATCTTAAATTAGACAAAATATTTAAGTCTTTAGAAATCTGTTTTTAGTAAAAATTAATTCAAGAAAAATCAACATAAAACCAGTGTATATTCAGTTTGACATATTTATTATCTCTACTTGCTAGAGGTATTTTTGTGATTAAATATTAAATTTAGTAACAATATCACATTAATTCACTTCTAATAATTGACAAAATTAATTTTGTATGGAAATGTATAATTTTATCTGTTTTGTTTTTGCTGTGTTTTGTAAGTCTATGGTAAGAGTCTGACTGAAATTTTGCCACTTGAAAGTTGAGCCCACTTTCTCTCCCCACAACCTCTCATATTCTCCATCCCACTTGAGCAATGATGTTCTAAGGAGGATGGAAGAAGGTAAGTTGAAGGATAATGAAAAATGGCTGTTTTGTGTCTTTCAGACACGACATATGGATACTTAAAATTCATACTTCTAATTCTTTATTAATATACATATGCTAAAGATAAAATGATTGAAAAATTCTAACTATTTTCTCATTGTAACATTGGATTGGAAAGATATAATACTGAGAAACTCTAGTAAACATATGAATGAGAATTAGACAAATAATTGATTTAGAAAATTGAGTTGATTTTTATCTCTAACTGTACTTGAACATCTCTGTTAAAATAGAGTTATATTAAAATCGTTTGAAAATACATAAGAGCAATACCTCCTAGTACATTTTTAATATAAATTTCATGTGCTTCCTCAAAGAATATGGTATGAATAGCCTGACAGTGCCAAAGAGTACCTGACCACATTTTGTTTGTCAAGAAAGTTTTATCTATACCTTTGATATTAACTGATTTAGAAATTTTAAAGCATGTAAATTTTCTACTTTTATTTGCTTCATTTTATTCTGATGTCTGAAAAACTAATTTATGTAGAAAATATTGCTATATTAACATGGTTGAATATGTCAGGCAAAACTTTTTAAGATTATACGATTGTAACCTTTATCTGGGAATGGTGAATACTAGATAACAGTGCTATAAAAAGGTAGCAAGGGTCTAGTTTACTCTGTTATCTAGTTAATATCATGATGTAATCACTCGTTTAAGAAAAATATTCACAAAATACCTGTGTCCTCATAATTACTAGTGAGTGGGACATTATATGTATTCAACGTGACTGTTGAAGAATGTATAAATAATTAATAAGTAAATTAATGTATATAAATTAAAAATTATTTTGTTTCTGTAACGGAAGCTTAGGCCATTTATCCATGGACCCTTTGGGTTTCACTTCGGCATCAAGAGACACTGAGTGAATTCAGCGAGTAAAACAGATGTGGTGCTCTTATCTGCACTCAGGGAGTGAAGAGTAGTTGAAAATAAATGATTTGGGTCAAATTCTATTGGAAATTCCAAAACGCATTGGCAAAAAGTGGTTCTGATACACAATTACAACTAAAAAAAATAAGAATTCAAGGATATTTGATCACATTTAATTGACCAGAAAAACCTCTATTCTACACTTTAGGTACAGATCTACTTTGGGGTACAAATATAGATATTTTAGATAACTTTGGGCTAAGAATTTACCTAATTTTCCTATACAGGAGATAAAACTTCTACAGATGTAGCTCTACCCTGTAAGTATTTTAATAAAGGACTTGGCAAATTTTGGCTTGCAGCTCAAAACAAATCTGTTTCTGTATAGCCTGTACATTTGCAATTGATTTGATGACAAGGAACACAAAATTTGAACCCCAATAAAGCAAAAGGTTACTCCCTCAAAACAGAAAATCCATGCTTTTCATTAGTAAACATGTATTACCAATATAGCACTCAATAAATATTATATTTTAATGTTATCAATAAAAATGTATGAAAATTTGTTTTCTTTCTTGTTACTTAATAATGTATATAAAATCCTTAATTTTGCATCTTGGCCTGAAACCCCTAAGTATTTACCATTTGGCCTTTACGGAAAAAGTTTGCCTACCCTTTTTTCAGGAGACTGCTCTACTCCCTAAAGATCATAAAATATTTACATTGCTAATTTACCTGATACAACATCTTTGGGCCTTCATGTTTTCTGCGTTTCCTTCACCATTTATTTACCTGTCTTACTGGTCTACCAGTTGCTTATGGAGCAGCCAAGGATAATGTTGTTATAGTTTCTAATGACTTATTTGTTTCTAAATCAAGACAGGAAACTGTGACTACTATTCTGTTACAGAAAAACTATAAGCAAGCTCTCTGAAGTGATTTATATAACATGAATCTTGTGTATACCACCTCAGAGCCACATGACTAAGAACAATATGAGTCCAATGACACAGGCCAAAAGGAGATAATAGACACAGCTTTACGCTGAATTTTTTTTAATGTAAGCACTTGTAAGTTCAGTTCATTTCTTTTTACCTTAAATAGCAAAATTAACCTTTTTTCATTTAATTCATAGTAGTATCTAGAAATCAGTGATGGAAAAGAAGATCAATTAGGTCATTTAGTTCCCTTACAAGGTTCCAATTTTCTCATTCAGCATAATAACTTTGGCCTGTCCAAATTTATGTGACTGAAGAGATAGGTTTCCACAACTTAACTTGGGAGATATTTCTAAATCAAATTCATCTGTACCAAAGCATCATTAAAGACTTTGCTATTAGAATTATACTAAATTGTTCTGTGCTTAATTGCATCTCATTTTTCCTTTATTCCCCTTGGCTACCCAAAGCAAACTATTATTTTTTCTTTGACTATATTTTACACCAGCTAAGACCACATATATTATTGATAAAGAATGTATCAGTAATGGTTTCTGTTTATTGTGTTGTTGCATAAACATCTGTGTTCCTTTGCTCAAACTACTGCGAAAGGGAGACCCCTTTGTATTAAAAATTACCACATTTCATAGGAAAATTTCTTAAATTCAGCAAGCATTCCAGGGGCTTATATACAACCTTTTCTAGCTTTATTTTTTAACAGGTCAAACCATGAACACCTATGTAACTTGCACTTTCTTATATAGTGCACTTTCCTCCTGCTATCTGTTTCCCCATCAATGCTCACGTTTTGATTTTCTGAAACCTCAATCACATTAAGTGTTTCTCTTTCTGCAGTAAAGCACAGCCCCCCTACCCTTCACTGATTAAGTCTAACTCAAGAAATTCTGAGGATGCTAGGTTCCCCAGCATATCGTTCTCTTCTTCCTGCCCAATTGATGGATATCCTGTAACACAACCTTGAATCCAAAAATTAGCTGATTAAAGAAGTATTAAGAAAATCCATATATATGACTAAGTCAATCCATCAGTGTTTTGTTCAGTAGGATCACCTTTTTCTCTATAAAATACCACTGGGAAAATACCCCTGCCAAGAGATAGTAATGAACTATGACCTCTGAGAGTGTTGCAACAGGAACTAATAACGAGGAAACATTTGCTATTAGAGCAAATAGACTCCTAATCAACATATTATCGATCCTTCATTTTTGTCAAGGTCATTTTGTGCTTTAAAAAATGATCCTACAGTAAGGCTTTAATAGGAAAAGTGGACTAATTTGATTTAAACAGTAAATGCTATTAATTATGAAAGACAGTCAATAAAAAGCTTGTTCTTCCAAACATAAAGGCAAATCTTACAGTGCCTTTGATTTATGGTAATGAACACAATGATTTTCACTAGCACCTCTTACTCACTCCCATCCCACCATTTGCTCTTTTCTGTGCTCACACATTAGAAAAATCTTTAATCTTTGTAATTCAAAGGAAATTTTGGTTAAAATTATTTCTTCATAATTTTATTACTATGCTTTTTTATTTACAATAGATAAATCTATTATTTAATAGTTTGATATGTTTCTGGAGTAAATGTAAGAAAATTTAAAAATCTGATTTTATAAAGATCTAGGTAAAGTTTTTAAAGTAGCTAATTATCAAACGTTGATGTTTGAATTTACCATGTAAGATTTAAACGAGCATTCCAGCACTCTGAAATCCAGATTAAAACATTCTAGAGAACCATCGTGTCTAAATAATATCTTACCATATGTACAAATATGTACCTTACCATATGTATAAATATGTACAAATTCCAAATATGCAATATTTTAGATACTTGGATCTATTAAAGTCATTTTTAGGTTTAATTAATTTATTATTCACATTATCTGAAAGAAACCAAGATATAAATTATTTAACTGATTATAAACTCAGTGAATTTAGGATAAGTAAAATCCTTGAACATTTAGGCCTAACCTATTGAATTTCTCCAAGAAAAATATTTTCTTTCTTTTCTTAAATATTTCCTCCTAAAAATGACTTCACTGTAAGCAATACAAGCTACTCTATATATCACTTCAATAACATGAAATTTCTTGGTTATAAAATATGCATTTGAAGAACTACCTTCAATATAAGTTTTCCCATTGTGTGTCAGCAATATATGAATTAAAGTTTGCTCTCCTAGACTGTAATTAAGTGGCTATGTCACCAAAGGTAGAGCAGGTCAACCTTACATGTCTGTGAGGATGCTATTTTCTTCTTTATATGAAGAGTAAGTTTACTGGTTAGGAAATAATATATTTTAAATATAATAACTAAATGAAAGTAAAAACAAATTCCCAGAGTCTAGTCTGATTGCAAAATGTTACCTGAGAAATCCCAAATGTTATTCTAAATTTTACTGAAGATTTATTTATTTGAAAAAAACACAATTAGTGTCAAGGTGAAAATACAATAGCATATCATATAGGAAATAAAAGGCAGAGAAGTCTAGCTCTGCATGGTGTATAAGTGAACAAAACTTTACACAGCACAAATATTTTATGCCATTTTTCTCAATTATTAAAAGAATCTTTTCTAAGTAAAGTATGTTGGCTTACCATTAGGAATCTCATTAATTATGGATTCAGAGGCATTATTAGTTAAACCTTACATACTGGGATCTAGTACAAAGACAATACTCAAGCTCACCCCAAAGCAGGAAGAACCCCAGCTCTATGTTGTTATGGGCCAAAAGGCTGTTAGGAGCTTTTGTTTGTTGATTGGGATTTTTCAAATAGCATAATATTTAACAACATTGATCATGTAGATCAAAGCAGAGAGAACATTTAAAAAGAATCAGTATTTTATTTTTATTTTTTTTCCGGTAAGCGGGCCTCTCACCGTTGTAGCCTCTTCCGTGGCGGAGCACAGGCTCCGGACGCGCAGGCTCAGCGGCCATGGCTCACGGGCCCAGCCGCTCCGCGGCATGTGGGATCTTCCCGGACCGGGGCACGAACCCGTGTCCCCTGCGTCGGCAGGCGGGCTCTCAAGGACCGGGGCACGAACCCGTGTCCCCTGCATCGGCAGGCGGACTCTCAACCACTGCGCCACCAGCGCAGCCCCAGTATTTTATTTTTAAAATGCTGTACGAACTGTGCTTTATAGTGCTTCTTGGTGCATTTCATACTAGGGTGACAATATGCTTTAATTCACACCCAGCTCTTCCATAGCAGAAGCTGCCATGCTATGCAAATATCTACTCAGTTGATAGAGTAAGAGAACACTAAAGACCAAGGAAAGAATAAAACCATACAGGTTTTTCACTGAATAAAAGAGGGAGAATATGTTGCCCTGTTTTCTACATCTGACTGACTCAGAGCAGGGAGAATTCCCAACTCTGAACTGGGTTGAGAAATTGTCTACTAATCAATCCCCAAGCTTTTTATTGTAAAAATTGTGTTACATGAAAATATTGGAGGAATATAATATTCTGTACAAGGAACTTTTCAAGTTTTCTGAGTTTTATATTTATTTACACAAACTGGGGGACAGAAATCTCCGTAAGAATTATATGTTTTCTTTCAATTTTACATAGGTAGTCAGAACATGACAAACTTTCTTGATGACAGAAGATTACCTTATTAGCATTAATATTTGTGTATAAGTATTATCCCCTGAATAGGGGATAAGAACTGCCAGTGCATTAGCTGTGGATGTTTGCTGCCCTCAGACTGTTTAACCATAGTGGTTGGCCTACTTTTAACATGTAGACTATTCTGGGGGCACAGAAGTTCTTGCACATTTACATCTTTCCCCCTTTCCATTACCCAGTCATTAGAAATAATCTATGGGTGTATCTTCAGGTTCTAATGTGGTTAGTTAGCTCTTTGCTCCTTTTCTCCTTTTAAGGTAGCTCACCTCTAGGCTATGCTTTCCTCGAGTTCTGGAGTCCAGAACCACTGTTGCCGTCTACCAACAAAGCTGCTTTTCCTACTGGGCCTCTTCATGGTTCATTTTCTTCAGCATTACAGTCTCATTCACCACTTCCATCACTATCATTGACCTGCATCATTACCACGATGGTCCAATGGACATTTCTTTGCCGTGTGTCCTCCCTTTTCACTACACATTTTCACGTTTATCTGGGTATGTTTTGTTTAATGCTGCTACTCTTTTGCTTCTTGGCTTTCATGTGAAAAAAGTGGATTGTTCTCATCAGCTAATCAAAGTATTTACTATTTGGCTGCTTTCTTATGTCAAATGTAATCTTTGAGTGTTCCACTTCTTTTAGATAACTTTAATTGTTCCTAGTTGCCCAACCACTAGACTGTTTTCAAAGAATTGGAAGCCTCATGTATTTATGTTCTTTCAAGATGAATGGGGGAACAAGAAGTCTGGTTACAGATAGCCAAAATTTTACTGCAATCTCTGAACACTTAGCATTGATATAAATATTGGATTCACTTCAAAGAATGCTTTATGCATTGCAGAAAATGTGACATTAGCACCATAAATTGCTCACATACTGCATGCAGCTACCTAAATATCTACTTTGATCTCATCCTCTTGAATGATTTTGATCAATGATAATGACTGGTTGAAAGCTTAAAGATGGTAAAAAGAAGAAATGCCCAGTTTTATAGTATCCATTGTGAAACATTATGCTAAACGACATTTACCAATAAATAGTCTCCTATGTTTCCTGTGAGCTGAGGCTTTGAAAATGTCCTTGCAAATACAAAATGTGTAATTAGGAAAATAGAAAGACACCTTATAATGAACATCAGTATGATTGGTACATGGTTCTAAAGGTATAATTCATTCAAAGGATGAGCAACTGACAACGCTTTGAGCACAAATTCACATTTATGATTTTGACAAATTCACACTATCATTTTGAAAATGAACAGTGAGGCAGAGCTACGACTACTTTCATAAAAAGAAAAACTAACTGGCATGTGTGAAGGCAAAACCTTGGACTCTGTTTTTATTACCATTTTGTTCTTCTCAAATAAGAAAATCATCTACCGAAGTAAAAGACTTAGTAGTAATTTATCTCTGATTAGCTAGAATGAGGGTGCAGACAGAATAGTGGTTAGAAACACATCATGGGAATGGAATTAGAATGAACAGAGGTTGACATTTATTATCTGGAGTCATCTATGAAGTAATGTGAGCTTAGATTCTAACCCATAGCCTATGACTAAAAAAATGCAGGAACAAAAGGTAATGGTCACTGAAAGGCCTTGATTTTGAAAGTCATTTAGGTTTCTAAGCTGGCTGTCAGTGGTGGGCCCAGTCTGAGGCTAGGTTAGATCTACAGACTATTTAAGTACAACTTTAGGAAGTCGTCCTGAAACATGCCTGCAAATCCTGCAGATCTAGGAATCCTACTCCCATTTACACCTGGTGGACACAAAAGAAAGGTATGATGAAATTAGTAAGAAATTCTGAATCAAGAAATATGAATCTAATGAGTTTGCCCTGCAATTTATGAAACATATAAATCTAAACCAATATTTTAACTTCTCTAAGCCTCATTTTCTCACTGATAAAATGGGAATACCACTATTATCATGACCACCATTACTACTCCTGAAACAAAAGTAGTCTCTAGCTTTTGAGAATATATTTGAAAGCACTTTAGTACATAAAACAGTATATTAGTATCTATTATTATAAATATATAAGAAAAATTATATATCCACCATGTTTTTGGATATGGATCTAACTATGGAAAAAAAAAAGAATCCAGCACTCCACTTGAGTGTTCAGTTCTTCAACAATTATCTATAGCTCTATTTTATGCCATCAACCTAAATGTTAGAAGTATTTATGATATTAGTAAATCCAGAATAATTATATTTTATCATTAACACTTAAGATTACTGAGTACCTCAATTCTAAAACAAGGATATTTCCATAATGGAAACAAAGATGAACATTTAGACTCCATATTGAACCACACTGTAACCTTTAACTAATTCTACAGCCAAGCGCTAAGGTTCGAGAAAACAAGTAGATTGATTACCATGATTGTACAGTGATTGTACAGTGCTGTCCTATACATTTACTCCCTTGAAAAAGTGAGCTTTGATTTTGGCTTAAGAAAAGAGAAAACTTAAAGGTGACAGTACTTTAACTGAGACAGACTATGGAGTGACATTCAAAGTATGTGTTTCTAGAATGGCAAAGAAAATCTGCTTCAACATGGTGTTCTTTGAAAAATCCATTTCTCTTGAAGTTCTCAAAGAGAGGACACGAAACAGATTATGTTGAAGCCTCTGAATTTAACAAAATGAAAAATTTTTTAACAATGCTCAGACTGCCAATTTTCTTCCCTTTTAATAGGAGAGATACACGATGACAATATTAACCAAAAATTTAGATTATTATGAAAACAACCATGAATTCTAACAAGAATACTAGAATTTCTTTTCAATCTGTTTTAAGGGAAGGTCTACACAAATATTTAACAGACTATCAAAAAAAAGCATTTGTACACTATAGTGTGTATAATAATAGTTTTCTAAAAATCCATTTTGAAATACCATATAAATATCTTCAATTAAGTTGCGAGTCTAAGATAAAAACACCCTTTATGGTCTCCCTCAGAGTCAGGATCATGATTTTACTTCCTTCCAACTGTCAGTAATGCCAAACATAATGCATATTCAGTAAACAGTCAGAATAACCCACAGATTTCCTTGCATTATGTTTAATAATTTGTGACTCTCAGAGAAGTAAAGCAGTGATTCCTTAGAGAAATCACCCAACTAATCCAGTCAAAATTTGAGTACTTCAGGCCTCTTCTGCTGTTTCTACACTGGCCAAGTACAAGCGTCTACTCTGGCTTTTGGACAAATACTGGTGCCTGTACAGAAAGCACCATATTCTCCAGATATCTGGCAAGTAACAGACTTCATCTTGCCAGTGTAGAAATAGCATTAGAGCAAGACTAATTGCTGGAAAGCCTGTTCAGAAAGATTTGTCATTCAGGATGGTAAAAATAATCCCACTTTTCAGAGTACATTCAAACTTTTTTCTTAATTATCCAGTATTTAATAGAGACCAAAACATTTCCATTTCTACACGTGAATGCATTTTATGTAATACAGTTACTTCCTTTGATTTGAGTTCAAGCAGGGAAGCTAAAACGAAAAAAAAAAGTCGTCTAGACTTACCATGTTTGTTCCTTGTGTAAGATGAAATTTATTAAGCCTGAAATGTGTTCCATAAATATCTTATTGAAACGTCGCAATGCCAAGAGGGAGAGATATTTTAGATATACACTTGAAAATACAGTAGAGTATAAACAGGTTAGACTGAAGTGATGGCTCTAGAGATACACACTAAAGGGAGTTTCAGGGAACCTATGTGGCAGGCCATCCTTGACCACTTCTTAACTCAATTTGCTGCCCTGTACTAGAATGTGATATCTTGTTACAAAAATTGCCACCAAAAATGCCTGCTTGTAGCAGCAGTAGCCAGCACCTCTCCTGACTTCAGTAACCTGATTCTGCCAGTGGCCACATCTCTAATAAAACCCACTGCCTCTGATTATTTTAATTGTGGGTTCAAATTTCTGATTTTTAAAAAAATGTTCTCCCCTAGAGTTACAATCATAAACCAAAATGTCTTCCATTGTGCTGGGTCAAACTACCATAGTCTTATCAAAACGAAGTCCAGATTAAGCCAGTTTCTTTACTCTTAACCTTTAATGGTGATATGAACATAGTTGTTGGATTTCCAGCATTTAGTATCCTTATCTACCATCCCATGAGCCTAAGAAAGCATATCTCTGATTTGTAACACAAGAGAGCCAATGTAACCACAGTAAATCAAAGAGAAACATGTTATGATGTTAAGCCATGTGCACTGCTTGGCATTCATTCAGTTCACTGTAGCTGAAAAATAACTGTGAGGCTCCATATCCCGTTAACACAGAGTTAATTATTGTCATTGTCTCATCAGTGGTTTGTTTATGACAGCTCTGGCTGACAGGAATAGTGGGATGTTCTGTCAAGGCCATCACCTGATGAGATTTTTATTGGCAAAAGATCTTTCTTTCCTTTACTCAACTACATTAGGGGAATCAGTGCTTCATTAACTCCAAACATAATCGCTTGCATTAGGCCAGTTTTAAAATGTTTTAAATAATTGGTATAATAGTCTCTTTCTAGCATTATAGTTAACCAATTTACTCTCTAAAAATGGAGAGACTCTTCAAACTTTCTCAGCTCAAAAAAATTCAACTCCATGGTAGTGAAAGGGAAACACTGCCTCACTGGGGGAGACTTTTTAAATACTGATTGAACTTTTTCTCCCTTTAGGTATGACACCTGTGACTAAGAGCAATTCCACAGGGGGAAAAACCTATCACAAGTGGGAAAAAACCCAATAATTTATATACACACACACATACACACATCCTGTTCAACAAATATGAATCACTGCCTTTTTTCTTTTTAATTGTGGTGAAAAGACTTTTAAATCTCCCTCAAGGGGAGGGGGACTTCAGATTCCTTTGCAGGGACTGATAATTGCCACCTTCTCTTTAATTCTCTCTCTTTAGGTTATCTGAGAGAAGTAGATCTATTTCGCTTCTTGTATGATTTTAATGTTTTTCAAAAGAAGAAAAGACAGTATTATTCTTATCATCAAAATTGTTTTATCCAAGTTTACCAGTTTCTGTAAGTGAAAATATTTCAAGCTAAACTGAAGTTGCTTATAAATCAAATACATAGAATAATTTTAATTTAATGATAAAGATGACACTCCTATCCACATCAAATAACACCTAATTTTAATTCCAAGAATATATTTTCTTACTAACAATTTTTTTATTGGCTGCTAATTATATTCTTTATGACACTGGATGTGAACGTCAATATAAAGTTTAAGAATTTTATGTTTTTAATGATTCTGTTTCCTTATTTGTGTCAATGGAGTCAAATTTGCTTCCCTGCTTAACTTGCAATAATGTTGTCAGAATATGAAATGTATGACTATGATAGTATGTAAAAATAGTTATCAAAATGTGAGAGGTTATTATCCATAGCACAGACCTGGGCCATAAGCAGGTACAGTAAGTGTGCTAGTTAATTTTATATGTCAAGTTGGCCAGTCTATGATGCTCAAACACTGGTGTTTGGTCAAACAGCAGTTTACATACTGTTGTAAAGGTATTTTTTAGATTAACATTTAAACCAGGTGACTTGGAATAAAGTAGATAACCTTCCATAATGTGGGTGGGCCTTATCCAATCAGTTGAAGGCATTAAGAGAAAAGACAAAGGTCCCTGTGCAGGAAGGGATTCTGCTCTACAGATTGCAACACAAATTCTGCCTGAGTTTCCAGTCTTTGGATTCACGACTGCAATGCCAACTTTAGCCAAAATTTCCAGCTTGCTAGCGTGCCTTGTGAATTTTGTCAGCCCTCACAATCCAACTGCTTGAGTTAATTCCTTAAAATATATCTCTTTCTTTCTCTCATATATATATATAATGTACATATATATAATGTAAATATATGTAATGTTTCTATGTATTTTATTACATATGTTACATATATATTATAATATACATCCATCCTCCTGGTTCTATTTCTCTAGAGAGCTCTAATAACTTTCTTATAAACTGAGTTCAGAATCTCTTCCTTGATAAGAAAATGTCTGACATTTTGGAGTAAGGTCTCTCTTTGTGTCATCATCATTTCCCGCTCCTAGAGAGGACATTTCTGCCAATAGATACCACGTCCTCCTTCCTCTAGCCTTATGCAAGCATGAAAGTAATTAATTCTCATGCCTACTTGAGTTTGGTTTGGCTTCGGCACAGCATGCTTTCCCTAGCAAACCATAATTGTTTCTGAATAATTGATCAGTGACGAACATTCAATTTTCTTTATCTTCTCTTCCTCTCATTCTCCTATGATATATTTTCATTGGGGAACCATTTTCCACTTTAAAAAAAGCCCCAAATGTAAGGCCTTTTAGTGATCAAATCAATTTATGATGCTTTCTGCCAATTCACATCAACTCCAATGCAACTCCTCTTGGAGAACTCTTAGGGAACACTAATTTGTGTCCCATAGTATCCATTAGTTTTCAATAAGGAAGTAAACTCATGTAAAGACCTTGGAAACTATTTACATATGTCTGCTTTGCCATCTATCTAATCACCACAGTGACTTGCTCTTTTCAAATATCCTTTGATAAAGATTGTTATTTAAACCACTAAACCCTACATGAATCATGGAATCTGTCAGGATAAAGACACCTAAAATCAGGACCAGTGACACTCATCTAAGCTTTGTTAATTTGCGTAGTGATTATATTCTTTACTTTTCTCTTAAGTAAAAGTAAGATAACATTATAGTAGCACTCCACTTATCTAATTATTATAATTCTTTAGCCAGGAGAATGAGACCTCCTTTTAAGAAAGAAGTAAGAGATTCCTTTGAGGAAAATAGTTTTCAGAAAGTTCATTCATTTTATCATGTCAGAAAGAAGAGGGTGGCTTTTTGGCCAAAGGCATGCTTACTGTGATATGCAAAGCTGATTTACAAAGGTTGAATATCTAATTTCCTCTTAGAGTCAAACACAGATATTAGACCAAAAGTAAGAGTAGAATAGGCTAGAAACTGCTGAATGCTGCTATTGTGAGATGCATCCACACGCACTCTCAGATATCTCCATTTAACCTACTGTTTCCTTCAGATGCAATGTCCTTCCTTCCTCCTCAAACATCTGAAACAAAAATGTTACCATTCCCTTTTCTTTATTGAATGCTATGCTATGTCATCCATATCTTTCCAATGTGCTGTAACCAAGTGTTTAAAAGAGCAAATCCACAAACGGACTTTATTTCATTATTCATTCTCCCTAAGAGCAAATTAGCATATGTACTCAATTGCTCACTCTGCTATAAATTATTCCTCAAATCAGATTGTAACTCAATATTCAAGGCAATCTTTGTTGTGTGAAATTAACATTTACTGGGCAGTCTCTATATGCCAGAAGCTGAGCCCAGTGATCAAAACAGAGGTGCTGCCTCATTTCATTAACAAACTTCCCAATGCAGTGGTTAAGATGAGACATAAAGGAGAAAGAGCTCTCCATGAAAAAAGTGAAAAAAGGCATTCTACATCAGAGCAATAAGAAGGACAAAGAAACTATGGCAGTAAAGAAATTGCTATCTTTTAGGAATAGATGCAACTACAAACTGGGACTAGCGAGGCAATGCAAGATTAGCAAGAGCAGTTATGTCTCCACTACCTCTAACCTGCAGGGCCAAAAAGGAGACACAGGATGACCAGAGCCCAGGCAAAGGTTCACTCTCACCATAAGATGGAATCTGAGGTGGTCTGTCCAAAGGAAGCTGTAGTCAGTGGGGAGAGCCACTTGCTAGGGATGCTGACTCAGGAAGCAGGAAGGAGAGAGAGCTTTAAAACTCCCCTTTACCCCTTCCTCCATTATCCCATTATCAATAAAGTCTCCATTATCAATGACTTGCAGTGGCTGAACCAAATCAGATGCCAGGTGACACAATATACCTGAAAAATTCAGCCCCCGATATACCAGTAGAAAAAGCAAAGGACAAGGAACTGATCTGAGAACATGTTGGGCCAGAAGTGGCATAAGATTCTTCAGGTCATTAAGGCTCACCTCATTTAATACTTTGGGAAAAGGACCTTACTGTGAAGGGAAAGAGGATGGATCTGGAAATATTACATTTTAAAGAAAAATACTGCCTATCCCGGATATAAGAAATTGGGAAACTCAGACAAAAGATTGGGGTCTGTGACTTGGTATACTCCTGGTCAAGACCACACTTACAGGCCCTATCTGGCTGACTGACAGAAAGATGAAAAACTAGAAATAAATTTTGATGGTGACCTTTATTTCTTTAAAAGAAAAACAAGCTCTTAGGGTGCAGAGGACTGGCCCACTTTGGGACTGTCTAAACTATTTCACTCTGGTAAATGCACAGAGTGAGAGAAACCTCCAGAAGATCCTAAACTTTCTGCTATTAAGCTAAGTGACATCTTGAATAATTCATCTATATGATATATCACCATATTTGCATCTCATTTTGTGGAATTATTTAAGTTACATACAATTTCCCAAGTGTTATATTACTAGGCTGAATGAAGAAGTAAAGAGGATAAGTTGTGGCTTGATCTATGTTTGCAGTTTTCAGGAAAGATATACAGCAAATGAAAGAGGAACAGATTGCTTGAGGATATAGTCAAGTGAGTGACTATGGGTTCGGTACTGAACAGAAAATTTAGTTCAAGGAGATGCGGATAGTTTTGGGAGAAAATGCAGGAGTCGAGTACATGAGGTCTTTACGAGGTCAAAGAGCAGTTAAGAAGGAGTGCAGGAGGGAGAGAGCTGAAAGGATAAGAAAAAGAAGTCAGAGAGTGAGGGCAATGATATAGTTTACTGTATGACTATGACAGGGAGTAGATGAACACCACAGAAAGGATAGTTCTTCTAGTTCATAGGTTTCAGAAACTATAATCTTAGGGAGCTAAAAAGTTGAATCCAAATGGATTTGGATTCATCAAATATACTACGTGTTTATAATATCTGATTAATAAACAATCTCAAAAGTCTCACTGGTATATAATAAACATTTTGTCTTAAGCCCATGGGTCTTCAGTTTGACTGTATTTAGTTGATCAAGGCTGGGCTCACCTGGGCTACTCTGCTGCAAGGTGCCTGTGTGGTGGGGCTTTGCTCCAGTATCTAGGTCTCTTCCATGTTGTTCATTCAAGAGGCCAGGCTGATGGAAAAGAAGCTACCTGGGCATGCTCTTCCCATTTTGGGTGACAGGAGCACAAGAGGCAAGCCTAACCATACAAACAAATTAAAGCCTTAACTCAATTAATATATGCTAACATTCCATGGGCCAAAATAAACTGCATGTCTCAAACTGAAATTAATGAGGTGGAGAAAAATAATCCACCTTTTCTAATGAGTTGTACTACAAACTGATAAGGCAAAATCTGTGATTAAAGACAGTGAGTGAAGAATTCAAACGATGATGCAATAAGAATGAAGACAAATACTATAAATCAGGTGCCTTGATGGTTCCTTGAGACTAAAGGGAAGTGAATGAGAGGTCAACAGACACCACCAACAGGGAAAGATAGAATAAACAGAATTAGGTAGTAAATTTCAAAGATTACCCCTTCCCGCCCTCCTCTAAAAGAAAACAGAAGAATAACAGTCTAGATAGAACAATAAGGCAATGTTAAGAATAGAAGCTCCCATCCTCTGGGAAGCAGCCAGAGAGTGTGTGTGACTAACTTTGTGTTAACTTTGTCCTCTGTATTTTCCTCACAGGTATATAAACAGTATATGATCAATAATATATACTTATTGGAAAGGATGGGTATTGACACAGGTAGATGTTAGAGGGGAGAAAATCATCAACTCTAAAGTAGTTTTGTGCTGAACACAAAATCCAACAAGTCTGGAAGACATCACTTTTCAATTCTTGGAGTCCATATTGATAATTATTAGTAACCAGGAGCTAATACTGTATAACACATACGCTAAGAAGGTAGAACACATTTTAGCACATAAAGTTGTGAAGAAAGAATACAGTGGTTCTTGACAAAGTAAACATATCCCTCACCCAGACGGCAGTGATCATTTGAAGTTTTGGTCTCTGAAGGTATGAGTGTTAGAGGAACTATGATTGGTTGGGACTTTGTAGAGCTAGGCATTATTAATAACCTCTGGGTGTCAGAAGCATCCGGGGACAAGTCAATTATCATGGAAGTACTCAGAATTTTATCTCGGGGAGAGTAAGCACAGATATAAAGAAACTTTTCAAATCAATAAGCAAATAATTATATATTTATTTACTACTATATGACCAGTATGGTTTAGTTACAATAGGGAAGGAATATGGAAGGATTATAAAACAAAGCATTCATATTCACAGGTTACATCAGAGTGAAGTTGACGACATTATTAAAGTTACCAGGCATTTAGGTGAACGGGAAACGTTTGGATTATTATACTGAGGGGAGGGCAAAATACTTTGGGGAGGTACACCTAATAACCTTCAAAATTTATGGAACAATTGCCATTTCTAACTTATTTTATAATCCTATTCTTCTAGTTCACTGCATTTTTTTAATTTTAATTTTTAAACATTTTGCATTTTTGTTGTTCATTATTGCAATAGTCATTGAATTTCAACAAACACTGATACTACAATGAACAAAATCCCACCCATATGCAAATCCCTTAGCTATTCTTCCATCAATTTTTCTGACATTTTAATCACACCAGGGCTGTTTACATATATATATGTATACATATATACACGTATACATATATATACTTTTTGAAAATAATCTTTCAGCAGAATCTTTTAACACATTTAAAAATTTATAATAGCTGTATATTTTTATAAAGTCTGGTTATGGGTAACTTTCTATTCATTTTGTTCCAAATTCATTTCATGTGTACGTTCATTCTATTTCCAAAATCTTTTGCTATTCCTATCTCTAAGACATTTTTACTCAGCAAGACACATCTAAAATAAATTTCATCTACATTCGCTTATATAACCAACCACATTTATAAAAGCACATTTCTTTCAAGAATTATTTAACCTTTATCCATCATCAAAATGTTTTCAAAAGTCAAATATTGAATATGATAGAAGCATAGTTTTAAATTATTTGACTAAACAAAAGAGTAAAAATGACTGCAACATTAAAAGTACACACACAAGCGCACACACATACTACATAAACAAAATTAAAAGAAAATTGACAAAATAGGAAAATACTTGCAATATATGAGGTACACAGTTAATGCCCTTAATACAGAAAGAGCTTTGAAGAATGAATCATATTAAAAAATTATACGAATAAAAATGATAAAAGACTAGACAACTCAGATACAAATGTACTGAACCTCACTTGCTTGTATTCAAACATACAATGATGTACTAAAAATAAATTCATATATCTTTAAATGGAAAAAATATATTTCCTTAGTAACAATAGAAAGAGCAATAGTAATGAGAGCACAGACAGAGAAATAGAGAAGTATAGATTAATAGAAATTCTCTGAGGGCATGACAATAAACATCAAGAAATTTAAAATCAGTATAGCCTATTATTACTAAGTCTTAGTGTAATCAGACAGTCTTAAGACTCAAATTGTTGGTCTGCCATTTGCTTGTTATATAATCCCAGTAACTTACTTTGTGCCATGAGTTTTAACTTACCTTTCTGTATAATGGGGATCATAGTAACCACCTTACAGGATGGCTGTCAAATAAACAATAAACATATAGATCTGACAAACAAAAATCACTCTTCAGGTAAAAACTGCTAGTATCTCATTATTCTCCTCTATCTCCTTATTTTCCTCTGGAACTAATTACAAATACAAATAGAACTTAATATATGAAGATGTTAACCAAGTTATTAATTCTAACAGTAAAATAAGAGGATGTTGATTTAATACATCTTGTTGCATTCATATGGTGGGATAATACACAGCCACTTCAGTATTATTACAGAAAAAATAATAAAATTATTTAGTAAAAATAGGCCATACTGGTATAACAAAAATATCAGATTGTATAAATAATATGTTTTATTATCACAATTTTTTCTATGTGTGTATGGGATATGGGTAAGAGCAGGCATTTATGTGTGTAGGTCGTGTTTGGACATGATATGATGTGTATGCATATGTCACAGTGTGTATATATAAGCACAGAGAAAAACCAGATGTCTATAAACATTCATTTATCCAAAAATATATAATGAATTCCTGCTATGAAGCAGATACCACACTAATTTCTGGTGATAAAAGTCTCAGAAAAGACAAACACAAACTTGTATAACAGCAAACAATACATTGAGAAGACAGACATTGTTAGAATGATCTCATGAACAGATTTCAAACTGTAACTAGAATAATGCTACAAAGACATACAGAAAAGCATGTAACAGGGACATTGACTCCTAAAAGGAAGTCAGATCAGGCTTCCCTACTAAAGACAGAATGAAACTGAAATCTGAAGGAAGAACAGGATATACACAGTAAAAACGGGATGAAAGATAGCTCAGAGAATGCCCCGAGTTGGAAAAATGCAAGAGACTTCAGAGTGGTTTTAATAGATAAGCATTGTATCCAGTGAGGCTGGAGGGTCAGGCTAGTGACAGATCCCACAGGGCTTACAGGGCATTATTAAGATTTAAGGAGGTGTTCATATAGGTGAAATGATCAAAGATCTGTTTGAAAAACATTACTCTGGCTACAGATTGAAGGTGAGCAAGTCACTGAAGAGAACTGTGAAGTTATCTGAGTAATGCAAGGAAGAGATTACAGGACCCTAGATCAGGAAGGGGTTGGTAGAAATAGAATGAAGTGATGGATCTAGAAGTCACTTATAAGGCAAAACTAAAATTATATAGCAATGGATTGGATACGGAGAGTACAGAGGAAAGAAAATTATAATATCTTCCTTCTGGAGTCAGGAGAAATAAAAAACAGTAAGTCACTTAAGTGCTCAGTACAGGGCCAGGCACAGAAAAGGACTGATACTGAGTGCGAAGGAGCCGATGAAGGTGGTTTATAGGACCCTAACTTGCATAATGAGAACAGTGTTGCCATTCACGAGCTGGGAGATGTTGGAAGAGCATCAAGTTTCAGGAGGAAAATTATTAATTCAGTTTTACATATCCTGACCTTGAATTACCTTCAAAATATGCAAGAGCAGATGCCAATGAGGCAGTTGGATAAATTAGCCTGGTTCTGAGGAGAGATCTGGATTGTACATAGATTTGGGAATTACATAAGGGGTCACTAAAGTAAAGTTAAAAGGGCCTAGTAACAAGTCTTTAGCTATTCCAGATAAAAGGAGAACAATCCTGAAGAAGTGATAGAGCAGAAGTGGCTACAGATATGGTATCATAGTAGCCAAGTAAAAAAAGAAGTGTTTCTAGAAGTATCCAACTGTAATGAATCATGCAGAGAGCTCACGTAAGAGGCAGTTAAAAGAAATCTCACTGAAGAAAGTGACATGAAGGTCACTGACACCCAGAGCAAGAGAGATCCATGTAGACAAGATTGGATGAGATTTGACTAGTGAAAACAGAAAATGTAGAAAACACCTTCAGCATTTTAGCTATAAAGAAGAGAGGCAATAAAGAATATTAGCTAGAAGGGCATACGCTACGCAAAGAATTTGTTTTTTAATGATAGAGATTTGGGCATATTAAGAATGGAGAAAAAAAAAAAAAAGAATGGAGATTTGCTCTTAGAAGTTAAAGGCTAAATCTACAGTAATCCAGACCAGAAATAAGCTCCTTTGTTGTCAATTACTCTACGACAAAGGAGCAAGAAGTGCAACGGAGAAAAGACAGTCTCTACAATAAGTGATGCTGGGAACACTGGGCAGCTACTTGCAAAACAATGAAATCAGAACATTCTCTAACATCAGATACAAAAATAAACTCAAAATGGATTAAAGACCTAAATGTAAGACCAGGTCCAATAAAACTCCTACGGGAAAACATAGGCAGAACACTCTTTGACAAAAATTGCAACAATAGGGCTTCCCTGGTGGTGCAGCGGTTAAGAATCCGCCTGCCAATGCAGGGGACAGAGGTTCAAGCCCTGGTCCGGGAAGATCCCACATACCATGGAGCAACTAAGCCCGTGCACCACAATTACTGAGCCTATGCTCTAGAGCCTGCGAGCCACAGCTCCTGAAGCCTGAGCACCTAGAGCCCCTGCTCCGCAACAAGAGAAGCCACCTCAATGAGAAGCCCATACACCACAACAAAGAGTAGCCCCTGCTCGCCGCAACTAAAGAAAGCCTGCATGCAGCAACGAGTACCCAAAGCAACCAAAAATAAATAAATTGAAAAAAAAAATCACAACAATATATTTTTGTATCCATCACAAAGAAAACAAAAGCAAAAATAAACAAATGGTACCTAGTTAAGCTTAAAAGCTTTTGCACTGCAAAGGAAACCATTGACAAAACCAAAAGACAGCCTACTGAATGGGAGAAGATATTTGCAAATGACATGACCAATAAGGGGTTAATATTCAACATATATAAACAGCTCATACAACTCAACATCAAAAAAACAAACAAACCTATTAAAAATGGGCAGAAGAACTGAATCAACAGTATTCATACTGTTTGAAATAGATTGTACATATTTTAAGTTTACAGGGTTACAATCTTTCACAGGTAATTCAAGAAAAAAATTAAATAAATTCTAGTAAAAGATATTTCAATACCTAACAATAAAAAGATGAAGTAGATGAATATTAAGGACTAATGTGCATCCTTTCCAAACGTCTAGAGCTTGGAAAGTGAAAGCTCATTGTAAGAGACTGGGATGGGAAGGTCAGAGATAAGTTGAGTATAAGGAGTATGAAGGGAATAACTTAAGCAAAGTTTATTTACCCTCTGAAAGAAGAACAGAGCAGACTTTGGAAAGATTTTTAAATGTATTTGAACAATTAAAAGACAGATGAAAAGAATCCCATGATATCAAGAAGGCAGTTTCACTACTATGTGACATCCAAATTGTTCTGGAGACAATAATGAGGGGCACTTGTTTGTCATTTAATTAATCTAAGCTTTAGTTTCTTTACACGTGTAATTAAAGAATTTTCCTGTTTTATCTGCCTCTTACAACATTAAAATTCTTTACTTCTGCTACCAAAAGAAGAGTAAAGGTATGCTGCAAGAAAACAAAACAAAACAAAAACAAAAAAACACTGGCGTAACCTTAAGGATCTGTATAGCATGATATTATCAGAACTTTTTACTGTAGGTCCCTGTGTAACTGGGAATAAAAGCTCCACACATTCCTTGACTTAATTCTGAATAGAGGTGTGAAATGACATTCTCCAGACTTAGGGATGTGTGAAGGGCACTTCACATTTCTGACAAGCTGAGTCATTTGACTTTATCCCCTGTGTAACTTTATCCATTAAAATCCTATCTCTTGTGCACATAATTTTACAACTACATACAATTTAAATACTCTGAATAAGACAGCTAGTCATTTTAAGACTTTTTAATGTGATCTACATTTAAACCAACAAAATGCTACAATAGGGTATCAGTAAAGAATGAATTTAAAAAGCTAACACACGTATTTCTTGAAGTAAACATGTTAAAATAAGCATGTAAAAAATAGTGAATGGATGACATATAAAGTAATTATAAGTAAATACATCTATTCTTTTTTGGAATTTTTATTTTCTAGTAAGTATTAAAATTGGTTTGGCTTTATGCATGAAATAATGATTAACTTTGAGTCACATTATATTTATGTATTTTTAAATAGGGCTTTACTTTGATTTTATTATATATAAATGAATAAAATTCTGCGGTGCTTCTTCTCAGCTATGTTTCATAGAAATGGGTAAACTCTGAAATTTTGGAAGAGGAATCCACTTCCATTCTTAACAATTAACTCTTAACTTTGTAAACTATATACTGTTTGAAAGTATATACTTTAAAATTTTCATAAGATTATGTATCAGGACCAGAATCTTGTTCTTAACCTTAAATTCATTCTTGAAGAGTTTAAATTAGTTCACTTGTATAGCTCCAAGTAAATTTACTCAACATTTCCCCTGGTGACCCACTGAAAACTTTTCTAAGCTGCAACTCATGCCTTTAGTGGTCAAGGCTATGCTCTGCTCACCAGGCATCACTCATGGGATGACTTTCTTCCTTCATGCTAAGTATCCGATACTATTGCACTGTAACAGTTACTATGCATATCATTGATATGAAAGGTACATATATCTAATGGAAAGGACTAGGATCATAGGAACAGATATTATATTTTAGCTTTTCCAATAAAGCACTCTATGACCTTGGGGAAGACATTTAAGTTCTCTGCTCCCCTACTGTTTTTAGTAAAGATTAAGTGTTTTCTGAAATCCCACTCCCTCTAAAGTTATAGGATTCTACATTTTTGAGTATATTATATTTATGATGATTAATTCCATAATATCAAAGATTTCCTTGTTTACACGTATTTTGATGTTGTTATATGTAGACACTGTACTAGAATAAAACAAAAGATGTGAAATAACCAGCAACTTCAATATTCATATATAACACTTCAGGAAACATAACAAAACATACAGTTATCTTGGTTCAGTGAGATAAGCTATGAAATTTTTTTTTTTTAGCTATGAAATTTTTGAGTGGTAAGAGCCATTGGAATTAGGAAGTATCTACTAATTCAGAATATAAAAATTTTGATACAGTTTCTGAATGTTTTCCTTGTTTACTTCACTTGGGAAACATTATTTTTGAACTTCAACAAAGAGATTTAATAAATAACATTCACAATGATTAAAAACCATTCACCATACAAATGAACTTATTTACAAAATGGAAGTAGAGTCACAGATGTAGAAAGCAAACTTACAGTTACCATGGATAAGGGGAAAGGGATAAACTGGAAGGTTGGGACTGACATATACACACTACTGTACATAGGTAACTAATGAGAATCTGCTATATAGCACAAGGGAACTCTACTCAGTACTCTGTAACGGCCTATGTGAGAAAGGAATCTAAAAAAGAGTGGATATACGTATATGCATAACTGATTCACTTTGCTGTACACCTGAAACTACCACAACATTGTAAATCAACTATACTCCAATAAAATTTTTTTAAAAATCATTCACTCAATTTAAGGAACTTTATAAATAATGATCTACAGTTCAATTTTGCTTAAAATTCTGCATCGGCATGTGACAATTGGGACTTATAATAAATTTTTCTGGTAATTATTTTACTATTTTATGTGCATACTATACATTTATCCTGCCAAGAATGCTAGGAAGAAATTCAAAGTAAACGTCAGTAAAGCTATCTTCTCCAGAATTTTGGATGAGTAGGATGGTTTGGATAGCTGTGTCTTCTGGATATTTGAGGGTACATAACATTCAGCAACAAAGGAAAGAAAACAAAAAACTTTTAACCTAGTTTGAATACAAACATTGAATATATTATGTACTCACTTGATGTTTTTTGAAAAATCAGGGAGTTACAAACATTAAGTAAACTTGGGCTTGAATGACAAGTCATCTTTGTTTATGAATGAATGTACCTTTCTGCAGCACAGTGGTGTTTGTAGCACCCCGTGTAGGTCTCTATGTCTCTGCATTAAGTACGGATTATAATGCTTCTAGATGTTTCCTTAAAATATGTCTAAATTATATATATATATATATACACATATAAATGTACATATACCTGTACGTGTGTGTGTGTGTGTGTGTGTGTGTGTGTGTGTGTGAATATACATGGGTAGGGGGGACGGGGCAGGGAGGGAAAGATCTTTATGTTTCATTTATGGCAGGTTATATAATCTCAATTCCCTCTAATTAAAATAATAAAGCATACAATGTAAAGCGAAAACAGTGTCTGATACACAGCAACTACTTTATAATTGTTGGTTATCATTATTACTATTAAATAACTATGGAAAGTTTATATCAATCCACTCATTTATTTTTAATCTATTGTTCTGCTGTAAATACAAATAAATACACAAACAACTCTGAACTATGTTGAAGATGATTAGCTTTAGAGTAAAAAAAAATCCTGGGTTTAATGCTGGGTATGTTAATTACTAGCTGTGTTAGATTCATTATCCTTGTTATCCCTCTGAACTTCTGTTAGATATCAAGTGGGAACAATAATATTTACCTCACAGATTTATGAGAAATAAATAAAAAATCAATGTGATAAAAATACATGAAATGGTCTAATAACATAGAAGGCATTCAATAACAGCTAGCTGAACCTGAAATCAGGAAATAAGGTTGCTTCTTGAACTACAAACATCTGTAAACATTCAAAACATTCCAGGTCATATGTTCTGCAGAGCTCATCGCAGAGACAGGACCCACCTCCATTAAGAAGCCCATCACTGGGCTTCCCTGGTGGCGCAGTGGTTGAGAATCTGTCTGCTAATGCAGGGGACACGGGTTTGAGCCCTGGTCTGGGAGGACCCCACATGCCGCGGAGCAACTGGGCCCGTGAGCCACAACTACTGAGACTGCGCGTCTGGAGCCTGTGCTCCGCAACAAGAGAGGCCGCGGTAGTGAGAGGCCCGCGTACCGCGATGAGCAGTGGCCCCCGCTCGCCACAAGAAGAGAAAGCCCTCGCACAGAAACAAAGACCCAACAACAGCAAAATTAATAAATTAATTAATAAACTCTTACCCCCAACATCTTCAAAGAAAAAAAAAAGCCCATCATTGAATTTGATTACTGTAACTGAGAGAGCAGAGGGAGGAGTATATTAGAATCTACTCTGCGGCAGGAGACTGTCTTTACTATTTTTAAAAATCATTTACATTATTACAATAAATAATTTTGCCTGAAAAAATAAATTCATTATATCTAATAAAAAATAAACCTCTGCAAAATTCTCTCTCCTATGGAAAAGGAAAAGAAAATAAGAGTGAGACAGTAGTCTGAGTAAACTCTACAGTTAATATGATAGACAAAACATTTCTTAGTTCAGAACCTACTGAAAAGGTGAATAAAGTTATATCATAATCCAAACTTTAGGAATAGGAAATTAATCTTTGACAAAGGAGACAAGAATACATGATGGAGAAAGAACAGTCTCTTCAGCAAGTGGTGCTGGGAAAGCTGGACAGCCCCATGAAAATCAGTGAAGTTAGAATACTACCTCATACCATACACAAAAATAAACTCAAAATGGCCGAAGGACTTAAATATAAGACATTACACCATAAAACTCCGAAAAGAGAACATGTGCAAAACATTCTCTGACATAAATCATAGCAATATTTTCTTAGGTCAGTCTCCCAAGGCAACAGAAATAAAAGCAAAAATAAATAAATGGGATCTAATCAAATGTAGAAGCCTTTGCACAGAAAAGAAACCATAAACAAAATGAAAGACAACCTATGGACTAGGAGAAAATATTTGCAAACAGTGCAATCAACAAGGGCTTAACTTCCAAAATATACAAACAGCTCATACAACTCAATGTCAAAAAAAACCTAATCAACCCAATCAAAAATGGTCAGAAGACCTAAACAGACATTTCTCCAAAGAAGACATACAGATGGCCAAGAGGCACATGAAAAGATGCTCAACATCTCTAATTATTAGAGAAATGCAAATCAAAACTACAACGAGGTGTCACCTCACACCAATCAGAATGGCCATCATCAAAAAGTCTACAAATGAATAATAAATGTTGGAGAGTATGTGGAGAAAAGGGAACCCACTCTCCTACACTGTGGGTGGGAATGTAAATTGGTGCAGCCACTATGGACAACAGTATAAAGGGTCCTTAAAAAACTAAAAATAGGGGCTTCCCTGGTGGTGCAGTGGTTGAGAGTCCGCCTGCCAATGCAGGGAACACGGGTTCGTGCCCCGGTCCGGGAAGATTCCACATGCCGTGGAGCGGCTGGGCCCGTGAGCCATGGCCGCTGAGCCTGTGCGTCTGAAGCCTGTGCTCCGCAACGGGAGAGGCCACAGCAGTGAGAGGCCCCGCGTACCGCAAAAAAAAAAAAAAAAAAAACAAACAAACTAAAAATAGAGCTACCATATGATTCAGCAATCCCATTTCTGGGCATATATCTGGAGAAAATTCTAATTCAAAAAGATAACACGCAGGCTTCCCTGGTGGCGCAGTGGTTGAGAGTCCGCCTGCCGATGCAGGGGACACGGGTT